>NW_011494691.1:519124-526436 GCF_000754665.1 Bison bison bison | reverse complement strand
TTGAATATGCTATCTAGGTTGGTCATAACTTTGCTTCCAAGGAGTAAGCGTCTTTTAATTTCATGGCTGCAGTCACCATCTGTAGTGATTTTGGAGCCCAGAAAAATAAAGTCTGACACTGTTTCCACTGTTTCCCCATCTATTTCCCATGAAGTGGTGGGACCGGATAGTCCCACCACTTCATGGGATAACGGTTATACATTTAGCCAAAGTTAGAAGATTTCAAAGGTAAATATAGAACAGATCAATTAAGAGGTAAACAAACTTAAATCTATTATTAAAAGCAGTTCATCATCTGAGGAAGGTATGTCCTCTTAACAGAGAGAAAGGCCAAATTCAAGTTTTTGCACCAGCTTACTTTAAACTCATTTGGGTAAACTTAATTAAATTTATTTTAAACTTAGTCCTAACCATACACAAAACCTTTTTTTAGGGTCCACTTTCCACAGACTTTTTAATCACTTTCTGTAACAGCCACCTGTAAGTCTGACCCACTTTCTTTTCCCTTTGTAAAATGTAATGTTTTATATCTTCTTTGTTAAAAACATACATCCTACTTCCTTATTAGATTAGCAAACAAACATTAATACTAGATATTTAGTATTGAATATTTCCCAGTTTACATGAATCTGAAATTTATTTAGGTTAATTTTTCTTGTATTTAGAATTGTTTGATTTGCAAGCACATACTTTCTTAGGCCAATTAAATTAGAATTCATTTACAACTTCAACATTATTATCAGAAAAAAACAAAAGACATACACTGAAACATACATAAATCCAGACAGACAGACAGAGATCTTATAGTTTTCTCTTTGACATTTAAAATACCTCTTTGAGCCCTTTTGTTTTATTCTTTGCTTCAAGTTCTAATTTGCCCAAGGCTGAGGTCTCAGGCAAGGTTGGCTGTGTATTTCAAGGACATGGAAAGGGTTAACTTCAAGCTTTTTCCTAAACCTTTTAACAAGCTAGTTGTTTGTGTGGATCACAATAAACAGTGGAAAATTCTGAAAGAGATAGGAATACCAGACCACCTGACCTGCCTCTTGAGAAACCTATATGCAGGTCAGGAAGCAACAGTTAGAACTGGACATGGAAAAACAGACTGGTTCAGATAGGAAAAGGAGTACGTCAAGGCTGCATATTGTCAGTCTGCTTATTTAACTTATATACAGAGTACATCATGAGAAACACTGGGCTGGAAGAAGCACAAGCTGGAATCAAAAATGCCGGGAGAAATATCAATAACCTCAGATATGCAGATGACACCACCCTTATGGCAGAAAGTGAAGAGGAACTAAAAAGCCTCTTGATGAAAGTGAAAGAGGAGAGTGGAAAAGTTGGTTTAAAACTCAACATTCAGAAAACTAAGATCATGGCATCAAGTCCCATCACTTCATAGAAATAGATGGGGAAACAGTGGAAACAGTGGCTGACTTTATTTTTCTGGGCTCCAAAATCATTGCAGGTTGTGATTGCAGCCATGAAATTAAAAGACATTTACTCCTTGGAAGGGAAGTTATGACCAACCTAGACAGCATATTAAAAAGCAGAGACATTACTTCGCCAATGAAGGTCCATCTAGTCAAGGCTATGGTTTTTCTAGTGGTCATGTATGGATGTGAGAGCTGGACTATAAAGAAAGCTGAGCGCAGAAGAATTGATGCTTTTGAACTGTTGTGTTGGAGAAGACTCTTGAGAGTCCCTTGGACTGCAAGGAGATCCAACCAGTCCATCCTAAAGGAGATCAGTCCTGGATGTTCATTGGAGGGACTCATGTTGCAGCTGAAACTCCAATACTTTGGCCACCTGATTCAGAGGGCTGACTCATTTGAAAAGACCCTGATGCTGGGAAAGATTGAAGGCAGGAGAAGAAGGGGACAACAGAGTATAAGATGGTTGGATGGCATCACCAACTCAATGGACATGGGTTTGGGTGGACTCCAGGAGTTGGTGATGGACAAGGAGGCCTGGCATGCTGCGGTTTATGGGGTCACAAAGAGTCGGCCACAACTGAGAGAATGAACTGAACTGAACTGAAAAAAGAATTGGTTTTGCAGTTTCCGAAAAGAAAAATTTTTCTCATTCCATTTAGTTATCAGTCATGCACTCACAATCATTCAGAGGCTATTACAATGCCTCCCTTCTCCCAAGTCCCCAGGTTTCCTTAACTGTTGCTCACTTCCTGGGAGCTCCAAGGAGGTGATCCATCTCCTCTTCTATCCGTTGGGACCTGACTGGGGACTGGCCCTGGAGCCTTACCTTATCCTGTGGCCATTCCTGGTGAGTTGGTCTGTCCCTCCAATGAGTCCAGTCAGGGCTCCACCAACCAGAGATTCGGAACACCGGTCCAAAAGAGAACCTAAAATACCATCAGGTGGCGTGCCTTCTTGTTTGTCTTGCGGTTCCTTCGCTCCAGCCCAGCTGAGCCATCAGTCCAAAGGCTCAAGGGGCCAGCATGTTTGGAATCTCACTGGGGCCCCCAGAAATATTGCAGAAACCAGTCATCAAGAAACCAAGCACCACACGTGGAGAGTTGGAGAACTCAGGCTTATTACACCAGAAGGCCCAGAGGAGTTAACACTCTAAGCTCTGAGCCCCGAACAAAGGGGTTACAGAGTTTTTATAAACTTACTATAGTGGCAACACTAGCTGCTAATACGCTGGTCTAAACTAAGGGATTTTGTGTGTTTGGGAACAGTAGTCAAGATGGGGAGGGGGATGCCTGATTTACACGGACAGGCATGATTAAGCAGGTTTGCAGGGGCTGGACAATTGCAAAGAGCAGGACAAGGGTGAGTGAGATAAACTCCAGTTCCTAGTATTGTAAGTCCCCACTTTCTGAGACTACGTGATCCGGACTTTGCAAGGAGCAAGCTGAGTTACAGAGGCAAAAGGAACAGGAGGTTATGTAAAATTTTAACTTTTCCTCTTCATGCTGAACAGTGAAAACCCAGTAGGCTGTCATTGGTGAGGGTGGATGAAAAGCTTTGTATGTATTGGAGCTTAAGAGGTCAGCAGGAAGCAGTGTGATATAAAAGGAATACTGAACTTGTAGTGAGAGTCCTAGGTTTGGGAGCATCCTCACTCTGCCAGCTTACCGGCCAGACACATGGTCAAGGCCTTTAACCTGATACCGTTTGGGTATGACTGCTGTGTACCCGGCACCACGTTTGACACTGCTGATACAGTTGTGGGTGTGACAGGATTTGCAGCTAAATGTGACCACCCTGGTTTATTTTTTAGTGGGTTCTTTTGTGAGTGACTTCTTTTGTTAACTCTGTCTTCATATTAGAAGTATTTTCAGCAACAACATTATTTTCAGTAACAAATATATTTTAAAGTTCATGTGGAGATAGCATTAATATATTCATCCAGGATACCAAATTGAAAAAATAAATAAAAATGAAATAAATAAATAAAAAGAAAAATGTACACAGCAATGTAGATGGAGAATACACTTTATCTTGTGGGAAAAGTTTTTTTATGCATTTATTCCCATAAATAGAAAAATGTAAAAAACACTACTGCCATTGATATAAGGGATATAAGTTGCTTATTAAAGATAATTTTCATGAAAATACATGCAGCCCAGTGCTCATAACAGAATTATTTACACAAACACATATACATACACACATACATACACATATATACAATGGAGTACTATTCACTCAGAAAAAAAGAATGAAAAAGTGAAATAAGTCAGAGAAGAACAAATACTGTATGATATTACATATATGTGTAATCTAAAAAATACAACAAAGCAGTGGATATAACAAAAGAGAATCAGACTTATAGAGAACAAACTAGTGGTTACCAATGGGGAGAGGGAAGAGGGGAAAGGCAAGATAGGGGTAAGGGATTAAGAGGTCCAAACTATTAGGTATAAAATAAGCTACTAGAATTTATAAGTACCACACAGGGAATACAGCCAATATTTTATAATAAGTATAAAAGAAGTAAGGACTTCCCTGGTGGCTCAGATGGTACAGCATCTGTCTACAATTCGGGAGACCCGGGTTCAATCCCTGGGTTGGGAAGATCCCCTGGAGAAGGAAATGGCAATCCACTCCAGGACTATTGCCTAGAAAACCCCATGGACAGAGGAGCCTGGTAGGCTACAGTCCATGGGGTTGCAAAGAGTCAGACACGACTGAGCAACTTCACTCACTTCACTCATAAAAGAAATAACACCTTTAAAAATTATGAATCACTATATGATACACCTATAACTTATATAATGTTGTACATCAGCTCTACTTTGATAAAAATAATAAAATAAATTTTTAAAGTAAGTTTTATGAAACTCCACCTGAGCCTCTAAAAAGCCATTTTTCTGTGTTCTTATTGAATACTTGGGAAGACAGCGGGCTCATAAAGAACAGCCTCTATTTACATAGCTTATTTCCATATCAACTCCTAAAAGTGTCAAAAGCAGCAGAGTAGAGTGGCCGGAAGGCATGGACTGAGGACAGTCTTCAGATCACCCTTTGATGATAGGTGATAAAGAGATATCACCCTCTGGAGATAAAGAGGCTCCAGGGGCTTCTTTGCTTGTTTGGAGCCTGAAGAAGAGCCCCTGGGATCCTCTTGAGAGATAAATACCAAAGGGACATTGGGCCTGGGGAGACTTAGATGAGTATGCAGTGGGTGATTCAGAGTAACTGAGAAGAACATTTTAGAATCACTAACTGTAAAGAGAGTTTACAAATTGGTAAAAAGACAATATCACGTTAAAAACTCCTCATGACGTACTGCTGCTGCTGCTGCTAAGTCACTTCAGTCATGTCCGACTCTGTGCGACCCCAGAGACGGCAGCCCATCAGGCTCCCCCATCCCTGGGATTCTCCAGGCAAGAATACTGGAGTGGGTTGCCATTTCCTTCTCCAATGGATGAAAGTGAAAAGTGAAAGTGAAGTCGCTCAGTGGTGCCCGACTCTTAGCAACCCCATGGACTACAGCCTACCAAGCTCCTCCATCCATGGGATTTTCCAGGCAAGAGTACCGGAGTGGGGTGCCATTGCCTTCTCCGCATAACATACTAGTAAGTGGAAAAAAAAAGAGTAGACACTGTCTTGTACATATAATCTTATTAAATTTTGGAAAAGAAATATTTACAGGTGTGTCATTGGATGATATTTTTCTGGGCCTACCTTTAGGCTTTTTTGTGTTTTCCAACCTTTCCACAATAAGCATGTATCTCTTTTATACTCTTAAAAAAAATGGTGATTATAAACAAAACCCTGAAGTATTATCTATGCAGGAAGGGGACTATCTGCTGCTCACCATTTCATCCCCAGTGTCAGGGCTGTACATTAGAATCACCTTAGAAAGTGTGTGAACTATGCAGCTTTCTGAGCCTCATTGCTGGAGATACTGACTCAGTTGAACTGGTAGGAGACAAGGCTGCCAAGGAAAGTGGAAGCAGATTCTAGACTAAGTCATACTAAAGAATGTTATCAGAGCTGTCATTTCCCCTGTAAACTACAGGTTCATTGTAACGTTGGGTAAAATCCGTACTCTAGTTGAAGACTAACACTCTAACCGTCTGTCCATGTTAGCTCCAAGATCTAGTTCAGTTTTCCCCCCAGATGCCTCATGGGCTTCTGGGACTTGGAAAAGGTAATTATCTCTGAAGTGCCAGATGGCTGTGTAGATTAGCTCTGATAAGTAGAAACAGTGATGTAAACGAAGGATGTGATTAGCTGGTTGAATAACAACAGATCATCTCAAGGCAGATGTACTGAAAACAAGGGTGGGGTTGGATACTAAAGTTTTCATTTTCTTGGGTTCATTAGCAATACATTCATTATTTCAGTGGACATAAAGAGTGGGATAACTTTATACCACAGCATTCTCATTTTTATTAAGGTAACACTTTCCTTAAAACTTTGTGGTAAGAGATGACAATGTTATTTTCCATCCACTTGTAAAGAATAGTAATGTCTTCTTCCTGGGACATCTATCTATTTATTCATTTATTTAAGAATTTCAAACAAAGCATTTTCAGCTCCATTTATGACTGCTATGGAAAACTAATATTCATACTATCTACCTATACAAACACAGACCTATATTTTATATATAAAAAAAAGACAAATGAAGCTACCCAAATATTTTAGGCAACCATTCCATTTCTCTTAGTTAAAAGCAACAACAACAAATTGAAAGTTTTCTGGTTTCTGCCTACGGAAAACCATGCTATAGACTCCAGGATCTCCCAGCTCTCAATTCCCTGAGGTATAAATGGAGAGAGAGGAAAAATCACAGACAGTTATAAAGCGTGGTTGAGCCAAAACTAGTCAAAATGTGGTACCAAAATTTTCATTGTAAACATATTTAGTTCAAAGCATGTTTAATATTCAGAAACACATTAACATTCTAAAACATCATCTAAAAGCATAAATAATGTAGGTATTGATTTAGTGCAAGCAACTAAACATTTACTTCCTCAACAAAGAAATGGTCAGAATATTAAAAAATATTTAAAATCAGAGTTTTTTTTTAATTAATTTTATTTTATTTTTAAACTTTACATAATTGTATTAGTTTTGCCAAATATAAAAATGAATCCACCACAGGTATACATGTGTTCCCCATCCTGAACCCTCCTCCCTCTCCATACCATCCCTCTGGGTCGTCCCAGTGCACTAGCCCCAAGCATCCAGTATCGTGCATTGAACCTGGACTGGCATCTCGTTTCATACATGATATTTTACATGTTTCAATGCCATTCTCCCAAATCTTCCCACCCTCTCCCTCTCCCACAGAGTCCATAAGACTGTTCTATACATCTGTGTCTCTTTTGCTGTCTCGTATACAGGGTTATCGTTACCATCTTTCTAAATTCCATATATATGCGTTAGTATACAGTATTGGTGTTTTTCCTTCTGGCTTACTTCACTCTGTATAATAGGCTCCAGTTTCATCCACCTCATTAGAACTGATTCAAATGTATTCTTTTTAACGGCTGAGTAATACTCCATTGTGTATATGTACCACAGCTTTCTTATCCATTCATCTGCTGATGGACATCTAGGTTGCTTCCATGTCCTGGCTATTATAAACAGTGCTGCGATGAACATTGGGGTACACATGTCTCTTTCCCTTCTGGTTTCCTCAGTGTGTATGCCCAGCAGTGGGATTGCTGGATCATAAGGCAGTTCTATTTCCAGTTTTTTAAGGAATCTCCACACTGTTCTCCATAGTGGCTGTACTAGTTTGCATTCCCACCAACAGTGTAAGAGGGTTCCCTTTTCTCCACACCCTCTCCAGCATTTATTATTTGTAGACTTTTGGATCGCAGCCA
>NW_011494691.1:496664-519024 GCF_000754665.1 Bison bison bison | reverse complement strand
CAACAGTGTAAGAGGGTTCCCTTTTCTCCACACCCTCTCCAGCATTTATTATTTGTAGACTTTTGGATCGCAGCCATTCTGACTGGTGTGAAATGGTACCTCATAGTGGTTTTGATTTGCATTTCTCTGATAATGAGTGATGTTGAGCATCTTTTCATGTGTTTGTTAGCCATCTGTATGTCTTCTTTGGAAAAATGTCTATTTAGATCTTTGGCCCATTTTTTGATTGGGTCATTTATTTTTCTGGAGTTGAGCTGTAGGAGTTGCTTGTATATTTTTGAGATTAGTTGTTTGTCGGTTGCTTCATTTGCTATTATTTTCTCCCATTCTGAAGGCTGTCTTTTCACCTTGCTAATAGTTTCCTTTGATGTGCAGAAGCTTTTAAGGTTAATTAGGTCCCATTTGTTTATTTTTGCTTTTATTTCCAATATTCTGGGAGGTGGGTCATAGAGGATCCTGCTGTGATGTATGTCAGAGAGTGTTTTGCCTATGTTCTCCTCTAGGAGTTTTATAGTTTCTGGTCTTACGTTGAGATCTTTAATCCATTTTGAGTTTATTTTTGTATATGGTGTTAGAAAGTGTTCTAGTTTCATTCTTTTACAAGTGGTTGACCAGATTTCCCAGCACCACTTGTTAAAGAGATTGTCTTTAATCCATTGTATATTCTTGCCTCCTTAAGGTGTCCATATGTGCGTGGATTTATCTCTGGGCTTTCTATTTTGTTCCATTGATCTATATTTCTGTCTTTGTGCCAGTACCATGCTGTCTTGATAACTGTGGCTTTGTAGTAGAGCCTGAAGTCAGGTAGGTTGATTCCTCCAGTTCCATTTTTCTTTCTCAAGATCGCTTTGGCTATTCGAGGTTTTTTGTATTTCCATACAAATTGTGAAATTATTTGTTCTAGCTCTGTGAAGAATACTGTTGGTAGCTTGATAGGGATTGCATTGGATCTATAAATTGCTTTGGGTAGTATACTCATTTTCACTATATTGATTCTTCCAACCCATGAACATGGTATATTTCTCCATTTATTAGTGTCCTCTTTGATTTCTTTCACCAGTGTTTTATAGTTTTCTATATATAGGTCTTAGTTTCTTTAGGTAGATATATTCCTAAGTATTTTAAAATCAGAGTTTTAAAAAGATCAAAATGTTTTAAAATATACTGCTTGGTTTTTTGGGTTTTGTTAACTTGTTTTATTCCTGGGTCGGGAAGATCCACTGGAGAAGGGATAGACTACCCACTTTAGTATTCTCAGGCTTCCCTTGTGGCTAAGCTGGTAAAGAATCCCCGTGCAATGCAGGAGACCTGGGTTTGATCCTTGGGTTGGGAAGATCCCCTGGAGAAGGGAAAGGCTACCTACTCCAATATTCTGGCCTGGAGAATTCAGATATGACTGAGCGACTTTCACTTTCAATTTGTTTTATCGAGAAAGAGAGATGTCCCCAAGCTATGATAGGAAATCACATCTATTCATTAGTGTGTTGTTTCCGATAAAGACACAAAGATGAAAATATTCATGCTGAATTGTGATGATTTTATTTTTTGACAGTTTATGTATACCTTTTGGACATGGTTAATCTTCAGACTGATTTATCTTCCAGCCCTAGATAATGAATCCTTAAACCTCATATCACTCTGACCCATTTTCCTAACACTTAGGTAAGTAGTGAAGGTTAGGCAAGTAAAAGTAGTAGGTGTTACCAGCAGATGCAGCTCTGTGAGGTGAGTTGGTTGTCAGTGGATATTTTTTCATTATCTTACTTACTTGTAAGCCTGATGTCACTGGTTCTGGCTTTCTCCTTTCCCTAACATCTGGATAATTTAACACCAGGCAGTGGCACCCCACTGCAGTACTCTTGCCTGGAAAATCCCATGGACAGAGGAGCCTGATGGGCTGCAGTCCATGGGGTAGCGAAGAGTCAGACATGACTGAGTGACTTCACTTTCACTTTTCACTTTCATGCATTGGAGAAGGAAATGGCAACCCACTCCAGTGTTCTTGCATGGAGAATCCCAGGGGCAGGAGAGCCTGGTGGGCTGCCGTCTATGGGGTCACACAGAGTCGGACACGACTGAAGCGACTTAGCAGAAGCAGCAGGTGATGCTGGTTGTGGCTGGCTTTCCATTAATCTGTGCCTCCATGTTGCATTTTATCCACACTTACTAGGAACACACAAGAAATTAACAAAACTGTGGGATAAACAGGTAAATGCTTTGTGCTTTTAGAGTTACAATTTTATTTGAGGATGTTGGGGACAAAATAATGTAAACAAATTTTATTAATGGTAAATAACTTTAAAATTATTTTATATTAAATTGTACATATTACAGAATATAAAGCAAAATGTGGTTTGGTTTTTAAAATGAAACAAGAGACTTGAAGGAAATTTCCTGCTTAGAATACTTTCTACTATACCCTGAGGGTCCAGAATGTAGGGTTAGTGTGGAGGTGGGTGGTATATATGTTTTTTCTTATATTAAATGTTCTTCTGTGAAAACATTGAGGAGCACTGCATGAGGTCATCAAGAACAATAGCATAAAATTTATTTAAGTCAATGTCCATTTAGTTATAGTTATGAAGGAATTCCATTCAGTTACTATACTTTCTCTGAAAAAGCCTACCTCTTAAATGCTGCTGCTGCTAAGTCACTTCAGCCGTGTCCGACTCTGTGCGACCCCATAGACAGCAGCCCACCAGGCTCCCCTGTCCCTGGGATTCTCCAGGCAAGAACACTGGTGTGGGTTGCCATTTCCTTCTCCAATGCATGAAAGTGAAAAGTGAAAGGGAAGTCGCTCAGTCGTGTCCGACCCTCAGCGACCCCATGGACTGCAGCTTTCCAGGCTCCTCCATCCATGGGATTTTCCAGGCAAGAGTACTGGAGTGGGGTGCCATTGCCTTCTCCTACCTCTTAAATGAGCCAAGTATAAATCACTTATTATCCAGTTTATGAGGACTCAACATATAGAAAACAGTTTTACAAATGGATAAATTCTCACAATTACCTGATAGAGAAGCAGTAGTTTCCTCATTTACCTGCTGTAATGTCTTGATTACCACTTTGCATGTCAGAAGTCCCCATGACTTGTGCATACCTAGACACTTGCTGCTGAAGATTTCCTGCAGACTCTGATGATGATAAAGATGATGGTGAAAGTATTAGTAGCTGAGTGGCATCCAGCTCTTTGCAACCCCATGGACTATAGCCTATCAGGCTCCTCTGTCCATGGAATTCTCCAGGCAAGAATACTTGGAGTGGGTTGTCATTCCCTTCTCCAGGAGATCCTCCCGACCCAGGGATCGAACCTGAGTCTCCCTTATTGCAGACAGATTCTTTACCATCTGAGCCACCGGGAAGCCCCCGGAGATGATGGTAGTCAGCACCTAAGAGTGTTTACTGTGTGCCAGGCACTGCTCTACGTGTTTTTCATTTAACTCTCACTAGCAGGGATTGGTGGAGAAGGAAATGGCAACCCACTCCAATGTTCTTGCCTGGAGAATCCCAGGGACGGCGGAGCCTGGTGGGCTGTCATCTCTGGGGTCGCACAGCGTCGGACACGACTGAAGCGATGCAGCAGCAGCAGCAGCAGCAGCAGCAGGGATTGGGGGCAGGAGGAGAAGGGGACGACAGAGGATGAGATGGCTGGATGGCATCACTGACTTGATGGACATGAGTCTGAGTGAACTCCAGGAGTTGGTGATGGACAGGAAGGCCTGGCGTGCTGCGATTCATGGGGTCGCAAAGAGTTGGACACGACTGAGCGACTGAACTGAACTGAACTGAAGCAACCCTATGAGATACAATTATCCTCCTTTTCCCATTTTACATATAAGGAAACTGAGGCCTGGATGGTTCAAAAAATCTCCCAAGGGCATGTGGCTTAGAAATCTCAGAACCAAGGTTGGCCCTGGGTTATCTGGCTCTAGAATCCAGCTTGTAAACATTAACTTGTCCTGCTTCTCATTATAGAAATTATTAAATATGTACTGTTTACCGGATTAGAATTCATGAAGTTGTTGCAAGTAATGTTGGAGAACAGCTTGAGTCACGTGAACAGCATTAACAAATGAGGAGCTGGTAGGATTGCGCAACCATGATGCAGCTGATGTTTCCAAAGAGAATCATTTGGCTAACAAAGGAAAGAAAATGAAGCCCTGAAATAGATTTTGAAAAATTGCTTTCATTATATTTGTTCTGTGAGCATCTTGTGTGAAGTAAAGAGTGTCATATGGTACTATTGGGCCATTCTGTCTACAAAACACTCCAAAAAACAATTTATTCTTTATTCAAAGAATGTGGTCTTTTTCCAGTTGTTTTCAGATAAAGACAATCTGTACTAAAGTGTATGCTTGAAAGTTGTCTTCAGGACACTAGGCAGTTATAGGAAGTTGATGGTGCCAAGTGCCAGTAAAGGTTTAAAGGAGTCTCCTCTGTGCTGTCCAGAAAAGAAGAGCCTGGTTGGCCATACCTATGCCCCATCACCCCACATTTCTTTAGTTTTCTTTTATTACAAGAAAAGAGAGAGGCCTTCTAGCAGCCATTCAGGGGATACTGTTTCTTACCACTGGTCTGAACTTGGAAGGCATGCACACGCATGTTTAATTTCAATCTAGTTGCCGGCGTCCTTGCTTAGTTCTTGTGCCTTTTGAGGGCAAGATCTGTGTTCTTTCTAAATACCAAATGCTTAAGATCACTTCCTCATCACTGAAGTTGCCCCTCGCACAGCCTGGATTCAGTCAAAGATTGTCGTCTAATGAAGAGACCTCATTGCAGAGAGAGAAACATTTTGAGGCACATTTATGTAGAACATATAAAAGTTTTCAAGGAGTGATTTTGTTCCAAGAAAAGATTTTAGCAGATTCAATCCAGAAGCACAAATTCGAGCTAAGCAGAGGATTTAGTTTGCTAAAAGCTTAAGCAGTAAGCTTTTGCCTCTGAACCCCCAGTCTACCTAACCTAGTACTCCGTCTGGTAGATCTTGCCCTGTCTAGGCAACCCCAGTTGGCTTTGGTTTTCCACCATTTATCTGTCACATGTGTCAGTGTCTAATAGTTTCTGTACGTGCTTGACTGCTGGCTTTTTATTCCAGTTTTAATGGAAGCATATTCCTTTCTTCCCACAGTGGTAGATCAATTAACCACACTGCATTGAGGACAGGAAAGGTTAACTTTTCTTTTCAGGAGTGATGGTGCTAAGCAGAATATAAAAGGCTAGATTTTGCTTTTATCAGGAAAACGCATAGATTGGAGTCTTCCCAGAGAGCTTGTGAGAGTGGGCTCTTTAAAAAGACCTGCTGGGGGTCAACCTTTGGGGAAAACAGCCTGAGATTTCCACATGGATTTACAGCTGGGCACATCTGAGCATTAGCAGACCGTGAGAAGGGAAACCTGGGAACCCCACGGTCATTAGATAATGGTATGATCTTATGACGTGGTCTTTATTTCTGCTACTTTGAAGTTTCATGATAATGCATTTCTTTCCATATTTTAATAGTCTTGTAGCCTTAAATATATGCCTTCTGCCTTTATTCACCTATGTGTATGGGAGAAGCTACTTCAGCCAGCAAGCCTCATTACTGTCTTGTCTGGAAGCACAGGGCCCTGCTGGAGCTGTGCTGATGCACCTGTCCTTTCAGTGAAGGTTTCTGGAGTCCAGGGAGAATTGTTGTTTTTTGTTGTCATTTAGTCACTCAGTTGTGTCCAACTCTTTGTGACCCCATGGACTGTAGCCTACCAGGCTTCTCTGTCCATGGGATTTCCTAGGCAAGAATTCTGGAGTGGGTTGCCACTTCCTTCTCCAGGGGATCTTCCTGAGCCAGGGATCAAACATGTGTCTCCTGCATTCACAGGCAGATTCTTTTACCACTGAGCCACCAGAGAAGCCCTCCCAGGGAGGATACCTCTTGTGAAATAGCATCTAAACCAAATAAGTCTGATAAGAAGGTGTTTCTGTAGAAGGTACACCTGACTGAGTTGTGGCCTCTCTGGCACCAGGTATTGACTGTAGTATTCAGTCCAGACGTCTATGCACAGCAATAGCAGGTGTTAATCCATAGCTAGAGGTAGAGGAGACTTTATAATAATAATAAAAGTATTAGTTGGCAGTGTTTGAACCCTCATTCTGGAATTATAATATATAAATAAAAACAAATGTTTATGTGTTCACAGATATTAAACCAATGCATCTTCCCCTCCTTCCCTTAGAGTCTTGTTTCATTGTAGCTCATCATTTGTAAGGCACAGTGAGCTTATAGAATTGGTGCAGGAGACTGGCAGGATGCTGGGCTTGAGAGCAGGCAGTGAGGAGTGAGAAGTCCCATTAAATTCCCCTACCTGATTCTTAGGTAAATGAAGACCCAGTTCACAGGATTCTCCCAGTGTGGAGACTGCAGTCAGGAAGCAAAAAATGTGACATAAGAGAAATAAAAGGCCTGCTGCTATCCCGGCCAAGGTAAGAGTGAAGCATTCAGGGAAGTGCCCGGGATTCTATCCCAGTGCTCCTGTTGGGACTGGATTCTATCCCAGTGCTCCTGTTGGGACTGGGGAGCAGAAAGAAGCATAGTGCAGATGCCTCCCAAACCAATATGGAGCAGTTCAGTCCCCATACACCAAGGATGTTCAGGTGAGAACCAGAAGCATCACAGCAGATGTAGGGTGGACATGCAGCCCAGGGCCATGTGGTGCTGGGGCTGCAGCCAGCTTGGAAAAGCTAAATAAACAATAGGGAAATGGCTAGATCTGGCTGGGAGCATTGCTGGAGGTAAAAGAACAGGACTGCCTCATACTTTACTATCAGATGCCAGAGGGCACATGTGACCGGGAAACAAGGTCATTACTACAGACCAGTAGGTGCCAGGCAGTGCACACATCAGGACTAGTACAATGCTTATGACACTGGGAGGGCCGGTGCTATTACAGGAGAAGAGGAAGCTCTCAGAGAACCTGAATGTTTTCTAAAAGAACTTTTATGATTTTTTTATTGGACTAAGTTTTAAGCTTGACTGGGCATTCAGTTACAATAGAAGATGTTATATCAGACGTGATCAGAACTAATTTTTTACTAAGTGGTTAAAACAGAATCATAAAAAATTTATATATGTATCTATCTTAAATATTTTAATTTAATATAAATTTGCATTCATACAGATATCTTTTAATGGTGACCTAAGACCTTTTCTTAGAGTCCTGCTGCTTATTTCTGGCATAACCCCTTGCCCCATAATGCTTTGTCTACAATTTGTAGTTATATTTTCTATATTGTGTCAATTACTGTTTGACTCTTGCAATGAAATGTGAGCATAGAATCTTTGAGTTTTTATAGGTAAAAAAATATTTTACAGTTGCCTTGACACCGAATTGAAGGCATTGTTAGAGGAAACATATCAGTTACGTCTATTCAAAGCACTTGATTTAGTTTGCATACAGACAGCTTTCTCTTCAGTCCCTTTTTTCTCCTTTCACAGTGTGTTATGCAACTATGTTACTAGTAACTATGTTACTAGTTATTAGGTAACTAACATAACACATAAACTGGACATAAGCATATTCTTGAAAGCAGACAATGTGGAGACACCCCAGAAACCTGTTACCTGTGAGTTCTTGGTGTTACAAGGGAATCAGTCAGTGTGACATGGAGTGGAATGGAGGGTACTGGTTCATTTGCAGGTCAGTTAACTAAGGGTTGTGTAAGAGTGTGAATAGCGTAACATTTTGTCTCTCTAACATTTTCAAAGTTTTCTCCCCCGCACTTCCAAGTTGCAGGCAGTGTTGGTTACACTTTTCAAAGTCCATTGCATACACTCTGCGATAATTTAACCAAACCATAAATGTATGTAGCTAATTTATAAAAGGATAATCAATATAATACTCATTTTTTTCCTGCTGATTCTTTTCCATGATATTCTTGACTCCATGATAGTAAAAACCAGTATGGAGAAGGAAATGGCCAGTATTCTTCCCTGGGAAATCTAATGGACAGAGGAGACTGGCAGGCTACAATCCATGGGATGGCAAAAGAGTTGGACACAACTTAGTGACGAAATAACAACAACAAATAAGGTTTTTCTTTATTGTCTATAAAATTTATTCTATTAGGTTGACACAAATGTACTTGGGGATTCAGACTATGAATTTTAAATCATTATAACTACACTCAAACACATCTTTGTCAAAATAGGAACCATTACAGTCAACACATTTTTGCCAATGAGAAATAAATTTATTCCTGTAGTGTAAAAATCTGTACCTCAGGATTCTATGAACTCTTGGAAAGCATTTTCTGCCTCCTGCTGGTTGTGGAAGCATTTTCCCTGCAAAAAGTTTTCGAGATGCTTGAAAAAGCAATAGTCGGTTGGCAAGAGGTCAGGTGAACTTGGTGAATGAGACAAAACTTTGTAGCCCAATTCATTCAACTTTGAAGTGTTGGTTGTGCGACGTGTGGTCAGAAAATGTCGTGGAGAAGAATTGGGCCCTTTCTCTTGATCATTGCCAGCTGCAGGCATTGCATTTCTCGGTGTGTCTCATTGATTTGCTGAACATACTTCTCAGATGTAATGGTTTCGCCAGAATTCAGAAAGCTGTAGTGGATCATATGGACAGCAGACCACCAAACAACAACCTTGACCTTTTTTGGGTGGGAGTCTGGCTTTAGGAAGTGCTTTGACCTTCTTCTTGGTCTAACCACTGAGCTGGTCATCACTGTTTGTTATATAAAAAACACTTGTTGTCATATGTCACAATCTGATTGAGAAATGGTTCGTTGTTGTTTCATAGAAAAAGAGAAGATGACCCTTCAAAACGACAGTTTTTTTGAATTTTGGTCAGCTCGTGAGGCACCCACTTATCGAGCTTTTTCACCTTTCCGATTTGCTTCAAATGCCAAATGACCATAGAATGGCTGGTGTTGAGTTCTTCAGCAACTTCTCCTGTAGTTATAAGAGGATCAGCTTCAATAATGCTCTCAGTTGGTCATTGTCAACTTCTGATGGCTGGCCACTGTGCTCCTCATCTTCAAAGCTCTTGTCTCCATTGCAAAACTTCTCAAACCACCACTGCCTGTATGTTCATTAGCAGTTCCTGGGCTAAATGTGTTGTTGATGTTAGGAGTTGTCTCCACTGCTTTACCACCCATTTTGAACTCAAATAAGAAAATTGCTCAAATTAGCTTTTTGTCTAACATCATTTCCATAGTCTAAAATAAATATGAAATGCACAGCAAGTAATAAGTCATTAGCAAAAAAAAAGCAAGAAATGTGCATTAAAATGTATAACATAACCATGTTTATTTAAAAATGTATTGCAACATCAAATAGCAAGCTCCAACAATGCCAAACCGCAGTTACTTTTTGTACCAACCTAATAGTTTCTGCTTACCCACCTCATCTAAGGTCTCTTCAAATATGAGCTTCATAGTTGTATTTGGAAGGAAGTTTACTTCCTGCCAGAAATTCTCCAGAATTACAGCTTCCTGATCTACCACTTAATTCAAGTTTGACTTGGCTTTGTTGCCCTGACTCTGTGTATTTCTCTACTCTACATCCTCTCTCAATGCGATGGCCTCATTAACTGTGACTACTGACTAAATAGGAGAGGATATTCTCAGCTGCTTTTGGTTGGAAAAGTAACTTCCTGCTTGAGGGTCCAAACTATTGCCCAAACTCAGTCTCTGTTCACTGGTGCCAAATAGAAATGCGGAGACAGAGTTGGATGAAGTAGAAAAGAGTAGCTTTATTGCTTCATCAGGCAAAGGTGGAAACAGTGGGCTAATGCCCCCAAGACTATGTGATCCACCCTGGAGGGGTAGTGAGGAGTTTTATAGGTTCAAGGAGCAGGGCATGATCAGCTCATGGACCGTTCTTGGATTGGCTGGCATCAAGATGAAGTTTCAGGCATGAACAACCTTCTTGTTTGAACCAGTCTAGGGTCTGTGTTCTTGTGGTCAGCACTTTTCATCTGGAGGGGGGTCTGCTTCCTATAAGTGCAACTTAGGAATGTGTGTCAGGTGTTTATCTATATCTTTCTGGGAACTAGGAGTTCAGTGATTCTGCTATGTGGCAGAATTATAGTCTAAATGATTACCAGTTCCCTAGACCAACAGCTATTCTGTTTCCACGTCTTCACATTTACCAATCCTTAACTCTTGAGTCAGCCCTTTACTGCAAAAGACAAGGACACAGGGCCTTGTACACAGTTTCAAAGCCAGAAACATTTCTTCCCCTGCATTGAATGGACATATGGGTACTTTCTGCTTAACTCTTACATCTCACTCTGCCCTTCCTCCTGCCTGCATTGCTCCCTGTCTCCAAAGGGGTTCCTGATTAACTGTTTCATGTCCAGTGCCAAGCAGGTTTCTCTTGTTCCCTGCTCAGGCACTATTTCCCTGTGCAGTGGTCTAAGGCCCCCTGACCCTGCAGTAGAAAGGTTAAAAGGAGAGTTGGCGAGCTCTTCCTTGGCATTGTGCCTGAATGTGTGCGCCACTTCTTGTTTGCAGAGCTAGAGATCCTATAGGTGAATCCCTAGCTGTGAATCAGGGGCCAGAATTTCAGCACCTGCTCAGCAATTTCTCCAGCTATAGGAAAATTCTCACCCAAGAGTGAGCAGGTGCCTCGCTGCCTTTGGCAAATGAACTGAGGGCCTTCCCAGTCTGTCAGAGGATGCAGTCTCCAGAATGGGGTTGACCTCCTTCTCAGGTTGGAGAGTCTACAGTAATATCCATTTTGGGGGGTTTCATTTGTTACTGTTTTCTCTAGAGCCAATGCTGTCCACTCAATTACGAACTGTTTAGGGTTGCTTCACACTGTTGGTAACTATTTCTGATCCATTTGTGGCACATTTTTGAACCTTACTTTCGAAACATTGGAGGTGGATGTTAGTTAGCTCCCCTCGAACTGTTTGAGTTGATATTACTGTCCTGTTTCTGCTATTAACACAGTTCATAATTTACTTCTTACTGTCCTACATGCCTGCAAAGCCATGTTGAATAAAATGAGTTTTAAAAGCATCAACTGCAATGCTGGGGTCAATTTTTCATACTCTGAAAAGGCTTAGGAATCAAAACCCAGTTGAAAACTTAGTCTGTCCTGTTTGTGAGTAGAAATAGAAGTGTCAGTCAAGATATTGTGACAAGTCTCTGGGAAATGTGTCATCCATTGATTGGTGCAGTTATCCCTGGAAACAGCATGTAAAGAAATAAGTCTTCCCGATCCAAATTTCCTTTTGATAAAACCGTGGCAAGAAGGTTGGCAACAGCTTTTGTAATCCTAGGTTTCAAGATGTTAAGAATAATTTTGCTGGATGATGCATGCTTTGAGGATATAATACTTTAAATATCATCATACTGCTTCCAGACATCTCAGATTTTAATGTGCAAACTGGTATATCATTTTTCCTTTCTCTCTCTCTCTGTGTATGTGCATCCTGTCATATCAAGTCAATCAGTCATATCAGAGAAACAGACCTTGGACAAGTCAGTTAGCCCTTCTGGGCTGTATTGTCACAGTGCAGAGTGAAGGAGTTGCACTATGTTTTAATTTTAAGCGTTCTATTTTTATAACATGTTTTTACTTTAATGGGAAAGCACCTTGTGATCACATGCTTATGTATGTCGTCCATATGCAGATAACATATATTAAGGTTTTATCTCTGAGAGCCTGGACTGTTATGATTCACATATGTACGAGGACTGTTCTCTTAGCCTTTGTCTCATATTTTAATATATGTGAACTGAAAGGAAGGGTTAAAAAAAAAAAAGACTAAAATATTTTTTGGCTAAATATTAGATCCACCCCAAACCAGTCTTCACCGGTCAACCTGTGTTCGAAGCCATGTAATAGAATAGTGCTACGTGGGGCTACTGTAGGGATGAGAGATGCAGGGAGGAATTCTGGGCCCGGGTCTCCCAAGGCTCACTAACTCACTAACAGGCAGGAGTAGTCTTGAGTGTGGTCTCATAGGAAAACATGGGTTTCCCAGCAACATCCTATCTACATTCAGGTGAGGGTTCTAGTATACATTAAATTTTGCATCTATCAGGGTGCTGACCTCTGGAAAACGAAAAAGATGGAAAAAAATAAGCAATAGACTTTAGAAAAAATCTGGTGTCTCTTGTGCCATTTCTTCCTCAGAGCCATTAAAGTCTGTCTTTTGGACTTAATTCTCTATTAATTGTCTAACGTGCTAACATGAGCACCATAGCTAGTCCTCTTCTCCTTTCTCGATTCTCACACCCCATTAAGACTGAAGCTAATTTGTCACATTGACACTGAGGAATGTTATTATTTAAAGCTGAACTTAAAAGGGAATTTATACAGAATGAAACCAATAAGCCAAGCAGCCTTGACATTTAATTTTCTTGGAAACCTTCCCCATCAAACCAGGAAAGTCTGCACACTACACATTTGCAAAATGGAAAGTGGTGTTGGAGGAGGATAATCTCCCCATGGAAATGATGAGTGAATAATCTGAAAGAGGTTGGATGGTATAAATGGTCCTGTCTCCTTCCCTCATCCTCCCCGTCCCCGCCCTGAAGTGACATTTGTGAGCTCCAGCTTCTGGAGCTATTTGTATGATTACTTTTTTCATGGACATGGAGAGTTTGGGGAAGTAACAAGAATGAGGAATTTTATATTTGTTTTTGGCTATCAGTTCTAGGTTTGCACTAAATATTAAGATTTCTTCTTGGTCCTTAAGTTCAAAGGATCAATGAACAGTGTCCCTCTATCAAGAGTTGCCTCAAAATTCTAATATGGATTATTGAAGATTAGTTCAGGACACTGAACTAGGTGGTCTAAACATATAAGAGGAACCATGTTTCAGGATCCACTTACTGCCTTTTTTAATCCAGGTAGGTAATACAGATTGTATTAACAAAAAACCCAAATCTCAGTGTTTTGACATAAAAATTTATCACTCATATCCTGATCCAATGTAGGTTGGCATGAGTTGGGGTGAAGAAGGACCCTTAGCTCCATTTGTGTGTTAAGTTGCTTCAGTCATGTCCAACTCTTTGCGACCATATGGACTGTAGCCCACCAGGCTCCTCTGTCTATGGGATTCCCCAGGCAAGAATACTAGAGTAGGGTGCCATTTCCTTCTCCAGGAGATCTTCCTGACCCAGGGATTGAACATGCATTGCTTACATCTCCTGTGTTGGCAAGTGGGTTCTTTATTACTAGCACCACCTTGGAAGCCCCTGTTCCATTTAGGGACCTAGAAGTTCTCTATAATGCATCTTAGATTCAGCATCCGTCTCCTGCATTCTCTGCATCAACCTGGCAACTAAGTGAGAAAGAGAATAGAGGATCATGCAGTTTAGACATTAGAATTTCGCTACGTGGTCCTACCTAACTGCAGGGGAGCTTTGAAAATGGAGTTGAGCCCGTGACCTGCAGGAGGAAGAAGCAAGTTTGGTGAACCCATAGTACTGACTCCACCTTGGTTTCCTTTCCTTTTCTACCCACATTCTCCTAGTCCTAGGGAGTAACTGTGTAATGACACCATAGCATCTAAATAGACAGATCTAGTGGTTAGGCATGTATCTCTTTGATCCCATTTTATTCAATTTACTTTTCTCTGGAAAGAGAAGACTGTTATACATAGAGGATTTTTCTCCTGCCAGGAATAAGCATGTATAAATAGAGACCCTGCTTGAATCACCATATTTTTAAAGTGGAGTGACTGCCGACTTTTGATATACACACATGGAAAGTAAGAGGCGATATCATCCATCCATCTGTTATGTTAGGAAAATCTTTAAAAGATTGTTCCTTTCTACCAAGGTGTTCCTCTGAAGGAAAGAGGAAAACATAGAACTTCAAGATGGCCAAATGACCAAAAGAAAAACAAAGCCAGAGAGATTTCAGATTAAATGATAATGGAATGGTGTAACACCAAAATATCTAGTAACAGAAGATTACATGATTACAAATTTGAGACATACTGTTCTAGAGAGATTCATTTACACCCTTTAAAATTATTCCAAAATTCAAGGTCTAAGAGATTCTCAACTCAACTTGGTTCTTTATTAAGAAGCAGTTCAGACATCTGAAGGACTTATTAGATGAGACCCAAAGCACTAGAGAAACATTTGACAAGAAACAGATAGAAATCAGGAACTGGCCTGTATACTCTGACTTTTAGTGAATCCTTCAGCAGAACATGGTAAAGGGATTTTATTTGAGCATTCTGGTATTTCACAGGGGAAATTTCTGTGCATTGACATTTAAGACCCATCAAATACGGTTCTATGTGCCTTTGCTTAGAATCCATTCCCCAAGAGTAAAGTATGAAAGTACTATTCCCTTATTGATTATATACAACATCTTCCAGCAAAAGGCCAGCACTGCAAGAAAAATCCCATCTCCATGGCAACAGAGATCTCAACTTTTAACTTGATATCACATGATAAAAAATTGTTTTTTTTTTCCTCTAGCCTTAAAGATTGCAGTTTCGTGAATGTGGGGAGTTATCTGTGCAAAAAGGATTTTGTTAGAGCATGTGGGCCAATGGGCTAATGTCCAGGGTGAAGGCCTTTTGGACTTTTAATATATCAAGCCTGATTTTATTTACATCAGGTCAAGAAGTGTTACTTTAGCCATGTTAGATATCATTTTCCTACCCAGGAACAATGAGATTTTTTTTAAAAAAAATGAGGAGCTATCTCAACAGTGGAAGAATAAGAAATTTAACTTGTTAAACTTCCCTTGATTATTGCCAGACCCCCAAAAATAAGGGAAGGAGGAACTAATTAAATTGGCCTCACTGGATGCAACTGCCTTTTTTTCTTGCTAAGTTCTTCTTAAACCTCTTATGACAGTGGAGCCAGTCCTGTAAGGGAGGGACACCTGGTCACCCTGGTCTAGAAAACTGAGCTTCCCTACAAGCTGTGCTGTAGAGAAATTTCCTGCCACCTCTGTTTTAAAGGCTTCCCTGATAACTCAGTAGGTAAAGAATCCACATGCAATGCAGGAGACCCCAGTTCAATTCCAGGGTCAAGAAGATCCGATGAAGAAGGGATCAGTTCAGTTCAGTCGCTCAGTCATGTCCGACTCTTTGCGACCCCATGAATCACAGCACGCCAGGCCTCCCTGTCCATCACCAACTCCTGGAGTTCACTCAAACTCACGTCCATTGAGTCGTTGATGCCATCCAGCCATCTCATCCACTGTCGTCCCCTTTTCCTCCTGCCCCCAATCCCTCCCAGCATCAGAGTCTTTTCCAATGAGTCAACTCTTCTCATGAGGTGGCCAAAGTATTGGAGTTTCAGCTTTAGCATCATTCCTTCCAAAGAACACCCAGAGCTGATATCCTTCAGAATGGACTGGTTGGATCTCCTTGCAGTCCAGGGACTCTCAGGAGTCTTCTCCAACACCACAGTTCAAAAGCATCAATTCTTCAGTGCTCAGCTTTCTTTATAGTCCAACTCTCACATCCATACATGACTACTGGAAAAACCATAGCTTTGACTAGACAGACCTTTGTTGGCAAAGTAATGTCTCTGCTTTTTAATATACTGTCTAGGTTGGTCATGGAGAAGGCAATGGCAACCCACTCCAGTACTCTTGTCTAGAAAATCCCATGGACGGAGGAGCCTGGTGGGCTGCAATCCATGGGGTCACTAGGAGTCGGACACGACTGAGCGACTTCACTTTCACTTTTCACTTTCATGCATTGGAGAAGGAAATGGCAACCCAC
Source organism: Bison bison bison (assembly GCF_000754665.1). NCBI lineage: Eukaryota > Metazoa > Chordata > Mammalia > Artiodactyla > Bovidae > Bison > Bison bison. Next base: position 503,332 of record NW_011494691.1, on the reverse strand, counting down.
TCCAGTGTTCTTGCCTGGAGAATCCGAGGGATGGGGGAGCCTGGTGGGCTGCCGTCTATGGGGTCGCGCAGAGTTGGACATGACTGAAGCGACTTAGCAGCAGCAGCAGCAGCAGCAGATGTTTTTCTGGGACTCGATTTTTTGATGATCTAACAGATATTGTCAATTTGATCTCTGGTTCCTCTGCCTTTTCTAAATCCAGCTTGGACATCTGGAAGTTCACGGTTCACATAATGTTGAAGCCTGGCTTGGAGAATTTTGACCATTACTTTGCTAGCGTGTGAGATGAGTGCAATTATGTGGTAGTTTTAACATTCTTTAGCATTGCCTTTCTTTGGAATTGAAATGAAAATTGACCTTTTCCAGTCCTGTGGCCACTGCTGAGTTTTTCAAATTTGCTGACATATTGAGTGCAGCACTTTCACAGCATCATCTTTTAGGATTTGAAATAGCTCAACTGGAATTCCATCACCTCCACTAGCTTTGTTCATAGGGATGCTTTCTAAGGCCCACTTGCCTTCACATTCTAGGATGTCTGGCTCTAGGTGAGTGATCATCACACCATCTTTTTTGTATAGTTCTTCTGTGCATTCTTGCCACCTCTTCTTAATATCTTTTGCTTCTTTTAGGTCCATAACGTTTCTGTCCTTTATTGTGCCCATCTTTGCATGAAATGTTCCTTTGATATCTCTAATTTTTATGAAGAAATTTCAAGTCTTTCCCATTCTATTGTTTTCCTCTATTTTTTTGCATTGATCACTGAGGAAGGCTTTCTTATTGCTTCTTGCTGTTCTTTGGAACTCTGCATTCATCTGCTTATATCTTTCCTTTTCTCCTTTGCCTTTAGCTTCTCTTCTTTTCTCAGCTATTTGTAAGGCCTCCTCAGGCAACCATTTTGCCTTTTTGCATTTCTTTTTCTTGGGGATGGTCTTGATCACCACCAGGATGATCTCTGTTCGTTTCCAAGGCAAACCATTCAGTATCACAGTAATCGAAGTCTATGCCCCAACCAGTAATGCTGAAGAAGGTGAAGTTGAACGGGTCTATAAAGACCTACAAGACCTTCTAGAACTAACATCAAAAAAGATGTTCTTTTCATTATAGGTGACTGGAATGCAAAAGTAGGAAGCCAAGAGGTATGTGGAGTAACAGGCAAATTTGGTCCTTGAAGTACAAAATGAAGCATATCAAAGGCTAACAGAGTTTAGCCAAGAGAGTGCACTGGTCATAGCAAACACCCTTTTCCTGCAACACAAGAGAAGACTCTACACATGGACATCACCGGATGGTCAATCCTGAAATCAGATTGATTATATTCTTTGCAGCCAAAGATGAAGCAGCTCTATACGATCAGCAAAAACAAGACTGGGAGCTGACTGTGGCTCAGATCATGAAATCCTTACTGCAAAATTCAGACTTAAATTGAAAAAAGTATGGAAAACCAGTAGACCATTCAGGTATGACCTAAATCAAATCCCTTACAATTATACCGTGGAAGTGACCAATAGATTCAAGGGTTTAGATCTGATAGAGTGCCTGAAGAGCTATGGACAGAGGTTCATGACATTATACAGGAGGGATGGGCCACCCACTCCAGTATTCTTGGGCTTCCCTTGTGGCTCAACTGGTAAAGAATCTGCCTGCAATGTGGGAGACCTGGTTTGATCCCTGGGTTGGGAAGATCCCCTGGAGAAGGGAAAGGCTACCCACTCCAGTATTCTGGCCTGGAGAATTCATGGACTGTATAGTCCATGGGGTTGCAAAGAGTCGGACATGACTGAGTGACTTTCACTTTCTGTTTTAAGACCTTAAAGTGACAGTGAGTCTGATCAGACAGATGTCTTCAGTAAAGAGGCAGGAAGGAGACTGGGCACAAGAGGAACTTGACATTCCTTGATCACAGGCTCTGTCCCAGGCTCTGTGCTGGCTGCCTCTGGCACTCAGATCAAAGTGTGTGCAGCCCTCATTGCTCTTGTGAGCAAAAATGAACTTAGGCCCCTGCTGGTTGTCACTGGAGGCAGTAACTTCTATATGAGGATCTAAACTAAGAGTTCAACCCAACATTTATTAGCCATTGGTGTCAACGTTTGATTCCATCAGAGTTGTTGATGGAGCTGGTATGTCAATTAAACAGTGATTCACTGCAAAGAACAAAAATATCATAAATATGCCAATCTGGCTCATTTTCACCCCTAATGAATGAAAAACATTAAATCCTTTTTCATTTAGAATTAATTGGAGGAAGCAGCAGAGTATATTAGTGAGTAGTGCCATTGTGAATAGAATTTGAGAATTGGGAGGGGAGTGCCATAAGCAGTTTTTTTTGTTTTTTGTTTTTAAGAAACATATGGGGCATTGAAGAGGCAGAACCAGAGAAGGCAGTCAGTTTAATGAAGCATAGTCCCCAACAGAGCCTTAATAACTCGGTTTTAAATGTGCTAATTTTCTCTTCTGCTGTTCACTTTTGTTTAGTGAGCAAACTTTTACCTCTGTTATTATGAAATAGGCCTCTGCTCCTTTGGAGTTGCGAGAGATGTTTTTAAAAGTCATCATGTCTGTCTAGGTAGATAGGCTGATTTATGCTGTGGTGACGAACAATCATGGCAGTTTATTTCTCATTCACACTGTGACAAGGCAACAAGGATGGGCTGCAGCTCTGCTTACTGTCCTTTTTACTCTGAGTTCTAGGCTGATGATGTAGCCTCTGTCGGGAACATTGCCAGTTTTGTGGTCAGTGTTTTAATCAAACACTGGCTGTTAAAGCTTCGGTCCAGAATCAACACACATCAAGCCTGCTCATATCTCATTAGCCAAACAAGTCACATCACCAAGCCTGGGCCAGGAAGGGAGTCCTTCTTCTCTAAACTTAATCTTATGTACCGTGAACTTAAGGGGAGATACCCTTAGTCTCTTATTCCTAGGTTATTTTGTCCACATGGGGGCTACCTGAAGCCATTCAGGGGCTTTTTAAAGGTTATGAAGGCCAATCTTTAATTTGGTCCTTGCCCTGAAACTGAGATTTAATTAGCCTTCATTGCTTAAAGGTCTCGTTAGTTTTGTCTGTTGTTGTTGTCCATTCAGTCATATCCGACTCTGCGACCCCAAGGACTGTAGCACGCCAGGCTTCCCTGTCCTTCACCATCTCCTGTAGCCTGCTCAAATTCGTGCCCATCAAGTCGGTGATGCCATGCAACCATCTCCTCTGTCATCCACTTCTCCTGCCTTCAGTCTTTCCCAGCATCAGGGTCTTTTCTAATGAGTCAGCTCTTTGCATCAGGCAGCCAAAGTATTGGAGCTTCAGCTTCAGCATTAGTCCTTCCAATGAATATTCAGGACTGATTTCCTTTAGGATTGACTGGTTTGATCTCCTTGCAGTCCAAGGGACTCTCAAGCGTCTTCTCCAGCACCACAGTTCAAATGCATCAATTCTTCAGGTCTCGACCTTCTTTATGGTCCAACTTTCACCTCCATCCTTGACTAATGGAAAAGCCAGAGCTTTGACTATACGAACCTTTATTGGCAAAGAACTATCTCTGCTTTTTAATACACTGTCTTGGTTTGTCATAACTTTTCTTCCAAAAAGGAAGCATCTTTTAATTTCATGGCTGCAGTCACCATCTGCAGTAATTTTGGAGCCCAAGAAAATAAAGTCTGTCACTGCTTCCATTGTTTCCTTATCTATTTGCCATGAAGTGATGGGACCGGATGCTATGATCTTCGTTTTTTAAATGTTGAATTTTAAGCCAGCTTTTTCACTCTCCTCTTTCACTTTCATCAAGAAGCTCTTTAGTTCCTCTTCGCTTTCTGCATATCTGAGGTTATTGATATTTTCTGTTACAGTTTGGATTATAAAGAAATTGCCTCTTCTAATCCTATAAGACTTGGAATTTCTGGGCTCTCAGTCCTTTTTATTTCTGCTTAATAAAGTTTTCACTTTAAAAAAAAAATCATCTCTTTCTCATGGTAGCTTGTCAGACACAGCCAGCAGCAATCAGAGGATGCTATTAGCATTCCATTTTTCACTCTTCACCTAGAGCAACAAGCTCATTAGGTGCATTATGTGTGTTCTAAGTTGTCACAAGTGACAGTTTTAGCAAATATTTTCCTTCTGCAGAATGGATTGCCATCCTTCTAGGCTCCATTAAAAGAATTTCTGCATGGGACTACTGCCTGGCCCTAAGCCAATGCCTTTGTTTTAGGGCTTTTTGTTGTTACTGGAGCACCCCATTTCTCATAACAATTATTTTATATATATAGTCAGGATATATTAAGTTATACTGCAGTAACAAAAGATGTCCAGATCTTAGTAACTTCAAATAAAAAAGGTTTACTGTTCCCTAACATACATCCCCGTCACAGATCAATTGTATCTTTATTCCTCTAACAAGGGCTATACTAGATGCCAACATATGTGAAGCTATATCAAAATTTTGAGTGAATATAAATTAGAAACCTAGCATTGTATTTATACGAAGTCAAGCAAGTGGAATCTAAATGTTATGTATATTTTTAGCTAGGCAAAAATTCATTAATTTTCATATATATATATATACACACACATACACACACACACACATAGTGTATACACACACACACACACACGCACAAGCTTTTCTTTGCCATCTGAGCCAGCTTACATACAGAGTACATCATGCAAAATGCCAGGCTGGATGAAGCTCAAGCTGGAGTCAAGTTTGCCAGGAAAAATATCAATAACCTTAGATAAGCAGATGACACTACCCTAATGGCATAAAGTGAAGAGGAACTAAAGAACTTCTTGTTGAAGGTCAAAGAGGATAGTGGAAAAGGTGGCTTAAGACTCAGCATTCAAAAAACAAAGATCATGGCATCTGGTCTCATCACTTCATGGCAAATAGGTGGGGAAAAATGGAAACAGTGACAGATTTCAGTTTCCTGGGCTCCAAAATCACTGCAGATGATGACTGAAGCCTTGAAATTAAAAGATACTTTCTGTGGAAGAAAAACTATGACAAACCTAGACAGCATATTAAAAAGCAATGACATCACTGTGCCCACAAAGGTCCATAGAGTCAAAGCTCTGGTTTTTCCAGTAGTCGTGTATGGATGTGAGAGTTGGACCAAAAGGGAAGCTGAGCACCAAAACATTGATCCTTTCAAACTGTAGTGCTGGAGAAGGCTCTTGAGAGTCACTTGGACTGCAAGGAGATCCAACCAGTCCATCCTAAAGTAGATCAGTCCTGAATATTCATTGGAAAGACTGATGCTGAAGCTGAAGCTGAAACTCCCAATACTTTGGCCACATGATGCGAAGAACCGACTCATTGGAAAAGACCCTGATGCTGGGAAAGATTGAAGGCAGGAGGAGAAGGGGACAACAGAGGATGAAATGGTTGGATGGCATCACCGACTCAATGGACATGAGTTTGAGTAAACTCTGAGAGTTGGTGATGGACAGGGAGGCCTGGCACGCTGCAGTCCATTGGGTCTTGAGGAGTCGGACACAACTGAGCGACTGAACTGAACTGAGTAATAAAAGTAATTTCACTGGACATTTCCTCGAGCCTGTTTATGCCGGTTTTGCTGTAAGTGGTTTTCTGTGTTTATTAACATTTTTTTCAAATTATTTCTCTTTTCTACTGACTAGACTCTCAATCCAGACTAGACAAAGAAATAAGTAAGTTCCCTCTCCTGCTGTATTTTTTACAGCAACTTTCTGAATGTTCAGACTTATCAGCATCAAAATGGGACATAAAAGCTCCATGATGTTTTTGTCAGTGTAAAATCTCATAACTTCATTTTCCAATCAGCATGGAAGCTAATGCTTTCTCTGCAAGTTCATCTATTCTTACTGGCCAGAAAGCTGGCCAGGTATAATGAGAAACAAAACGCAGGTTGGATACAACTTTCGTTTGATGCCAAACTGTGCCAGGGTCCAGCCCCGGTGGATCCAGGGAAATTCGAAGGAGAGACGGCATTGGTGAATACACTGGCTTTAATTAGATATTAATTAGAGATATAAAGAGTAATAGAATGAGGATAGCTCAGCAGGAAAATTCAGTGGAGAAAAGAGGCTGAGTAGCTTGGTTTACGCGGAAAACCAATAAAACTTCAAGACAAGAAGTTTGCACCACTTACGTAGGCCACAGGCATCCTTCTGTTCTCCCGAAGGAGAGGAGACACTGAGGCCTCCCCGGTTGGATCTTAGAAGCCCAGGCAAAATTAGTAAGCTTGATGGGCTCTGCACTCCAGATGGAAACTCAGCCAGAGTTTGAGAGAAAGAATGACATGAGGAGACCAGTATTTCGAGGAACTGATCCCATTTTTTATTTTTCCAGGGTCTGTTTTTATACACTGAGATGTTATACAAAAGTCATGTGGGGTCAGCAGTCCTGACTTTTATTAAAGTCAGGTTCTTCATACAAATGTACACAGAGGTCTTAGGGGTGTTACATCATCTTCTGGCCAGGGGGCCTGCTGACAATTTATGACCCTCTCCTTGTGACAGTGGTCAGTCAACCAGAACACTTATTTTTCCAGGGGTGATTATTCTTAAAACAGATGCCACCTTCCAAAGGTACCAGATAAAGTTACATTCCTATAGGGTGAGGGTGTAGTGGGTTTTAATTAAGGAAAGAATTTGCTTAGCCTAAGGTCTAACGTGATTAATATCAAAGGTTAATACTTAT
>NW_011494691.1:473420-496539 GCF_000754665.1 Bison bison bison | reverse complement strand
AGAACCTTCAGAGGAGTTTGTAGGTTGAAACACTCCTATCATGCCCAGGAATTATTATTAACTGGAGCTCTAAGTTAACTCCTTCTCCAAAAGAGGTGGTGGGGGACAGCCCCCCACAAAGTCAGAGGTGTAGGTGAGAGCACAAAGTAGTAAAGTAGGCAGACTCTGGTTTTGGGGGTAGATGCTCGAGAATTTCCAGGGGGACTCCTGAGGCTTGATCCCGCCTTTGCGTATGTCGAGCCTCCTTCCTCATGACCTTTGCCACGGGCGGAGGTCCTCACGCCAGCTCCCGGCAAAACTACTTTCTTATATTGAAGGCTTCAGATTTCCTTTCTGGTTATAAACTCAATCTCATGAAATTGTAACATCTTTAACCCTATGCAACATAGCCAAAATCTTGAGAATATAAAAATTTTCATTACAAAGACCTGTATGTTCACATGACAGTTACCATGAACACTAACACAGTTAAAAAAAAAAAAAAATCCAGCGTCCGACTTCAGTGAACTAGTACTTAGGGTGTGCATGTCTGTATGTGTCAGACAACTATTTAACAGTCTATTATACAAATCGTATATGATCTTGAATCTGGAAAGAGAAAAACTTGTCTCATTCATACCTGAAAAATTTCCATGTTTGAACATTTTGATCCTGTTTGCTATACATGGAAGAATAAGAAACACAATGATAATAATAAGTTAATTATATTTCTATCTCTATCATTTATAAGAAAGTTCCCCCATGTACTATCTAATTTAATACTTTCAATAAGCAGCCTCTGAATGGTGGTGGTTATTGTTCAGTCACAAAGTCATGTCTGACTCTTTGCAACCCCAAGGACTCTAGCACTCCAGACACCCCTGTCCTTCACTATCTCCTGGAGTTTGCTCAAACTCATGTCTGTTGAATCAGTGATGCCATTCAACCATCTCATCCTCCGTTACCACCTTCTCTTCTTGCCCTCAATCCTTCCCAGCATCAGGATCTTTTCCAATGAGTAGGCTCTTCACATGAGGTGGCCAAAGTATTAGAGCTTCAGCATCAGTCCTCCCAATGAATATTTAGGGTTGATTTCTTTTAGGATTGACTGGTTTGATCTCCTTGCAGTCCAAGGGACTCTCAAGAGTATTCTCCAGCACCACAGTTTAAAAGCATCAATTCTTTGGTGCTCAGCCTTCTTTGTGGTCCAACTCTTATATCTGAAAAGCCATAACTTTGATTCTATGGATCTTTGTTGGCAAAGTGATGTCTGGTTTTTAATTCACTATCTAGGTTTGTCATAGCTTTTTCATGGCTGCAGTCACCATCCACAGTGATTTTGGAGCCCATGAAAAAGAAATCTGCCACTGTTACCATTTTTTCCCCATCTGTCACAAAATTTCAATAGATCTAAAAATCCTAAGAGAATGGGGCAAAATCCAAGATTTCTTGTTTACACCCTATTCTTTTCCCCTCACATTGATTGCTTTTTAATCTAAACATTCCTTTTGACATCCTGCCTACCTGTTGAGGTTCAACTGGGTTGTCATCTCCAAGTAGGATTCTCCAGTCTTCCCAACTGGAGGAAATTCTTCATACTCTCAACTCCCGCAACCTCACATATTTCCGTTGTTGTTCTTAACCTACAGAGCCTTTGTGTTGTCATTATTACTATGGTATCATAACTACTCCAAGACAATGAGCTCCTTCAGTCCAGGGGGTATTTTCTTTATTATCACTTACTAGTGGCAGGCATGCAGGAAAAGTGTGACTGAGTGAGTGAATGAACATACATGAATGAGTGACATCCCAAGAGTCTGCCATAAAGCAGTGTTGTGATTACTGACCTCGCCAAGGGTCTTTATTCTTAGATCTGCGGATAAGTGGGGGAAATGGCTCAGATATAAGATGAGGCTGAGCTTTGAACCTAGAGCAAGCCATGGAGGACACACCAGTGTAGCCTGGTCTTCTCTTTACATTTTTTTTTTTTTTTAATTTCTCTTTTCAAGCTAGTATTCCTTTTGAGCCACAATAACTCTGGAGTGATCAGCTAGAAGGGCTTCCCAGGTGGCTCAGTGATAAATAATCTGCCTGCCAATGCAAGAGATGCAAGTTTGATCCCTGGGTCAAGGAAATGGCAGCACACTCCAGTATCATTACCTGGGAAATCCGTGGACAGGGTAACCCAGGGAGCTACAGTCCATGGGTTCACAAAAGAGTCGGACAAAACTTAGTGGCTAAACAACGACAACAATCAGCTAGAAATGCTCCACCTTTGTCTCTTGGTATCTAACAGCTCTCTTTTCAATTAAAGCAGTGTGGGGACTTTCCACCTTTTCCTCCAACTTTTGCCCATGGAAGCAGATCTCTTAGCTGTTGGTAAGCCATTACCGCACTGGTTTTCTTGTCATCCTCTCATTGTTTTGCCTCTTTTCACCTCTATGTCTTCCTTGACCACTGGAGTCACTTTGGAGCATTTGGGGAAAATTCTTTTCAAAGAAAGTCACATTGGCTGTCTCAACAGTCAGCCTGTAATGAAATCACTGTAGAGACAACATTGTATGTGCTGCTTTTTTTAATGGGCAACATGGAGAAGGCAATGGCACCCCACTCCAGTACTCTTGCCTGGAAAATCCCATGGATGGAGGAGCCTGGTAGGCTGCAGTCCATGGGGTCGCAAAGAGTCAGACATGACTGAGCGACTTCTCTTTCACTTTTCACTTTCATGCATTGGAGAAGGAAATGGCAACCCACTCCAGTGTTCTTGCCTGGAGAATCCCAGGGACGGGGGAGCCTGGTGGGCTGCTGTCTGTGGGGTCACACAGAGTCGGACACGAGTGAAGCGACTTAGCAACAGCAGCATGCTGGGTTGTTTTGACTAGGGCTCCCACAGCTTTTTCTCACCATGTAGCCTATGAGCCTGAAACCTACCAGTAGTATGAAGAAGTGAAGAGAAGTTGCTCAGTCGTGTCCGACTCTTTGTGACCCCATGGACTGTAGCCCACCAGGCTCCTCCATCCATGGAATTTTCTAGGCAAGAACACTGGAGTGGGTTGCCATTTCCTTCTCCCGGGGATTTTCCTGACCCAGGGATCGAACCCGGGTCCCCCTGCATTGCGGGCAGGTGCTTTACTGTCTGAGCCACCAGGAATCCCCACCAGTATATTAGACTGCTAATCAAAGTGGAAATGAATTAGCAAGATAATTACAAAACAGTGTACTTTTCCAGAATATACAGCTTCAAATTTTAAGAGTAGCCATGTATTTTGATATATTCCTTTTGTAAAATAATTTAACAGCATGAATTATAAATTTATGTATGTTTAATACATTTTTTTGACCTGGGAATTTCCTTCTGGTTGTCTAGTTAAAGGAAATAATTCATAGAAATATGAATACAGTATACCAGGTATGGGATTGTACTCAGCAGTGTTAGAGAAACCATTATGACAGCTTAACAAAATAGTCATTTTTTTTTTTTTTTTTTTTTTCATGTAATAAGAAGTAAGAAGACCAACACTCAGAGCTGCTGGGGCATCTCCATGATCCTGTTGCCAAAAGCTCAGCTTCTCTGTACACTGGTAGTGAGTCAAATCTTGGAGACAGAGGTTTGGGTCAAGTAGAAAAGGATAGCTTTATTGCTTTGCCAGGCAAAGGGGGACACAGAGGGTTCCTGCTTCAAAAAACTATGTGTCTTAACCCCAGAGGATTTGATGAGGGGGTTTATAGCAATGATTCAAGGGTGGGGGTCTCTGACAGAATTATGGTGTGTGCAAGATTTGTACTCCCTTAATCTCATCTCTTCCCCTGGTGGCTCAAATGGTAAGTCTGCCTACAATGTGGGAGACCCGAGTTTGATCCCTGGGTTGGGAAGATCCTCTGGAGAAGGAAATGGCAACCCACTCCAGTACTCTTGCCTGGAAAATCCCATGGATGGAGGAGCCTGGTAGGCTACAGTCCATAGGGTCGCAAAGAATCGGACACTGAGCGACTTCACTTCACTTCAGTCACATCTCAGGTGCTCAGTCTCCTAATCTTGATGAGCTTCTCTGCTCCCTTTGATTTTGCCTCAGGGAGTTTCTTGGCTGCTCTTCCCTTGATTAGAACGTGTTGAATCTTCCCCTTGGAACTCAGGGAAGGTCTTGGAGGGTACCTATAAGAAATGGGAAAAAGAAGGGCCTCTGTGCCTGGTAGCTCAGCTGGTAAAGAATCTGTCTACAATGCAGGAGACCCCGGTTCGTATTCCTGGGTCAGGAAGATACCCTGGAGAAGGGATACCTACTCCTGTATTCTTTGCCTTCTCTGGTGTCTCAGATGGTAAAGAATCTGCCTGCAATGTGGGAGACCAAAGATCCCCTGGAAGAGAGCATGGCAACCCACTCCAGTATGTTTGCCTGGAGAATCCTCATGGACAGAGAACCCTGGCGGACTACAGCCCATGGGGTCATGAAGAGTCCACACAGCTGAGCAACTAAGCACAGCACAGCCCTACAGGCCCCCTCTCAGTTTTAATATGATTGGATCACAGGCTTCTTAAATGGCATTTCTCCTCGCTGTCCCATGTGGTTGTAGGATGGCAAGTTACTCTCATGTCATTGTTCCAGGTAAGAATAGAAAAAGGACAAGAGGACAGGTAAATCTTTCCTAGAAATCTCTGATGGACTTCTGTTTATTTCTCATTAGCTAGAACTATGTCTCCTCTAGCTGTAGGGAGATTGAGATAATTTCCCAGGTTTAGGTTTGGTACATTGTCAGGTTAACCCAAATTGGGTTTTCTTAGTAAGGGAAATGGAGAGAATGGCTGTTGGTAAACAACTAACAATGTTTTCCATAGTAATCAATGTACTGAAGATACTAAGTAAAATAATAGAGGCACACTTAATATCCATTTTCAGATCAATGGATAAGTAAAATGGTCAAATGTGATAGAATATTATGTAACTATATTAATTATAGTTAGGTCATGAAAACAAAAGCTGGTCTAGGTAGGAGGACTAGGAAATGTTTCATTACAGGGAATTAGAAGCTATACAATCTTTGGACGGCCAGAGGAATGAATGTCAGGAAGACCCCTATCTTAGCTTGGATTCCTCACAAAGCAGAGCCTGAGAAAAGGACTGTGACCAGATAGTTTACTTGAGAAATGAGCCCAGGGATCAGCAGTTGGAGAGTAAGGGAAAGAAGAAAGCCAACCTAGGTAGGGGTGTGTTGTGGAGGTTGCATTATGATGGGTAGGAGCTTGATTCTGTCAGAACCTACTGAGATACAGGATACCTTCCAGAATTGTCTCTCCAAAGATTAGAAGGCAGGGGGATTTATCCACTGGATCCCAAGAATTGCCCCCAGAGATACTGACTTCCTATATTTATGAGCTGCCCATGTGTATGTGAGCCAGCTAACTCTTGTGACTTCTGAAATGTTGGAGGAACAGAAAATGGATATGTGTATCCTGTACTTGAGGCAGGATGCTGCTAGCATGAAGCGAGTTAAAGCTTGTGTGGAACTGTGCAACCATGGCTGAAATCAGAGGTAAAGCTAAGAGGATATGAACCATGGTGCAGAGGCATCTGCTACAACAATATCAGGAAATTTCACATAAAACAGTCCTAGGAGGGTAGTCCCCATAGAGGTGGTTCTCTGGGAGACACTCAGAAGCCTCTGGCAATGCCTTCCATCTCTTGTCTACCACTCTCCCACAGCTGCTACTGGGGAGGTAGCTTCTCTTTACCTTTATAGTGTCTCGCAAGTGCTTCTAATTGGTGGGATCTAATGAGAAACCTGATGGCAAGGGCCTCTGAGAAATGCAGTTTCCAGGCTTCATGCCCATGAGGTAAAAAGGAGCGGTCAGAAGGGTGAAGTTTGTCCTGAATATCAGTGAATGATGTCTGGCCCAGCAGCAACTGATGAATTATGTATGAGGAGTTTACAAAACTGGTTTTAATCACTTCTATTCTCTTCACTGATGAAGGAGGGATCCTGCATTAGTGGCTTGGGGATGGCCAAACATACAACACGGGACAGATGAGATCAAACAGCAGCTGATTAGTCACATGGGCTCATAGCTGGAGGCTGAGGACAGGAGTGCCATGCAGGGCACGTGGGACCTGTCCTCAGAAACAGCATGAAAAACCAAAGGCTGTGGGAAGCAGGCTTTGTAATATCAAGAGGCTGAGGAGCCTCTGATTCATGTGGAGGATGAGATTGGCTTGTCTGAAAAATTCCACTTGCTTGGAGGGAACTGAAACCTCCTACTCAGGGTTAAGTAGGACCTGTGCCTGGTTCTTTTGATAAGGAGAGTTGCTTGGCTAGGAGAATTTGATGACTGGAGCAAAGAGGGAAGCGAAGAAGCAGGCCATTCAAGGCCTTCCCGGCTTTACCAGATGTCAAGGCAGACATATTAATGCACATAAGCCTTATTTGTGGCCTTATACCACATAAATGGGCTTCCCAGTTGGCACTAGTGGTAAAAAACCCACCTGCCAGTGAAGGAGACATAAGAGCTATAGCTTTGATCCCTGGGTTAGGAAGATCCCCTGGAGGAGGAAATAGTAACCCATTCTAGTATTCTTGGAAAATCCCATGGAGAAAGCTGCAGTCCATAGGACCACAAAGTGTTGAACACATTTTACCCCATGGAGTGCTGCTGTCCATGGGGTCACAAAGAGTCAGACACGACTGAGCGACTGAACTGAACTAAAGCAACTTAATATGCACCCACCACATTTATTTTTCAGTCGCTCAGTCATGTCTGACATTTTGCAACCCCATGGACTGCAGCACACCATGGGGTCAGTCGTGTGCTCCACTTTCCCCCGGAGTTTGCTCAAACTCATATCATTCAGTTGGTGATGCCATCCAACCATCTCATCCTCTGTCACCTCCTCCTCCTCCTGGTCTCAGTCTTTCCCAGCATCAGGATCTTTTCCAGTGAGTCAGCTCTTTGCATCAGGTGGCCAAAGTATTAGAACTTCAGCTTCAGCATCAGTCCTTCCAGTGAATATTCAGGACTGATTTCCTTTAGGATTGACTGGTTTGATTTCCTTGCTGTCCAAGGGACTCTCAAGCATCTTCACCAGCACCACAGTTCGAAAGCATCAATTCTTTGGTGCTCAGCCTTCTTTATGGTGTAACCCTTGCATCCGTACATGATGACTGGAAAAACCATAGCTTTGACTAGATGGACCTTTGTTGGTAAAGTAATATCTCTGCTTTTTAGTACGATGTCTAGGTTCGGCATGGCTTTTCTTCCAAGGAGCAAGCGTCTTTTAATTTCATGGCTGCAGTCACCATCTGCAGTGATTTTGGAGCTCAATAATATAAAGTCTGTCACTGTTTCTGTTTTTCCCCCATCTATTTGCCATGAAGTGACGGGACTGAATGCTGTGGTCTTAGTTTTTTGAATGTTGAGTTTTAAGACAGATTTTTTTACTTTCCTCTTACTCCTTCCCTCAAGAGGCTCTTTAGTTCCTCTTGGCTTTCTGCTATTAGGGTGGTGTCTTCTGCATATCTGAGGTTACGGATATTTCTCTCAGCAATCTTGACTCTAGCTTGTGATTCATTCAGCCCAGCATTTCACATAATGTACTCTGTATAGAAGTTAAATGAGCAGGGTAACAATATACAGCCTTGATGTACTCCATTCCCAGTTTTGAATTAGTTCATTGTTCCATGTCCAGTTCTAACTGTTGCTTCTTAACTTACATACAGGTTTCTCAGGAGGCAGATAAGCTGGTCTGGTATTCCCAGCTCTTTAAGAATTTTCCACAGTTTACTGTGCTCCACATAGTCAAAGGCTTTAGCATCATCAATGAAGCAGAAGTAGATGTTTTTCTGGAATTCTTTTGCTTTTTTTTAACGATCAAGTGGGTGTTGGCAGTTTGATCTCTGGTTCCTCTGCTTTTTCTAAATCCAGCTTGGACATCTGGAAGTTTTCAGTTCATGTACCATTGAAGCCCAGCTTGAAGGCTTTTGAGCATGACCTTACTAGCATGTGAGATGAGTACAATTGTGCGGTAGTTTGATCACTCTTTGGCATCGCCCTTCTTTGGGATTAGAATGAAAACTGACCTTTTCCAGTCCTGTGGCCACCGCTGTTTTCCAAATTTGCTGGCATGTTGAGTGCAGTACTTTAACAGCATCATCTTTTAGGATTTGAAATAGCTCTGCTGGAATTCCATCACCTCCACTAGTTTTGTTCATATTCGTGCTTCCTAAGGCTTACTACAGAGAAGGCAATGGCAACCCACTCCAGTACTCTTGCCTGGAAAATCCCATGGATGGAGGAGCCTGGTGGGCTGCCATCTATGGGTCGCACAGAGTCGGACACGACTAAAGCAACTTAGCAGCAGCAAGGCCTACTAATTTGGGCAGAAAAAGAAAAGGGCATATCTTTTTTAAAATAGTAAGATTAAATGACTTTTATTTAATCATCTCATTTTGTAAGACAGCCCATTCTTCCCAGGATTTCCTCTGTGACAAGCCCAATAACCTCAAAGGATCAGACCTTTGTATAGTGTCCCCTAACAAAGGATATTGAGAAAAGAGGGCCTGTGTATTAATGAAGATATTGGAAGATCCTTGAATGAGTAAAAATAATCAAATGAATAAACTCATGAACCAGAAAGCAAACTGAGCCAAGAGAAAGACCCAGAACTCATCACTGCCTTTGCTTCTGCAGACGCTAAGTGTCATTTGCCATCCAGTGGTCACTCTCATCTGTTGGGGTGCCCATCGGTTCAGCACCACCTTGTCCCTGATGCGAGAGGAATGCAGTCTCTCCTCCTTAAATCTGAAACCCAGCCTTCCTTGCCTCAACAGCTGCTGCCACAGCCTTTAGTGGTTGAAGGGAAAGTGGGAAGAATCTGAAAACCAGCGACCACCCTACCCAACCTGCCCTTATCTGCACCACCTCCCAGGTCAGAATTCATAAGTAACAAGTTCCCTGCACTACATACTTTTCTTCTGTTTTTTCCTCCACACATCTGTAGCCTCTATAACTGTGCTGTCCAATATAGTAGCCACTTAGATTTAAGATTTATGTCCCCAGCTACATGAGCCACATTTTAAGCCATCAGCTACAGGTGGCTACTGTATTGGACACTACAGCTTACACAACACTTCTGTCATCACAGAATATTCTGTGACAGTGCCACAGTTTTGTGTACAGTACAGTCATTTGTAGGATCGTTCATGCATTTAGTCAATATGCTGGATACCAACCTTGTGCTTGACCCATTTCTAAAGACTGAGGATACAGCAATGGGTAAGATAAGCAAAATTTCTGCTTTCCCGGGACTTACACTTCAACTTACAAAGCCTGCATCCAACTGTCAGTGTGTAGCAATAGCTTGAAGAAGGACAGCCTGGGGAAACAGAGAGTTAATTGTTTTATTTATTTATTGTTTAATCTTGGCTCATCACCAGTCTGATTCCTTTAAGGTGTAGCTCTCTGTTTTCTTCTGCTTTTAGACCTCTGAATTTTAGACATCTGATTTGAGCTGATTTGCACGGCACAGATGGCTTACACATTTGATTTACCTTTAAGTGTTGGCTGCCACTATTAAGTTTTTTAGATTCTAAGTGAGAGATTTATTTGAAAGTAGTCGTTCTAGGATTTGATCATTTAAATCAATTCTGGCTGCCTGTGTTTAGAATTTTAATTCAGTGAAAGGTCTAGTTCTTACTGATGGTATATAACTACAGCAGAGACAAACATGGCAATCATTTTGTCGGTTTTCCTACCACAAAGCCCATGTTTTAATACACACACCCCCTATACAGGGGTTACTCACAGAGCATTAATAATAC
Source organism: Bison bison bison (assembly GCF_000754665.1). Classification (NCBI taxonomy): domain Eukaryota; kingdom Metazoa; phylum Chordata; class Mammalia; order Artiodactyla; family Bovidae; genus Bison; species Bison bison. The sequence continues at coordinate 486,753 of NW_011494691.1, read as the reverse complement.
CAGCCTAATAAGTTGAATCATGAAAATGGGTGGTATTTCTAATTTAGCCATTAGAATTCAGACACTGCTAAATGCTCTCAATGAGCTGTGAATGCCAACACCAACATTCTGGTTGAACTAAAGAACTGTAAATGTCTTCCCCGCTGATGAACTGATGACTTAGAGTCTGTTGCAGAAGAAAGAGATGCTTGAAATGAGTCTTTCTGCTCCAAATCCCTCTTTCCTCACTATTGCTTCTTTGAAGAGTAATAATTTGTCCAAGCAAGAGTTGAAGAGTAAAACTCAGCTATAGCATGATAAAGGCGTCCACAAACTCATCCATGCAAAGCAGAGCTTCTCAGACTTATGTGTGCATCCTGGAGGGTTTGTTGAAGCAAAAACTGCTGAACCCCCTCCCCAGAGTTGCTGATTCAAGGAGTCTAGGTTAGAGCCTGATAATTTGTATTTCTAACAACTTCTTGGATGCTGCTGGTGATCTGAGGTCCACGTTTTGAAAACCCCACTTTGTAAACCCCATGATTATAAAACTGTGGAGTTGATGATGAGCGCCTACACAGCTAGCCTAGAGACCTGAGGATCCAGCTACATGATCAGCTCTACCCAGGTGTGGACCTATGTTTGGCACCAGCTGGTGGTGACCATCTAGTCCTGGGCAGACATGATGGGAGAAGTTCTGGGTCCTGGGACTCCCAGGACAGTGAGATAGCTGGCACTTATTTTGTTGTTCAGATCTGGGAAGACTGAGCCTTGGAGGCCCAGCTTCTGACTCTCTGCTTCCCGACCACTACCTGCTGCTTCCCTGGCAGTCTGTCTTCTCTGTATTTCCTTCGCACCCCTAGAAGATGGAATCTTTGACTCAACCCTACCTAAGAAGCTGGAGAGACAGTTACGCTATATCAAAAACTGCATTGTTTAGGAGTTTTAAAGCAGCCAGTAGTAGGTCTTCTATTGTTTAATTTACTCATCCAAACTCCTGCCTCACTGTCCTCTCTCTGCAGCTTTGAGATTTTCCACCTTTACTAGTCAAAATGCTTCTTCACCTTGAAAGTTAGTGTAGATTCCATCTCCAAACACCTTGTCTGGTGCTCTCCAGAGACATCATTTGTCCTTCCTCTGAAAGGATGGGGATATTATTTTATTCTCAAAACAACCTTGTAGTGTAGGTGTGATACTTGTTTACAGATGAGACAAGAAGAGTAACACATTTTCTACTTTGTAATAATTTGCTATAGTAAAATAACTTGTCTGATAGAGCTGGTAAGGCAAAATCTGGCTGTAGAGTGATTTTTGATATATTAATCTCTCATCATATATTAATGATGAGTGTAAGCACACATTATTTCATCAACTCCACAGTAGTATAACCATGTGGTTTACAGAGTGGGGTTCTCAAAATGTGGTCAGACTTAATCTCTGACAAAACATAGTCCACTGGAGAAGGGAATGGAAAACCACTTCAATATTCTTGCCTTGAGAGCCCCATGAACAGTATGAAAAGGCAAAAAGAGATGACACTGGAAGATGAACTGCCCAGGTTGGTAGGTGCCCAATATGCTACTGGAGATCAGTGGAGAAATAACTCCAGAAAGATTGAAAAGGCAGAGCCAAAGCAAAAACAACGCCCAGGTGTGGATGTGATTGGTGATGGAAGTATGGTCCGATGCTATAAAGAACAATATTGCATAGGACCTGGAGTTCTAGGTCCATGAATCAAGGTTAATTGAAAGTGGCCAAATAGGAGATGGCAAGAGTGAACATCAATGTTTTAGCAATCAGAGAACTAAAATGGACCGGAATAGGTGAATTTGATTAAGATGACCATTATATCTATGACGGTGGGCAAGAATCCCTTAGAAGAAAGTGAATAACCCTCATAGTCAACAAGAGTCTGAAATGCAGTTCTTGTGTGCAATCTCAAAAACGAAAGAATGATCTCTATTTGTTTCCAAGGCAAACTATTCAATATCACAGTAATCCAAGTCTGTGCCTCAACCAGTAATGAGGAAGAACCTGAAATTGAATGTTCTATGAAGATTTACAAGACCTTCTAGAACTAACATCAAAAAAAGATGTCCTTTTCATCATAGGGACTAGAATGCAAAAGTAGGAAGTCAAGAGATACCTGGAATAACAGACAAATTTGGCCTTGGAGTGAAAAATGAAGCAGGGCAAAGGCTAACAGAGTTTTGTCAAGAGAACACACTGGTCATAGCAAACACTGTCTTCCAACAACACAAGAGAAGACTCTACACATGGACATCACCAGATGGTCAATACCGAAATCAGACTGATTATATTCTTTGCAGCCAAATATGAAGCAGCTCTATACAGTCAGCAAAAACAAGACCAGGAGCTGACTGTGGCTCAGATCATGAACTTCTTATTGCCAAATTCAGACTTAAATTGAAGAAAGTAGGGGAAACCACTAGACCATTCATTCAGTTCAATTCAGTCGCTCAGCCATGTCCAACTCTTTGCAACCCCATGGACTGCAGCAGGCCAGGCCTGGGTGTCCACCACCAACTTGTGGAGTTCACCCAAACCTATGTCCATTGAGTCGGTGATGCCATTCAGCCATCTCATCCTCTGTCGTCCCCTTCTCCTCCCACCTCCTCCCACCTAGACCATTCAGGTATGACCTAAATCAAATCCCTCACAGTTACACAGTGGAAGTGACAAATAGATTCAAGGAATTAGATCTGACAGACAGAGTGCCTGAAGAACTATGGACAGAGGTTTGTGACATTGTATAGGAAGCAGTGATCAAGACCATCCCCAAGAAAAAGAAATACAAAAGGGCAAAATGGTTGTCTGAGGATGCCTTACAAATAGTTGAGAAAAGGAGAGAAGCTAAAGGCAAAGGAGAAAAGGAAAGATATACCCATTTGAATGCAGAATTTCAAAGAATAGCACAGAGAGATAAGAAAGCCTTCCTCAGTGACCAATGCAAAGAAATAGAGGAAAACAGTAGAACGGGAAAGAAGAGATCTCTTCAAGAGAATTAGAGATATCAAGGGAACATTTCATGCAAAGATGGACACAATAAAGGACAGAAGTGGTATGGACCTAACAGAAGAGGTGGCAAGAATACACAGAAGAACTATACAAAAAAGATCATCATGACCCAGATAACCACGATGGTGTAATCACTCACCTAGAGCCAGACATCCTGGAATGTGAAATCAAGTGGGCCTTAGGAAGCATCACTATGAACAAAGCTAGTGGGGGTGATGGAATTCTATCAGAGCTTTTTAAAATTTTAAAAGATGATGCTATTAAAGTGCTGCACTTGATATTTCAGCAAATTTGGAAAGCCCAGCAATGGCCACAGGACTGGAAAAGGTCAATCCTCATTCCAGTTCCCAAGAAGAGCAATAACTAAAAAATGTTCAAGCCACCAAACAATTGCATTCATCTCCCATGATTGTAAATGATGCTCAAAATCCTGCATACTAAACCATAAACTGCATGACATGAACTGAGAACTTCCAGATGTCCAAGCTAGGTTTAGAAAAGGCAGAGAACTCAGGATCAAAATGCCAACATTTGCTGAATCATAGAGAAAGCAAGGGAATTCCAGAAAAACATTTAGTGTAGTTTTTTGACTGTGTGCTAAAGCCTTTGAATGTGTGGATCATAACTGGAAGAATCTTAAAGAGATGGGAACTCCAAACCATCTTACGTGTCTCCTGGGCAACCTGTGCGCCAGTCAAGAAGCAACAGTTAGAGCCTTATATGAAATAACTGATTGGTTTAAGATTGAGAAAGGAGTACAACAAGGCTATTTATTGTCATCCTGTTTATTTAACTTATACTTAGAGCACATCATGAGAAATGCCAGGCTGGATGAGTTATAAGATGGAATCAAGATTGCCTAGAGAAATATCAATAACCTCATATATGCAGATGATACTACTCTAATGGCAGAAAGTGAAGAGGAACTAAAGAACCTCTTCTTGAGAATGAAGGAGAATGAAAAAGCTGGCTTAAAACACTAAGCTCATTGCATCTGGCCCTATCACTTCATGGGAAATAGAAGGGGAGAAGGTGGAAGCAGTGACAGATTTCCTCTTCTTGGGCTCTAAAATCACTGTGCATGGTGAGTGAAGCCATGAAATTAGAAAACGATTTTTTCTTGGCAGGAAAGCTATGGCAAAACTAGACAGTATGTTAAAAAGTAAAGACATCACTTTGCCAGCAAAGGTCTGTATAGTCAAGCCTATGGTCCTTCCAGTAGTCACCTACAGTTATAAGAACTGGACCATAAAGAAGGCAGAGCACCAAAGAACTGATGCTTTTGAACTGTGGAGCTAGAGAAGACTCTTGAGAGTCCTTTGGACAGCAAGGAATTCAAACCAGTCAATCTTAAAAGAAATCAACCCTGAATGAATACTCATTGGAAGGACTGATGCTGAAGCTGAAGCTCCAACACTGTGGCCACGTGATGCGAACAGCCAACTCATTGGAAAAGACCTTATGCTGGGAAAGATAGAAGGCAGAAGGAGAAGAGAGCGACAAAAGATGAGATGGCTGGATGGCATCACAGATGCAATGGACATGAGCTTGGGCAAAGTCCAGGAAATGGTGAGGGACAGGGAGGCCTGGCATGCGACATTCCATGGGGTTGGAAAAGAGTTGGACACGACTTGGCAACTGAACAGCAACAAGGATCCCTGGTTCTCCTGGAAGCTTCTCACGGTCCCTGGGGAGTTTGCTTGATTGATCTCTTATGTTCCTCCATAGTTCTAATGTGCTATTAGAGTCGGGGTTAGAGCAGCTAGATTCAGTCTTGGTCTCCATCCCTGGCTTATCATGAGAGTCAGCTTGAGAACCTTTTAAAATTGTCCCGTCTAAGAACCTGGAATTAGAATTCCTGAGGGAAACACCTAGGACTTTATTTTAAAATAGATGCTGACTATCAGCTTGTTTGGGAAACAGCAGTCTTGGTTCTTCTGGATATTTATTCTGGCCTTTGTGGTCATCAAAGCAAGACAGAATTATCAACACAGTTAAATGATCTGTTTAGCATTTTAGGCCCTCACAAGTGAGATTAACTGTATTACTTAATTCATGCTTCCTGAAGCAAAGTGTAAAGTTGAGGAAAAAATTGAGGTATAAAGTTCATCAGAAATGCTTGGGATGCCATGGCTTCCCTGTGGACTGAGCTTGTCTGCACAGGCCTTACCTGTGACCTTGATCCATACTCTTCAAGTGATGGCTTCAGCTTTTGGTATTGACCCATCCCACTCTTGCCCACATAATTTTTCATGTCATTATAATTGTTATTCAAACTGCACATTCAACAGACTATATCCTGTGGAATCACTTGATATAAATTATGTATTTTCAAAGATTAAACGAAACCACAAATTAAAATGTCTTCATACGAGCTCAAGCATTAAAGAAGGCTTTATGCGGATGGAGGTGGGATGGGAGGAGCTAAGGAAGCGGAAGAGAGTTTGAGGTTAAAGGTTTATAAATGAAAAATATTGCCTCCTGTATCAGTAAACAAAGGATGACACAGCCATCAAGCCACTACAGCTCCAAAGGAGCTCAGAGACTTCCCTGGTGGCTCAGATGGTAAAGCGTCTGCCCACAATCTGGGAGACCCAGGTTCAATCCCTGGGTTGGGAAGATCCTCTGAAGAAGGAAATGGCAACCCACTCCAGTACTCCTGCCTGGAAAATCCCATGGACAGAGGAGCGTGTTAGGCTGCAGTCCATGGGGTCGCAAAGAGTCGGACACGACTAAGCGACTTCACTTCACTTCAGAATAGAGACAAATGAGTTAGCTTGCCAGGCGACCAAGCCCTCAGCTACTGCAGCTGCCCCAGTGGTACGCCTGAGGGGTCAAAGGATGGGAAAGAAAAGTATTCTGGCCCCAGATAGCTGAGTTGCATATCAAAGGAATGTTTTCAATGAGCTGAAACTCTTGTGTCTTCCCATTCATGAAGTGAAGTGAAGTGAAGTGAAGTCGCTTAGTCGTGTCCGACTCTTTGTGACCCCATGGACTGCGGCCTACCACACTCCTCTGTCCATAGGATTTTCCAGGCAAGAGTACTGGAGTGGGTTGCCATTTCCTTCTCCAGAGGATCTTCCCAACCCAGGGATTGAACCTGGGTCTGCTGCATTGTAGGCAGACACTTTACCATCTGAGCCACCAGGGAAGTCCTCTTCCCATTCATGGAGAAGCACTAAATCTCCTTAACCTGAGATATCTGGTTTTCTTTAATTAACAGTAATCTTTTGATGTTCCTGCTATCTCCCCTTTGTTGCAAAAATCATGACTCCTCCCTTATCTCTTTGAACTCAGAGCTATCTGAGAGGCTGCTTCCCAGGTTTGATGTCCTCAGCAAGTCTGCCAAATAAAACATAATTCTCAACTGTTTGATCATACATTTTTTTTTTTTTTCAGCCAACAAGTCAAAATTAAAATTTAGCAATTGCTATGCTATTATGAATAATTTCACATGCTGAAATATACTGCCCATTCAAATTGTGCATCGTGGGTTTAAATAGTCTTTCCACATGTAAACATTCAGATGACAATTTTGCCTGTTTCATAAGGCCTTGCCTCTCTTTCCATTATAAAAATGTGGTGCATCTTTCAGAACAAATGCCTGCTACCCAAAAGAAATACACATTTTTAAGATCCCCAAATTCAATATCTGAGAATGTTTCTCAAACACTGCAAAAGATAAAAAGAAAAATGCTTGAGTTTACTGTGGATGAGAAATAATCTTTTTCATAAGCTGGTGCAAATGATAGAACATGCTCCTTCAGTATTTGGCATTGCTACAGTGTCATATAATTCCTTGACTTTGGTATTCAGTCTTTAATATCAAAACTATAAAAAGGGATGTGTAATACGTATTCTTCACCTCGCACAAGCACCTTTCTGTCTCCTCAAATGAGATAAGTGGTCTCAATACACTTTAATGCCAGAAGGAGAAGGTCTGTGTCATTCTAATATGCCTCAAACTTCTGGTCCTATTTTTATCCTTCTGCTGACTTCAGTGTCTGTGGAGAGCAGAATACCCACCCACAACAGATGCAAATAAAGTCCAGTTGGTCTTGAAGAACACTCAGGCAGTCACCTCTCAGTCCTCCAAGCAGAATCCACATCTTATCAATCAATCCCCTTTTGTAGGCTTTTCCTTAGCAGATGAATAATTTTTGCCCTTTTGTTTTAAATTCTACTGAAATTAAATCTCAGTGGGTCTGTAAACTCCCAGTAGTTTCTTTTCTTTTTCAGAGAAGGAAATATGAAGGGGAGGAGAGGGAAGGAGCTCTACTGAAGGTGTGTTTCATCCTTTGAAGTTTATTGGGCCCCAGGGCTCCTGGAGGACAGAGCTTGGGTGGAAGGTAGAGCTGCATGTCCTCTCTGTCTTCCCAGCCCCCAACAGTCACTGTGCAGGCTCTGCTGCAGGAGAACCCTTATAAGTCAGAAATTCCACAGCCTTGGCCCATATGAATTCATTGCTAATATTTTTTTTTCTTCTGTTCTTTTTTTTTTTAATTTTATTTTATTTTTTAACTTTACAATATTGTATTGGTTTTGCCATATATCAATATGAATCTGCCACAGGTATACATGTGTTCCCCATCCTGAACCCTCCTCCCTCCTCCCTCCCCGTACCATCCCTCTGGGTCGTCCCAGTGCACCAGCCCCAAGCATCCAGTATCATGCATCGAACCTGGACTTGAAAATTTAGGGAAAAAATTTTGAGAGGATTTTCAGTTTCTTTAAGATAAAAGAAACAGAGCTATTTTTCTGCTGACAATTGGCTGCAGACAAAAAAAAAAAAAACACTATTTTTTTTCTGCTTTCAAGTTCACCATAGTCCCCACTACTTCCTATAAACTAAACTCCCAGACCTGAGGCAAAGCAACAGTCATTGTAATCATGCTCACACTGTTGATCCCAGAGTAGGGTGAGCTAGTTCTTGTGCAAAAATGAGAAAATTTGGAAGAAAGAGTAGGAGGGCTATAAGTTTCAAGAAAAGTGAGAGAGAATATTTCTTTATGGAAGTGAAGGATATTCCTGTGTTTAAACTGCAAACTGTCTCTATCAAAAGAACTTCATATTCTGAAAACACCATTATGACCCAGACCCAACGCTGTGGACACATACACTCATTTGTGACTTTTGGTGTAAGTGAACCTGAGAAACCATCACACTTGCCTTCCTGGGGTAACACAGCAGCTCAGGCCCTGGGCTGACTTACTGAACATCAGTTCTCCCTATTTTCCTAGTTCTCTATCCGCACACGACCGGAAGCAGTGTGTCTGTACACTATTAGCTTGACAGAAAAGATGAGACACATACAATATATCAAGTACACAGTAAGTTCTTCACTTCACTTAATTCTCTCAGCAATCCTTTGATTTAGGTGTCAGCCCCATTTACAGATGAGAACGCTGTGTCTCAGAGAAGTAAAGTAACTTGCCCAAGTTCATGTAGCAAAGCTACTCAGGGGCAGGCCTGCCTCACTCTCTGAAGCATGGTGCTCCTACTGCTTATCAAAAAATTCTGGAATTCCTACTTAACACAAAGACGTTAGTGTTTATTGTGGATTGATAAGGAGCAGCCTGGCTTCCCAGGTGGCACAGTGATAAAGAACCTGCCTGTCAGTGCAAGAGACTCAAGAGACAAGTGTTTGATCCCTAGGTCAGAAAGATTCCCTGGAGTAGGAAATGGCAACCCACTCCTGTATTCTTGGCTGGGAAGTCCCATTGGACAGAGGAGCCTGGCAGGCTACAGTCTATGGGGTCACAACGAGTCAGACACAACTGAGCAACTGAGCCCACACAGCATAAGAAGCAGCCATGGCAAGAATATTCTATTTGTATGCTTATCAAGAGATTTGTCTAATGATCTTTTCTTAGATTTTAATGGCAGAAGAGGTTTGTATTTCTGAACAAACTAGAGAATGTACTTCTATTTACGCAGCCAAAAACAAAAAAAGCCATGGTACTAGCTGTCCTTTTTGCCTTTATTTTCAAGAAGCTCCAAGGGAGGTGTATGGCCCCAGTGCACCTTGTGGTAAAATGAATTGCCCCCTTTCTCCCTGTAATTCTGGATCTGTCTTTCTGATGCCATTAATGTGCTTTGATTTGTTAGTATTTCTACTGTACAAGTTGTATCTGATAGTGAACTTCCTCAGATCCTTTTTAAGGAAGACAAATGTATAAGTTCTAAATAAGAATCTTAAAGTTCAACTTATCCCCATATAAGTAATCTCTAAAGTCAATTTAAATAAGACACTGGATTTACAGAAGAGGCCCTTTGGGGAATAGCCCAAAAGCTTTTGTTTTATGGCTTAAGAGAAGCAAAATTAAGATGGTTGGTGAGCTCTGGCCTGATTTGTTATCTTGCCTTTTGCATGGGTTGTCTCAGTCTTTGCCACAAGCATATCAAGGACTATTCTTATACCTTACAAGAAATGCAAGGATCAGGGAAGTCAAGAATCCAGCTCAAGGTCTCATAGCTGGTAGGTTTGATCTTGAATAAAGACTCATTTCTTGACAAAACAAAAAAACAAAAACACTACTAGGCACATGGAAGACATAAGATGAATTGTTAAATGGCTAAATCAAGGAGTGACCATAATTGATATGATTATTCCATGAGGACTTTTTAGAAAAGGAAAGTCTTTCTTTTTCATCATCACTCTATTATAATTTTTGTGATGAGAAATATAATGTCTAGAAAGGCCATGAATCTTAGATATCATATAAACTTCAGGGAGACCTGGGTTCAATCCCTGGGTCGGGAAGATCTCCTGGAGAAGGAAATGGCAACCCACTCCAGTATCCTTGCCTAGAACACCCCATGAATGGAGGAGCCTGGTAGGCTACAGTCCGTGGGATCGCAAAGAGTCAGACATGACTGAGTGACTTCACTTTCACTTCACTTTCACTTTCAGCTACCTAATTTTAGAGTATCAGAAATCATGTGCAGAACAAAGTCATTATTTCTACTCATAAAAAGACTATGACTTGGTGTCTGTGTCTCTACCTGTAAAATGGAGGAGAATGTTCCATTCCAAACTTCACAGGCCTGTGATGTTAATTGATATGTCAATTCTGCTATTCCTTTTCCCCTCTTTCCCAGAGAGCAAGTGTTAGCCATCAGATTAATCAAATCTTTCTCTGTCCCAAAGAGATGGTGAATTATTATCCTGTTTTATTCAAACTCTACTGTTGGCATGGATTGCTCATCATATTCATTCTTTGCTCCACAAAATATTTTAAAGCTGGACTCAAATACCATTGGTTTTCATTACTCGTAGTAGTTATATTCTATAAAGTTGTCATGAATACTGAATGACTAAATGAGTTAAGACTGAATCTGTGCTCCTAAGGGAAATATAGGGTTAGGTTCCTATTAGATCTGGTCACATTTTTGTCAACTGATCCATATATAGTCTTGTTTTATATGTGTTTCTGTCTAAAGATGCCTTGTGTAATAGGCACTGTTCATTCATTAACTTTGCACTCACAGTCATAGCACTATAACTCATGCCTGAACAAAGCTTATCTAAGACATGTGTTTTCTCTGTAAAGCTCATCACAGTCTTCTTGCACTTAGGAACACTAGACACCTCAGCACTATGCTTGGGGGCCATTTCAAACAGAGATGTCAATAAAAAGCACAAAATGCTAAAAAGCATGGCACTAAATTGCCTGTTGAAAGGTCACTGTTCACAGTATGAGAGCTGAAACACAAAGACAGAGCACTGCCTTGCTTAACCTCAGTATGGAGCAGGTGTGCTGGGTGGTTCAGATTTTTGCCATTCTGCCCATGTATGCAGACAACTGCTAAAGCACCATGAAGATTGATTTGGGGAAAAATTTAGGGACTTTAAATCTTTCCTTCTTATAAGTTGAACATTTTTATAGTTTTTAACTTTTGTTTCACTTAATTATAGTTTTTACTGAGTAATTTTTTTATGTAATAAAGTTTATCTTTTTCCTTATTGCTTCAAACTTTGACTCAGAGTTAGCAAACCTTCTCTACCCCCAAGTAATAGAAGAATTACTCATATTTCCTTCTAGTATTTGTATTCTTTACTTTTTTTTTACAGTTAAATGTCTACCTTATTTGGAGTTTATGCTGGTATGTGATATTTGGAATGAGTACAATTTTAACTTTATCCATATTGCTCTGCCATTATCTCAAAATGTTTATTTAAAAGTTCATCTTTTTGCTTGCTGATTTAATATTACTGTTCTTATTGTATCATAAATATGCACGTATAATTTGGTATATTCATATGCCAGTTTCAAATTATTTTAAATATAGAGGCTTTTGAGGATGTTTTAATGTCTAGTAGGCCTGGCAGTCCCTCTCTCCCTGGCCCCATCTTCTTGGAATTTTTTTTTTCCAGAATTTTCTTGGGTATTCTTTCTCATTTGTTCTCTATGAACTTGTCTTTTCAAGTCAATTTACATATCAAATGTCAAGAGGTTTTCATTTGGTTCTTTATTACTTCTTCCCTGGGTACGTGGACATTTCTAAAGAGATTTCCCTCCCAAGTCAATAAAATTGATAGAACAGTTTCATTTAACCCAAAAGGAGAGGCAGGGTTCTCTGAGGCTCGCACTTGCTAAGGAGTGATTCGTGTTACTTGCACCTTCTCATCTCCCCTGAGCTCATGATCAGCCAGGTCCCCACCTGTGCCTCTATCTCTGCATGTCTGGTCAGGTGTTTTCATCTTCCTCCTCTCATTTTTCTTTTCTTCGGCCTTTTGGCTATAAAACTCTGTACATTCTTAGGATTAGCTGTCATCATTGGCGCTCCTAAATTATTCCCTGAGGGACTAGATACAATTAATGTTAATACAGTTAATGGTTAATACAATTAATGTGGTTAAAAAGAGGCTTTTGATGAAATCTCACCATGCCTCTCTATCCAGCCAAGGAGCGCAAGTGACCCCAGAGACTCAGCTGAGAAACCATCATTAGAACTCTAAGTGAGTTCAGTTAGGTCACAAAGTAAATATACAAACTCAGTCATTTCCATGTAGAAGCAATTTAGAAAATATAATGGAAATGGAAATTCCATCACCGTGGCAAGAGTACATGTAGGTGTAAAATGCCTAGGGATTAACTCGACAAGACTATAGAACTTAAATGAAGAAAAACATAACAAAACTCCACAGAAGGACCTAAAGATTAGTTTTGAGTAAATAGTAGGTCATATGGTGCTTGTAGTTAGAATAGCCCTGGGTAACCCAGAGGACTCAAGTGTCCCATATTTATGTGCTCAGTTGTTTCTTTGATATTCAAATGACATGACTCTATTCCATCTATTGTGACAAGTCTAACAGTTTCTTGAAAATCTCCAAGCATTTCCAGAGATGATTAAGGGACTTATGTTCCTCTTGATCAACTACAAATATTTCTGTTCTCCTATTACTTGATTATTCATTTATCCATTCATTTATTTCTTTATTCGCAGCACATTTGTTGCATGCTTACCGGGTCCTGAGCACTCCGAAGATGCCTACCAATCATTGCTTATGGTCCTTGTGGCTCCTATCTCCATTTCCAGTCACTCTTGTCTTAAGACATAGTCTCTTTCATTGCCCAGCTGAGCATCACTAACACAAGGCTGTTTCGTGCAAGACTTTCTGAGGTTTTTGAGGGTCCTAGTGGTGGATAACTGTTGTGGCATAGAGAAGGAGGACAGATGTGGTGTCTAAGTACAAATAGCATAAAACAAAAAGCAATGGAAAATTAAATATTACACATATTAAAGTTTGTGCGGAATTTCTCATTCTATCCTTTATTCTTGTGTCTTACCTACTGCTGTCTTTTGGAATTGCCTGTTCTGCCTCACAGTATCTCTTGTTTATCTCCTCAGCCTCTCTGATTTCTAGACCACTTAATCCCTCTTTTCTAGCCTTTGGGAACTTAAACCTCCTCTTATGTTATCAAAGTCAAAAGTTAAAGTTAGTTGCACAGTCATGTAGTCTGCTTGGCTCCTCTGTCCATGGAATTCTCCAGAAAAGAGTACTGGAGTGGGTTGCCATTTCCTTCTCCAGGGGATCTTCCCAACCCAGGGATTGAACCTGGGTCTCCTGCATTGCAGGCAGATTCTTTACCAACTGAACCACTAGGGAAGCCCCCTCTTATATTATAATGGAGAGCAATTTAACTCTCTCTTTCTCTCCCTCTTACTCAGCTAGATCACACTGGGGGTGGGTTAGCCAAAGAAGTCATTGAGCTATTGTTCCCCCACCCCCTACCCCACCCCACAAAACAAGAGCTCTTCTCTTCCTCTAAAAGGGATTCTTCTGATCTCCAGAGCTACAATCTTTAAAAAA
>NW_011494691.1:460004-473320 GCF_000754665.1 Bison bison bison | reverse complement strand
TAATTCCCTCAGCACACTTGGATTTTGATGAAATCAAGTCTCTCCCAGATTAATAAACAAATAGAAGATAATTTTAATTATAATCCCAATGATTTTTTTTTCTGAAATTTAATAAAATTATCTTAAAGTTAATTTGGGGGAGAACAAGCTCAAAGAACAACATCCATCCATGTGTGTTCATTTGTGTCCAACTCTTCGCAGCCCCATGGACTGGTACCCACCAGGCTCCTCTGTCCATGGAATTCTCCAGGGAAGAATACTGGAGTGGGTTGCCATTTCCTACTCCAGGAGATCTTGTCAACCCAGGGATCGAACCTGGGTCTCTAAAAGCGAAAGTAATGCAGAACTAGTTCTACTAAGAATTTGAGTTAAACAATACATATTGTTTAATGGGAGAATGAGCAGACAGAGAAGTAAAACATAACACAAAGTTCAGAAACAGATCTAAATGAAATTTTAAAAAATAGCAGAAGAAAATGTAGGCAACTATAACTTTTTATGTAATCCTTAATTAAGTAAGGAAGGCCTTTCTAACCATGGTTTTGTGTGTGTGTGTGTATGCATAATTCTTACCAAAAAATAAGAAAAAAACAGCATGCTTTAGAACATGAATGAACCTTAAAAACACTATGCTAATTGAAAGAGCCAGGCACAAAAGGCCATATATTCTGTGTGAAAGTTACAGAATTGGCAAACCCATAGTGCAGTAGATTAGTGGTTGCCAGGGACTGGAGAGAGAGGATATTAGGAAATAACTGCTAATAAACATGGGAATTTCTTTTTAGAGTGATGAAAATGTTCTGGAATTAGGTATTGGTGATGGTTGCACAACTTTTAATATGCTGGTAACCACTAAATTGTCTACTTTCAAGGCTGAATTTTATGATACATTAATTATACTTGAGAAAAAATTTAAGGATAGATCATTTCTACTTGGGGTATCGTAAGAAAAAACAAAACAAAACAGCATGCCAGTAGAGAATGGTTAAGGAATGTCTTTAAAAAACATTCAGTGACATTTGTTAAAGGTGGCAAGACATACATTATTCAAGACCATATGAATGGATGCAGGGACCATTGCAATGGGATTTTACAGTAAGGGTGAGAGACTGGGCTCCACCCTGAATAAAGCACGGTCAAGTGGGAATAGATAGCCAAGGAGCAGAATGGGAGTCAGTGGGTGGAAAATTACTAAGAGGAAGCACCAGGGTAAGGGGTTTGGCTAAATTGACCAACCAAGCTTATGCTGAAGGTAGGATGGTAGAGTAAATCTGATCAAATATTGAGGGTTTGGGGTGCTGGTTAAATTAATTTAGCAGGGTTCTTGCTAAAACCAGTGTTACCAAATTCAGGTTTGGCTGCTCACCACTCAAAAGCCAGTAATTCCAGAGGCAAGTGTCAGTAGAAAGCAAAGACGCTTTAATCAGAAAATTTGGCAGCCTTGGGGAGGAGGTGGACTCATGTCCAGAGACCAACTCCAAGGATTCTGCTCAGCCATGACAGTTTTTAAAGGGAAAAATGGGGAAAAGAATCTCAGAATTGTCGAGGCAGGAGGCTGGGTTCTGCATCATCTCTACTGAGTGCAGACTGGCTGACTCTCTCTCTCCAGATATTACCTTGCCCCCTTGATCTGCCAACAGGATTCCTTAGGGGGCCATTGCAGGGTAGAGAGCTAACCATTCTTTAACTAGTTAATTCTTCACTCTTCTTTTTATCCTGGAGAAGAATTCGCAGGTTAGGCAAGGCATGGTGTGCGTTCAGGACAGCATAAGTCAGGAGTTAAGTTAAATTGCCTAATGATCTTATTCCTACATTAGGTTCTTTAAAGGTTAAAAAGGGAGGAGAAATGGGCAAACAGGAAAGGGGCAAAAGAGCTGCCTTTGCTCGGTTTTACAAGGAAGTGCACAGATAGGTCTACGGGAGAAGGTTCAGCACCTAACTGGAGAATCTTTGCCAAATGTGAATTTACAGTCTTTAAAAAGATTAATAAACCTGTAAAATGCGAAAGCAATAAGATGAAATATGTGCCTGTTTACTTGGCAGTGATGGTAGGAAAATACAAGTTTCTTTCATTGAGTAGGTTGTAGTCTAATGGAGATTTTCATAATATGGTGTTGGTGAAGGGCATCTCAGCAATGTATTTCAAAAGCCTTAGATTGTGTCCTAGTGATTCTGTTTCTAGGACCTTATCTTGAAAAAAAATACTGTGTGCCATTTAGAATAAAGTTGTAAAGTGCGAATTCGCTGGTGGTCCAGTGCTTAGAACTCCACACTTTCACTGCCGAGAGCCTTGAGTTCAAATCCTGGCCAGGGAACTAATACACCATAAGCCAAGAGATATGGCCAAAAGAAAAAAAAAAATGTAGTAAAGTGTAATAACAACAGAGGAAGATGTTTCTACTGCTAGGGAGAAAAATTAGAATGTATAGCAAAAGAGACCAATAGAAGTGCACACAGGAAAAGCTGAAGAGATAGGTAATTTGTAATTTCTTGTACATTCTTAACTATATTTTGTTTAGCTATATTTTTCAGATATTCTACACTGGAGGTATCTTTTGTAATCAGAAAATAATATAAAAGTTGTTTAATATAATACAATTTGAAATTGGTGAAGCTTTCAGGGGAGTGTTTTGTTTGGTGAGCAGATTGCAGAAATGAGATTACAAGTTCCTTATTTCTCCTGTTTCAAAACTAGAGATGTAGGAAAGATGTTTTGGAAGTCCTCAAAATCCCAAGGCCTGATTCTCACCCTTTAGTTGCCCATATGAGTGATGTGTAGTTTCAAAAGCTAACTGATTAATTGATAGTTTTATAACATAGACTATATTGTGGTATATTCACTCCAAGAATTTTTCTCTTCAAATAAGTCATTTTGGGCTTTAACACCAGAGTCATATTGAGTGGAGTTCTTTATGATTATTGACTTGAATTCTGTTTCCCAGATGTAATGATTTTCTTCTCCCATTTCCTAGACAGAATCATGAATAAACTGGAGGACAAGCAGGACCAGATGATACCATGAAGAGAAGTTTACAGGCCCTCTATTGCCAACTGTTAAGTAAGTCGATGTCACTTTTCTTCTGGCCTAGAATAGACCAATGTTATTATTTCACTGGTGCCAGAAGCTCACCCACCTTCTGGAGGAAGACCAGTGTTTGGCTGGTGAAGGAGAACAGTACATTTCCCTCTGCTTCGTCTAGGTCCTTGAGTAGCAAGCATTAAGTCATTCTGTTGCCTCAGGCATCAGTTACTGTACGTAATTATTGTAGACTTTTATATGATTATTCTAAATTGGCATGTTAAGCACAGTCAATTTGAAAATGAGTATCAAAAGCGTTAATACTCTTGGTTATGTGGCAGAATTTAAAGGGGTTCTGGTATGATCCACTCTGGACTCCTCATGAAGAGGGAATGGTCGGCTGTTAGGATTTAGTTACATAGAACCTGTTACCATTCAGTGACTGTACAGCCTTTATTTGGAGTAGTTTTGCATAGTTCCATGTGTTCTTGAACAATGAGTGGTGAAGGTTAATTTGTTTAGGTTTGGTGGTGGAATGGCGAGTGTTCGATCATGATTTTCTTGGCACATTGCTCATGTGTTTTGTGGATTGTACCATAAAAGTGCCAGTTGTCACATAGGGATTGTGTGATCTTTGGGACTGGATTGTTACTGAATGAATGTAAAATCTAACACCAGCTGGTGGGTTTGATGTTCAGATTGACACATTTGGGACAACAGTCATTACCCACTCCAGGTCAAACCAAAGCCAGTGAATTGGGAAAACTTGAAATTCATTGTGCTTATCTGTTTCTTGCTGAGGTAAATAGAGGACCTAGCTTTCCTAGGCTGAGTGCTCCTTGTTAACTTTTGCCAAGAAAATAACATGAAAAGAGATTGAGATGCAAATCACCAGTCAGCCCTTAGGATTTAGCAGTTCAGGTTATGTTGTATCCCCAATGCAAAGCACTTAATCTACAGGCAGCATTCTGACTGGGTGTTTTAACTGACTCATTTTTGCTATTAAATTCTAATCCCTGAAACACAGATCACGTCAGCCTGATTTCAGCCTGGTGGAGCGTCACCAAGAGTTATAGGGACTCTCTCATGTTTTTTCTCCATGTATTTTATAAAGTTTGTTGCTTATTTTTTTAATGATAAGCTTGCTTATTAGAGAAAGGGCTTTATGGATTGAATTAGCAGTGTCATCAAGGAGTGATTAATTCTGCCTTGATGAGAGAGGGAACATTTGAAAGATAAATAGGATTACACACACACTCAAGAAGGCGAGGCAGTTTTTTATAGTAAAAAGAAACCAGAAGTGAAAAAGACCATAGTTGATTTAGAAGGCAGCAGGTTTGTTGAATTCACCTATGCTGATTATATGCCCCAAAGTTTGCATGGTATTATACGGTCATGATTATACAGTGGAGGTGATGAATAAATTCAGGGGATTAGACCTGGTAGATAGAATTCCTCAAGAACTATGGACAGAGGTTCATAACACTGTACAGGAGGCAGTGACCAAAACCATTCCAGAGAAAAAGAAATGCAAGAAGACAAAGTGGTTGTCTAAAGAGGCTTTACAAGTGGCTGAGGAAAGAAGAGAAGCAAAAGGCAAGAGAGAAAGGCAAAGACATACACAATTGAATGCAGAGTACAGAGAATAGCAAGGAAAGATAAGAAGGCCTTCTTAAATGAACAATACCAAGAAATAGAGGAAAACAGTAGAATGGGAAAGACTAGAGATCTATTCAAGAAAATTGGAGATATCAAGGGAACATTTCATGCAAGAATGGGCATGACAAAGAACAGAACCAATAAGAACCATACAGAAGCAGAAGAGATTAAGAAGAGGTGGCAAGAATACACAGAAGACCTATACAAAAAATGACTTAATGACCTGGATAACCACGACTTAACTTCCATGTACCTCAAATGTAAAATGGGATATGACCACCCACTACATAAGATGGTATTCAGTGAGGTAATATGACATATAGAACACCTACAATAAATGCCTCTTCCCTTATTGGGCCATCCTGTCTGCATGAAAAGGATACAGCCTCCCTAGGAGCTCCTCTGTAACTAACATTTGCATGGGACTTTTTGGTTCACAAAAATGTTTACAGGATTTAATCCTTACAAACCTTATATGGCAAGTGGAACATTGACTATCATTGATCTCATTCTACAGAAGAGAGAGTTGACATGATCAAGGCTGCCTTTCCCAGGTCATGTCACAATTCTTTTTAAAAAAGTAACAATAGAAAGTAAGGAGCATCATCACAAACATTTAAGAATGTGACATTACTGGGGAGGCGCTGAGTTCTGAAGTGACAGATTTGGTCTTTGCCTGGGTGCTGTGTCCTGGAAATTTACTTCATTTTTAAGAAGACCAAGACAATCCTTTTGAGCTTATGAAAGTAAGTTTTTATATACCAATATCTGTTCAAATCAAAGTCATTTGGATACTAACTCAGAGTTAAGGAGTAATGGTATTTAGTAAGTTAAGCATTTGCTCTATACACAGGAATCTGTATTTCTTAAATCGTACTCTGTACTATTGGTACATCTTGCTTATTCTCGCATCCTCTGAATATACTAACTGTGCTGACCATACAAAAAGTAATCCTTTGCTCAACCCAGAGAACTGTCCACAGGGCCCTATTACTCAAATGGTGGAAGATAAAGAGAATTCCTGTAGTAGATTTGGGTTCCTAATCTGTAGCATTTAGAAGGTAAGAAGTATCAACTTTTCTGCCCTCTACCTGGACCATGGAGATTGCATCTGTCTCAGCCTCAAATTATGCACACAGACACACACACCCCAAAATCCATATTACTCAACTCTCTAGGCTCTTTGAGGCATAATGAGAAGCTGCTTGAGAACAGAGTTCATTTCTGTTGGGATGATCTGCCTCTCGTCTGATCTCTGGAACTGGGCAGAAAGCCATAAATATACTTTACAATGAGCAAAACGTCTTTTGTGTTTTTTCAGTGCTAACTAGCGATTTTTGCCAACCAGCTACCCAGTGATTTTATTTACTTCTTAATGGCATCACCGACTCGATGCACGTGAGTTTGGGTGAACTCCAGGAGTTGGTGATGGACAGGGAGGCCTGGCGTGCTGCGGTTCATGGGGTTGCAAAGAGTCAGACACGACTGAGCTACTGAACTGAACTGAATAATCACTTAACAATCGTCCCTCTAATCACTTCTTAAACTAAAAATATCCAGATAGTAATATCTTCCACAGGGAGTTAACATTCTCCATCTCTTTTCCCTTTTATCCCATAGTATACCCAGAGCCCCACCATGGTACCTACTAGGCCAGTTGCTCTAATGTGATCTGAAGCTCTCCTGTGCTCATTAAGAAAGAAAACAATCTGACTAAATTAACTAATGCCAAGGTATGCTTAATTGGCTAAGGAGAGTTGGGAGCTTTTCCATAACCTTCAGGGATATTTGCATTAATAAAGAAATTAATTTTACCTTCTTAAAGCAAATGCTGTCAGTGTTGTGGTTTTTTTTTTTTAATATTTGTTTATTTTTGGCTGCATTGGGTCTTTGTTGCTGTGTGAGGGCTTTCTCTAGTTGTGGTGAGTAGAGGCTACTCTCTAGTTGCAGTGCATGGGCTCTAGGGCATGTGGGCTTCAGGAGTTGTGGCTCACAGGTTTAGTTGCTCTGTGGCATGTGGAATCTTCCCTGCTAAGTCGCTTCAGTAGTGTCCGACTCTGTGCGACCCCATAGACGGCAGCCCACCAGGCTCCTCTGTCCCTGGGATTCTCCAGGCAAGAATACTGGAGTGGGTTGCCATTTTGTTCTCCAATGCATGAAAGTGAAAAGTGAAAGTGAAGTCACTCAGTCATGCCTGACTGGAGCCTACCAGGCTCCTCCATCCATGGGATTTTCCAAGCAAGAGTACTGGAGTGGGGTGCCATTGCCTTCTCCCTGGAATCTTCCCAGAGCAGGGATTGAATCCAAGTCTCCAGCATTGGCAGGTGGATTCTTAACCATTGGACCACCAGGGAAATCCTCAGTGTCGTTTTAAACCATACTGAGTATAGCAGTTTAAACAGGTAAGTTTGCCAGGGCCTGTCCATTTATTTGGATCTCTTTGAGTCAGTGGTCTTGAATTTTCATATTATTTCTCTTTCTGGCTTATCCCTTGCCTCTTTGGCCAACTAAAAGCAGAAATAATCTGCTTATGCCTTATTGTCACCATCCTTCTGGATTTCCAGTACTGAATACCTGAAGTTATGCATTTGGATATCAGTTCCCACAGACTCTTAACTTGTGAATCCATTTCTCTGCATCTGCGTTGTCTCTGCTTAAAGAAGGGCTTCCTATGGTCTTACCTGAGCCCTTTTAATCATCTCCCTTCCTGCTTCCCTTATCTAAGGCCTCCTCCTTCTAATCCACTTTCACATTGCCACCAAACAGCAGCCTGTCCGCTGCTGATGATCTTTCGATGGCTTTGCATTACCAGGAACAGCAGTTCTCATAGTGTGGTCCAGGAAGCTCTGGGGACCCCTGAGACCTTTCCAGGAAGTCTGTGAGGCTCTCCTTTTCCAACCATATTATCTTTATGAAGCCAGATTGTCTTTATATTCTTCAGCTATACTGCAACAGATTAAATGCAGAAGCTGATGTGAGAGCCAGCTCGCTGTCTTTCATAAGCCAGATCTTAAGAAGATTTACAAAAATATAAAATAATGGTACAAACCTAAACAGCGTACTAAAAAGCAGAGACATTACTTTGTCAACAAAGGTCCATCTAGTCAAGGCTATGGTTTTTCCAGTAGTCATATATGAATGTGAGAGTTGGACTATAAAGAAAGCTGAGCACAGAAGAATTGATGCTTTTGAACTGTGGTGTTGGAGAAGACTCTTGAGAGTCCCTTGGACTACAAGGAGGTCCAACCAGTCCATCCTAAAGGAGATTAGTCCTGGGTGTTCATTGGAGTGACTGATGTTGAAGCTGAAACTCCAATACTTTGGCCACCTGATGCGGAAAGCTGACTCATTTAAAAAGACCCTGATGCTGGAAAAGATTGAGGGCAGCAGAAGGGGACAACAGAGAATGAGATAGTTGGATGGCATCACCAACACAATGGATATGTGTTTGGGTGAACTCCGGGAGTTGGTGATGGACAGGGAGGCCTGGAGTGCTGTGGTTCAGGGGGTCACAAAGAGTCGGACATGACTGAGCGACTGAACTAAACTGAATCCTTCTCATAATTTTTTTGTTTTAGCAAATATGGTTGTATTTTATTTAAAATGTTATATATTAACATGTAGTGAGTTTATTGTTATTTTAATGGGTTAATATTTTTTGTTTCTCAGTTCTAATAGCTGGTAAAGAATCCACCTGCAATGCAGGAGACTACAGTTGAATTCCTGAGTCAGGAAGATCCCCTGGAGAAGGGATAGGCTACCCACTCTAGTATTCATGGGCTTCCCTGGTGGCTCAGATGGTAAAGAATCCAACTGCAATGCGGGAGACCTGGGTTTGACCCTTGGGTTGGCAAGATTCCCTGGAAGAGGACATGGCAACCCACTCCAGTATTCTTGCCTGGAGAATCCCTGTGAACAAAGGAGCCTGGTGGGCTACAGTCCATGGGGTCACAAAGAGTCAGACATGACTGAGCAACTAAGCACAGTACATCACATAGTAAATATTAGTAGATATAACCCATATAAACAAAGGTTCTCTTTTAAGAGTATAAAGAGGTCGTGAGACCAAAATGTTTGAGGATCACTGAGGGATTAAGCCCAAATTTCTTAGGTTAGCACTGAAGACTGGTTAATACTCTGGTCCCAGATTGCCTTCTTCTTCCACCTCATCTCTCACTGATTCTCTCCATGTACATGGGTGCATGCATGCACATGCACACATGTGTGTGCATGTGTGTGCACACACACACACGTGCACACACACAGTACTCCACCCAGGGACATCCACAGTATGCTGACATTTCATCCCTCACAAAGTACAGTAACCCATCAGTATCTGAGGGGGATTGGTTCCAGGCCCCCCTGTGGATCCCACTTCCATAGGTGTTTGGGTTCCTTACAGTCAGTCTGTGCATACTTACAGTGGGGTAAGACGGTATTTATTGAAAAAAAAAATCTGTGTATGAGCAGACCCATGCAGTTCAAACCTGTGTTTTTGGAGGATCAGCTTGTATTCACCTTTCTGTGTGCATATGCTTGTTTGCTTGTGCTTCCAGTTCTTCAATGTGGGGACTCCATTCACTCCCCTATCTCCAGTCTAATCTAGAACTTGACTCTTAATGGGGCTTGAAATGTAATTACCACGTTTCTGCGAATCTAGAATGTCAAGGATGTCATTAACTGTAAAATGCACTATTACTTTAATGAACCACTGAGAAAGAATTAATGAGTCAACTGTAAAACTATCACAAGCCATCAATTATACGTTACAATACAGAAGCACATGTATGGATAAAATACAGAATTACTAGAGTAGATTGTGGCTAACTGGGCAACATGTCCCTGGGTTTCTGCCACTAAATTCTCCTTTAAGACCAAGTCTCAGCAAACCCACCTGTATTCTAGCTCCCACCCGTATTCTAGCTCCCACCCTAGGTCAGCCCCATATTGCAAAGGAATTTCCTTTGGAAGCTAGAGAAAGATCCAAGTAAGTGGGCTACCCCTAACTGACATTGATGAGCATATGCAGTCTTCATGGTTTGTTTTTCTAAGAAGTAAGAGTAAGTTTTCCTTTACGTAAAGGAGGGAGAGCTGGTATAAATCATAACTGAATGATGTGGAATTAATGTCCAAACAAGTATTAACCCCAGAAATGTAGGCTCTTTTAAATGTTACAGGCAGTCATAAAGATATTGCATTAGTTATACAGTGGAAGTGAAAAATAGACTCAAGAGGTAAGAACTGATAGAGTGCCTGAAAAACTGTGGACAGAGGTTCGTGACATTGTACAGGAGGCAGTGACCAAGACCATCCCCCAAAAAAAGAATGCAAAAGGGCATAATGGTTGTCTGAGGATGCCTTACAAATATCTGAGAGAAGTGAAAGGCAAAGGAGAAAAGGAAAGATATACCCATCTGAATGCAGAGTTCCAAGGAAGAGCAAGGAGAGATAAGAAAGCCTTCCTAAGTGATCGATGCAAAGAAATAGAGGAAAGCAATAGAATGGGAAAAACTAGAGAACTCTTCACAAAAATTAGAGATACCAAAGGAACATTTCATGCAAAGATGGGCACAATAAAGGACAGAAATGGTATGGACCTAACAGAAGCAGAAGATACTAAGAAGAGATGACAATACACAGAAGAACTATACAAAAAAGATCTTAATGACCCAGATAACCATGATGGTATGATCACTCACCTAGAGTCAGACATCCTGGAATGCGAAGTCAAGTGGGCCTTAGGAAGCATCACTGTGAACAAAGCTAGTGGGGGTAATGGAATTTCAGATGACCTGTTTCAAATCCTGAAAGATGATGCTGTGAAAGTGCTGCACTCAATATGCCAGCAAATTTGGAAAACTCAGCAGTGACCACAGGACTGGAAAAGGTCAGTTTTCATTCTAATCCCAAAGAAAGACAATGCCAAAAAATGTTCAAACTACCAGACAAATGCACTCATCTCACAGGCCATCAAAGTAATGCTCAAAATTCTCCAAGCCAGGCTTCAACAGTACATGAATCAAGAACTTCCTGGTGTTAAAGCTGGATTTAGAAAAGTCAGAGGTACCAGACATCAAATTGTCAACACTGGATTACAGAAAAAGCAAGAGAGTTCCAGAAAAATAGCTGCTTCTGCTTTATTAACTACACCACAGCCTTTGACTGCATGGATCACAACAAACTGTGGAAAATTCTTTAAGAGATGGGAATACCAGACCACCTTACCTGCCTCCTGAGAAATCTGTATGCAGGTCAAGAAGCAACAGTTAGAACTGGACATGGAACAACAGACTGGTTCCAAATTGGGAAAGGAGTATGTCAAGGCTGTATATTGTCACCCTGCTTATTTAACTTATATGTAGAGTACATCATATGAAATACCAGCCTGGATGAAGCACAAGCTGGAATCAAGATTGCCGGGAGAAATATCAATAAACTCAGATATGCAGACAATACCACCCTTATGGCAGAAAATGAAGAGGAACTAAAGAACTTCTTGATGAAAGTGAAATAAGAGAGTGAAAAAATTGGCTTAAAACTCAACATTCAAAAAACAAAGATTATGACATCTGGTCCCATCACTTCATGGCAAATAGATGGGGAAACAGTGACAGACTTTATTTTGTGGGGCTCCAAAATCACTGTAGATGGTGACTGCAGCCATGAAATTAAAAGATGCTTGCTCCTTGGAAGAAAAGTCATGACCAACCTAGGCAGGATTTTAAAAAGCAGAGACATTACTTTGCCAACAAAGGTCTGTCTAGTCAAAGCTATGGTTTTTCCAGTAGTCATGTATGGATGTGAGAGTTGGACCATAATGAAAGCTGAGCACCAAAGAATTGATGCTTTTGAACTGTGGTGTTGGAGAAAACTCTTGAGAGTTCCTTGGATTTCAAGGAGATCTAACTGGTTAATCCTAAAGGAAATCAACCCAGAATATTCATTGGAAGCACTGATGCTGAAGCTCCAATACTTTGACTACCTGATGGTAAGACATTAGTCCCTGGAAAAGACCCTGATGCTGGGAAAGATTGAAGTGGGGAGTAGAAGGGGATGACAGAGGATGAAATGGTTGGATGGCATCACCAACTCGATGGACATGAGTTTGAACAGGCTCCAGGAGGTGGTGATGGACAGGGAATCCTGGCGTGCTGCAGTCCATAGGGTCGCAAAGAGTCAGATATGACTGAGCGGCTGAACTGAACTGAACTTGCCTCAGAAATGAAGAGTTTTCACTTCCTCCACCCACCAATGAAGGTGCTTCCCTTTCTCACTGGAGGTGCCTGACTATACCATCCATGGAGGATAACATGTGCCAGCCACAGTTAAGGACTCAGGTTGTGGATTAAGACTGCATGCGTGCTTGCTAAATTGCTTCAGTCTATAGCCCACCAGGCTCCTCTCTCCATGGGATTCTTTTGGCAAGAATGCTGGAGTGGGTTGCCATGCCCTCCTCCAGGAAATCTTCGTGACCCAGGGATTGAACTGGTGTCCCTTATGTCGTC
The DNA here is from genome assembly GCF_000754665.1 of Bison bison bison. NCBI lineage: Eukaryota > Metazoa > Chordata > Mammalia > Artiodactyla > Bovidae > Bison > Bison bison. The sequence goes on along the minus strand of NW_011494691.1, from coordinate 461,137 downwards.
TGCATTGGCAGGCAAGTTCTTTACCACTAGCGCCACTTGGGAAGCCCCAGGTTAAGACTACTTGGGCTCAAATCCTGGTTTGCTACAAATTATTATCCAAATGATTTTTTCCTCTTTAGGTACCAAATCTGCCAGTTAAGCATGCCTCCAAATAGCTGTTGGAGCGTCTGCCCTCCACCCCTTGCAGATCTATCACCCCAGAGGCCATGAAAGTAAAAAAGCAAAGTGCTACCACCAGTAGCTATAATAATGGTAGTGACACAATCTGTTCTCCAGTAAGCATTATGGAAATTGGAGGTGTCCATTTCATCAGCACCACATTTCAGTATTTCAGACTGGATTACTCCAATTGGCTTTCGTTGCTGGTTCTCAAATCTAGATATACATTAGAATCACCTGGAGAACTTTTAGTAAATCTCCTTGCCCAGACCCCACACCAGATCAATTAGAATCTTTGGGAGACAGGGTGGAGAGTATGGGGCCTGGGTATCCAGTGATTCTAAAATGCAACAGGGTTGAGAATCACTGGCTTAGAGCAGTGATAACCATGCAACAGAATTACCTGGAAAGCTTATTTAAATACAGATTGCTGGGCACCACCCCTGGAATTTCTGACTCAATATATGGGGATAGTAATTTGCACTGCTAAATTTTCTCTGATGCTGAAGAAGCTTTGGTCCAGGGACCACACTTTGAAAATCACTGTCTTAGACAAAAGAAGTGCTGTCTCCTGGAGCCAAAGATGCTTTCAGTTTCCCTGCATCACTTGAGCAGGGTGAAGTGGTGAAGTGAATCTTGGAGCAGAACCAGGGTCAGTTAGGAAAGAAGAGGAAGAAAGTTAGAAAGGAAGGAAGAGGAGGAAAACCAAAAGAATCACAGTGTTGTAAGGTTAGGAACTGTTAGAAGTTGAGGTTTCAGTTACTCCTTGGGATACACTGGAAATTAGTTTTCACTCTGTTTTAAAAAAGGTCACCAGGAATGGATTAGCTGAGCTTATGTTGTTGTTGTTCAGTTCTCAGTCGTGTCTGACTCTTTGTGACCCTATGGACTGCAGCACCCAGGCCTCCCTGTCCTTCACCATCTCCTGGAGTTTACTCAAACTCATGACCATTGAGTCGGTGATGCCATCCAAC
>NW_011494691.1:445033-459904 GCF_000754665.1 Bison bison bison | reverse complement strand
ACCTCTTCCTCTGTCATCCCCTTCTCCTCCTGCCTTCAGTCTTTCCCAGCATCAGAGTCATTTCCAATGAGTCTGCTCTTCGCATCAGGTGGCCAAAGTATTGGAGCTTCAGCTAAGGTTATAAACAAAGACAAAACAGAAAAATGGCCCTCAACTCTGGCTGTTCACTGCATCAGGCCCACTTTAGAACTTGATTTTATAAGACTATTTCTTCATTTCATGCTGTATAATTCTTTTGCAAATCAGGAAATTGAGGCTGAAATTTTTTTATTATGAAAAAAATTTTTCTAATGTTTTCTACGAAGAACAGATCTCCTTGATTCTTTGAAGGTTAATTCATTTACACAGAAAAATTGAGGATATAACACTTTGGAGTCCAACATTAACCCAAGAAGCTTGTGCATACTGGGCCTTTAAAGGTGTCATGTTGATTTAATGTCTTTTACATTTTAGACTGTGATTTTTTTTTTAATTTGCCTAAATCAACAATTCTCTTATGCAGATTAAACAAACCTTAGTAGACATTCTCATTGTAAGCAATGCCGGTAAAGACTGAGGAACAAAATATTTTAAAGAAACTCAATTTTATGACTTTAGAGTGTAAGGCAATGGTACCCCACTCCAGTACTCTTGCCTGGAAACTCCCATGGACAGAGGAGCCTGGTGGGCTGCAGTCCATGCAGTCGCGAAGAGTCGGACACGACTGAGCGACTTCACTTTCACTTTTCACTTTCACGCATTGGAGAAGGAAATGGCAACCCACTCCAGTGTTCTTGCCTGGAGAATCCCAGGGACGAGGGAGCCTGGTGGGCTGCTGTCTATGGGGTCACACAGAGTCGGCCACGACTGAAGCGACTTGACAGCAGAAGCATAGGTGAGGGAAGTCATGCTCACACCTAGAGCTGTTGACTTAGGTAAATTTAAATGTTAACTCTTTTTTTTTTTTTTTCTCTAATTTTATTTTATTTTTAAACTTTACATAATTGTATTAGTTTTGCCAAATATCAAAATGAATCCGCCACAGGTATACATGTGTTCCCCATCCCGAACCCTCCTCCCTCCTCCCTCCCCATACCATCCCTCTGGGCCGTCCCAGTGCACCAGCCCCAAGCATCCAGCATCATGCATCGAACCTGGACTGGCAACTCGTTTCCTAAATGTTAACTCTTAATGAATTTTAATGAACCATCTAGAACATTCAATTTCTATATCAAAATTCTATATGAATTTTCAATATGAAAGTACTTTTGCTGAAACATACAGTGGGAGAGAGCATAGAATTTGGATTTGAAGGATGTACTTTGTGCTCTCATGTCTTCTCTTAGCAGTTTTGTCATTTTGCACAGAGCACTTACCTGCCCAGAGCTGCCTCATTTTCCTTAACTATAGGATACAAATGATGAGTATATCCCCTTGAGGATTGCTGTGAGAGTTAAATGATCAGGGGATAAAAACATTTCATAAGTTGTAAAATGCCTTCTAAACATGGGTTGTTCTTTGACTATTGTCCTTAAATAACTTAGGGCCTCCCTTGTGGCTCAGGTGGTAAGCAATTCAGGAGACCTGGGTTTGATCCCTGGGTTGAGAAGATCCCCTGGAGAAGGAAAAGGCTACCCACTCCAGTATTCTGGCCTGGAGAATTCCATGGACTATATAGGCTATAAGGTTGCAAAGAGTCAGACATGACTGACCAACTTTCACTTTTCACTTTAAATAACTTAAGCATTTCTTTTGTTGTTAAATTGTGCTATTGTTTAGTAAATCTCATTTAAAAATTTTAAAAGGGAAATGTGAGAGACAGTCCAGTATGTCCCTACCCAGCTTCCAATTCAGTAGAACACTCATTCATGCACATGAAACTCAAGGGAGCTATTCTAACAGGGCGTTTTCTGGCTTATCGGGATCTGATAAAATTCTGGAAAATTGTTCTAAATGAGAGAGGTTGGAGAAGAATTTTTTTAATGAATAAAAGGAATTTTTCCTCAGCAGATTCATACTGACTTGTAATAAATCTTCCCTGGAAGTTTTCTAGATGGTTCAATCATTTTCTTTACAAATGTGAGGGACACTGGAGGTTGTCCAGCTAGAATCCAAGAAGCTTCCCAGACCTAAGCCACGTTGCCTTTGCCAGCTCTCCTTCTTAATCTCCCTCCTGTTCACCCATTTCCCTTCCTTTCCTTTGGGTTATCTTGCTCACCAGGTTCTCTGTTCTCTTTGATTTTCCCCTTTAGAAGTTTCTGAAACTTTCTCCTGCAAGGCATAAGTCATTTATCTGTTGCAGGTGTTCTGACAGCCCCTCAAAAGTGGATTTCTTGCCTTTGTCCTGGCCGTACCAGCATGTCACTTAGGGTATCAGGGTGCCCTGTGAGCTGTGGCCAGTCGTGTTACTCATCCCCCTGTCTATGCATCTTCATCAGTTTCCTCTACAAAAAGCTCCCTATGGCTGCCATATGGCATTAGCACAAACTTGGTGGCTTAAAACAGCAGAACTTTTTTTTTCTCACAGTTATGGGGGCCAGAAGTCTGAATTCAGGGTGTCAACAGAGCTGCACTCCCTGCAAAGCCTCCAAGAGAGAATCCTTCCTTGACTCTTCCATTCTGGTGGCTCCAAGATGTTCCTTGGTTTGTGGCTGCATCACTCTAGGTTCTGCCTTTGTCTTCACATGGCCTTCCCTCTTATCCCTGTGTCTCTCCTCTGTGTGTCTCTTATAAGGACATTTGTCAATGGATTAGGGCCTACTGGATAATCAAGCATCATCTCAAGATCCTTGATTACACCTGCAGAACTATTTTTTCCAAATAAGGTCTCATTAACAGGTTTCCAGGATGACTGCAGTCCATGGGATTGCAAAGAGTCAGATAAGACTAAGTGACTAACACTTTCAACAGGTTTCTAGGTTAGGACATATATAGGCCTTTTGAGGGACCACATCTCAACCAATCAGAGAATGATCTTGCTGTACTTCATAGAGTTGGTAATACAAGTATATCAAGCACTTAGCACAGTGCCGAATGGGTGCTCAGGCCGTGGTGAGTGTGGGTGGAGGAGTAGGGTGTAAGGAAATGGAACCAGTGTGCTTATGAGCTTATACAGCTTTCTGAAGAAGTTTTACCACAAAGTGAGGGCAGGAGAGCACCAAGTGCTTAAAAAAACAAAACAGTGAACCCAACCCACCTGGTGTAAAAGTTCCTAGGAAAGATTTGCAGAGACTGAGTGCTGTAGGGCTATGAGCTTCAGGGACGGGAGGTGCACACAGGCTGAGCCTCTAAGCAGGAACGGCTCTAGCCGAGATTGCCAGGCCCATGTGTAGTTGGTGCACAGGCTGCGTCTCCTGACCTTGCCAGGGACTGCAGTGCTGGGTGTTTGATGAGAAGAGACAAGAATTAGATTCCCTTGAACTGTGATGAGTGAGTCTGGTTAACACTGAGCATAAGGGCTTTAAAGATTTCCCTGGGATATTCTCTCAGACAACTGTCTCCCACAGGGCAGAGCCCAGGCTCTGTGCTGGCAGCTGCAGGGTCTGCTAATTATAACATGGCTTGGGAGAGAGCCTGAAACCCTCTGAGATGAAAGGATGCTACAGTTTACTTTGAAATTCCTTGGTTAGGTGAAGAAATGAGAGTGTAACCACTCTCCCCCAAAGCCAGAGTCCAAAGGTCACCTGGATGGGGGACCAAGTATTGTGCCCCAAGTCCCTGCTGGGTCATGCCCCAGCACCCAGGGTTGCAGAGGAAGGTGCATAGGAAGGTGATAGGTGGAGACGGTTGGAAGCTCTCAGTCAGGGCATTTAAAGAGGGGTGGTGATTATTAAGACTCCAGCTCAGGCCTGGAGGCCACTAGGAGGTTGGAGGAGTGCCAGCCTGCAAGAAACCTGAGTGGCTGGGCAACTTCTTTGTCTAAACACAGGGGGTCTCATCTAAGTACTTGGAGCAGAGCCAAAAATGTTGAGTCATAATTATTTCCACCATTATTACCATCCCTTCCCCTACTTATCCCATTTCTGTGGATTTAAAAGTGAAACCTCATCTCTCTTTTATCTCTGGGACCTGTTCTCATTCTCATACACTGTGTTACAAGTCCAAGCTATTACATCTCTGCCCTTTCCCCTATGAGTCCCCTTCCTAAGTCTCCTTCTTTGAGAGCCTGTCTGGAGTCCCAGCTGAGTACCAGAGGTGACTGGAGAAGGACTGGTGATGAAAGTGTCTGTGGTTAGAGATGTAATTGAAATCCCTCCAGATGTGGCCCTGTGAGTGTCTCCTGTGTATTATTAACTTGGGATGATAAATGAGGAGGCAAGGTGTTTTCATCTTTCCCTGAAGATGTGACTCTTACAGATGTGGTCTCCTTGGGAGTTCTTCCTCATAGGTGGAACTTCAGCACGTCATTGCCAGTCTGGGAATCCAGATTTCCCCAATCAATGGGTACTTCAAAAATAAAAAGTTCCAAAACTTAGGAATTATTTATAAACTTCCGAGGGATTTATAGTATAATTATTAAGGAAGGACGGCAGTCTTTATACAGGACACCTAATTGTTCTTGTGAGAAAAACATTCTTGTGTGTACAGCAGGGAATTGAGAGATTTACCTTCTGATGTTACATGAGAATAGACTTTATATCAAATAAATTTCATTTTCTTAAAAAAAAAAAAAGGAAAGAGGAGAGGAAGAGAAAGAGGAGGCATCAAATAAGCAGTTGCTAAATCTTGAAAGTGATTAATGGTCAGGATTTTTCCACTTGCTTCCTCTTTCTTTCATTTTCCATGACAGGATTTTATTCCCTGGAATACATGGAAGAGTCAGATAGTTTCAGAGCTGAGTGGAAGATCCTTTAGTAATTGCCACTCTGTCTAACAGATGAAGAAACTGATTCCATCCTGAAAGGATAAGTGGATTTGAGGCCAGAGGCGCAAACATGGGTCCCCAGAGCCAGGTGCAGGGCTCCCTGCAGGCTCTCCGTCCACCACCCTCCACCCTCCATCTTCCCTTCGGCTCCAGTCTCACTACTTTTCTCTTCCTTTCTTAAGTATTCCAACAACCTGGCATGCCTGGCTCCCTGCTGCTCAGGATTGGCCCCCTGACCTCAGCCCAGCAACTTCCTCCCCACCCAGACTCTGTCCATGACATTACCTTGGTATAAGTTCTGCTAGCACACAGAGCTGTCTGACATTTTTCTTTGCCCTTTTTTCTGCACTGCCTTCATCTCCTCTTGGAATGTCAGCTGTGAGCCAACATACTATATTCCCAGCATTGAACAGCACCTGGCTCATGGAAATCCCCCAACAAAAGAATGGATGAAGAAGTTGTGGTATATATACAAAATGGAATATTACTCAGCCATAAAAAGGAACATGTTTGAGTCAGTTCTAATGAGGTGGATGAACCTGGAACCTATTATACAGAGTGAAGTGAGTCAGAAAGAGAAAGATAAATACCGTATTCTAACACATATATACGGAATCTAGAAAAAATGGTACTGAAGAATTTATTTACAGGGCAACAAAGGAGAATCAGACATAGAGAATAGACTTATGGACATGGGGAGAGGGGAGGACAGGGTGAGATGTATGGAAAGAATGACGTGGAAACTTACATTACCATATCTAAAATAGATAGCCCACAGGAATTTGCCGTATGGCTCAGGAAACTCAAACAGGGCCTCTGTATCAACCTAGAGGGGTGGGATGGGGGGGAGATGGGAGGGAGTTTCAAAAGGGAGGGAATGTATGTATACCTATGGCTGATTCATGTTGAGGTTTGGCAGAAAGTAGCAAAATTCTGTAAAGCAGTTATCCTTAAATAGAAAAATTTTTTAAGAAGCAACATTAAAATAGAATGAAGCAGACAGAGGACAAATGGGCAGGTTTTTTGGGTGGTTCACATTGTCAGAAAGGGGTATAGAAAGGGGTGGAATTATGGTCTAGATCATCACTGTCTGATAGACATAAAGAATGCAAGTCCCAATTTAATATTTTCCAATAGCCATATTAGAAAAAAATGGGCAGAAATAGGTGAAATTAATTTCAGTAATAGAGTGATATTTTATTTAATATAATATATTTAAAATATTCTTGTTTCAACATGTAATCAATATTTTAAAAATTATTAGTGACATATTTTGCTTCTTTCTTTCATACCAGCTCTTTGAAATCCCATATATAATTTGCACTTATACCACATCTCAATTTGGACATTGAATTTTTATCAGAAATACTTGACTGGCACCTAGATTTCATAAAACATATAGTTGAAGAATTAGATTCACATAAAATTTTTTCTAGCACTTGAATTTGATATCAGTTTTTAAGTTTAGTTAAAAATGAATAAAATTTTAAAACTCAGTTCCTTAGCCACTAGCAGCATTTCAAGTGCTAGGTGCCACCTGTGGCTGCACAGGGATGTATTACTGACACCTCAGTGTTGGTTTTGACGTTCCTCTGCCCTTCCTGCCCTCCATCCGCCCCGTGGTACAGAGCCCGGTGGGCAGGACACACTGAGGCAGAACACCAGGGCCTTGGCCATGATAGATGACTGTGCCTCTAACCCACCCGTCTCTGGGCATCATGTTAAGAGATAGTAGTTGGCAAATCCCTTTAAGTAAAGTGGTTTTGAGTTGTTTTAGAGGAAGGGCAAGATCAGGGATTCTCACACTGCCTACACAGACTGTATAGTCCAGCAATGAATCAAAGCTCACATTGGAGCCTCTCTTGCAGTGGTGGCATCAGGCTCAGGGCTTAGAAAACACAGAGAGCATCATGCAGAGCAGAGGCCCTGACTTTGGAGCAAGCTGCTTGCATGTCTCTGACTGGGTGAGCCACAGAGGCATTGAGAGTTTCTGTCCAGGAAGGCTTCTTCCTCAGATCCTCTGCAGGTCCTGAACATCCCTCTCGCAAAGCATGTTTTGAGATCCGCAGCCCCTCTGTGTACATCTCATCCTGACCTCTGCTGTAGTTGGCCGGGCAGTACTGTGTCTCCCTCGGTCCCTGAGGAGCTTAATGATGCAGGGGCAGACATGCTATTTCTCACAGCTTTCTTACACTTGTCTGGGAGGCCTGGCTCTCATGCCATGAGCTGACTCCACCAGCAGTCCCAAAGGAAACTTTCATGTTGCATGCATCCCTTGGGAGAACAAGTGTGAGTGTTGTAATGTGAAACATCAGATGTCATAGGCTTCTGTCATAGATCTAACTTAATTACCAAGTCCTCTAAGAGCATTAGCAGAGTAACTCTAATTGAGATACACAGAACACAGATGCCCAGATAGGCAAGGGGCCTGATGAGTAGACAAAGACTAAAGTTTGTCTTGTGGAAAACTATCTCACAGAAATTCTTAAGTCATAAACAATTTGCAGGTAGAGCTCTTCACAAATGAATGAGCTACCAAGAATGGAATTTTTATTAGACATCCCTACTTTAACCCCCTCCCTACAACCTGTAGGTGGATCATTTGATATCCTCCTATTTTCATTATGTTTCAATTCACTTTCATAAAGGACCAGGCATTGTGCTAGGTACTAGGAATGGAAAAATGTACACACTTCCTTCCATGAGCTCCAGGCTAGTGGAGAGAGAGGCTTCAAAAGAGAACGAGAGTACAAACATGGGTTCATCATGATCAGACAGAGCGCCAGCTGCATGTATGGTTCTGGGAAAAATTCTGTGAATACAGAGATATATAAGACATAATCTACTATCCAGAAGCTTATAGTGTAATCAAGAAGACAAGTATGGACGATAAAAAGAAAATAGTGCATTTTAGAATATGATAAGAAGCCACAGGTCAAGCCATGTTCTTAAGTCCAGCTTAATAGTAATGAAGATGACATTTTGATTTAATTTCTGAGTCCTCGGTGTGTGTTTTAGTGGCTCCAGACTTGGAGCAAGGCAGTGATTAGTCCCTGAGACCAGCACTACAACCAAAGGAGACTAATGAAAACCAGCCATTTGTGCTTCACAAAGTGTTTTCTCATCTGGTGTGCCTTTCATCATCCTGACAACCCTGTTGATGGGCATGATTTTTATCACATTAGCACAGAAAAAAATGGAAACCCAAAGAAGCTAAGTGTTGTAGTTAAGATCCTACAAGGTCCTACAACTTGGACCCAGGTCTTTTCTTGCTCCGAGTCCTGTATCTTAGCCACAGTCTCTCATACTTTATCTAAACCACAGTCATTGTACTAGGAATACTGTACAACTCACTGAGGACAGTTGTGCCATCTGATCGTGTGTTTTCTTCTTGGAGTTTTTCAACTTGAGTCAATGAACTCCAGCCTTTCCCGTGCAATATGCCTCATTTTGTTTTAGCAGATTTGGTAGTTGGTCTTTTTGTCATCCATCCTCTGCCCCTAGTCTGTTTAAAGAAATAAAGTAAACAGTAGCAGGGTAAAGATACTGGCTCCCAGATATTGGCTAGATTATATTTGGGAAAATAAGTGTTGTAACCCATCAAGGCAGTGGGCCATTCCTTTTATAAGCCAATGAATCTGGAGTTCACTTAGCCTCATTATTTCTTAGTTAGCAAACTCTGCATGTGCCATCCTTATGGCTGTATTTTTAGAAGTCTTAGATTATTGTAACAACTGAGAAAAAGGATGGGAAAAGAAATCTGGCTCCCAATATACATTCACTTAATTGTTTCTTGAATTAGATGTGTCTTCATCCAGCCCTCAAAGGATACTGCGCCCTTCCTTGTGTAGTTGCTGATGGGGCTGCCAGCGGATGAGAGGTATTTCAGGGTGCTGCAGGTCTTCCTCCTCATCATCCAGTTGTTTATTCTGGGTACCAGCTGGACCTGGGAGGATCGAGGTGAAAATGTCATATAGGAAGAGTGCATTACAGTGACATGACATCTCCCGTGTGGTGCCAAGTGAAACATTAACAATTTGTGTTGAGTCTGATATTCTAGTCATGGCACTTAAGCCTCATTCAAGCTGATGTGACAAGAGGAAGAGACTGTAAGGGGACAGCCCCATTGTGCATTGAAGAATGACAAGGGACTCAAGAAGTAAATAAATGTGTCAAGCTATTGGGCTGCACTGGGCTTCCCCCGTGGCTCAGTGGTAAAGAATCAGGCAGCAGTGCAGGAGCTGCAGTAGACATGGATTCCATCCTTGGGTCAGGAAGATCACCTGGAGGAAGGCATAGCAACCCACTCTAGTTTTCTTGCCTGGAGAATCCCATGGACAGAGGAGCCTGGTGGGCTCCATAAGGTTGCAAAGAGTCAGGCATGACTGAAGTGACTTAGCAGCAGGATTGGGCTACATCAGAGCAGCTAAGGGCAGGGAATGTTAGCCCTTAAACAGTTTCTCTCACATTGTGGTTGATTATAGACGAGCTCTGAAGGGGCTGTATGGGGGAAACCAGAGTAGGGAATATCTGAGCAGGAAGTATGTGAACTGACATTCCACTCCACCTCCTGAGTCTACAGCAGCATCGGCCGCCGCTGCCCTGCTGCTGTCCTGAGGGCCTCACCTGCAGGCTCCTCACCCTCTGAGCTCCCGTCAGCATCTTCCCCTAGGGAGCTGGATTCTATCTTCCGTTAAGTTCTCAGCACTGAGGGCCTGTCCAAACAGACTGGTCAGCCAGCACTATGAGAGGGAAACCAACTTGGCCTGGGATCTCTGGGTGTTCCTGAACTCCACAGCTGAGCTCTCGTGGCCTGTCCAGGGTAAGGCCAGATATGACATGTCCGTGTAGTCAACAGCAACACTGTCTGTAGCTGCTTGGCTTTTTCCAGCTCCACCTCCTATTGGGTCTTGGCTCTTCTTTCATATCCTCATTAGTTCATTGCTGAGAGGCTACTGTGCGTCACCACCAAGCCCATCCAACATAGATCTTTTTCCTTCAACATTTATATATTTCAAGAGAAAAAATACAAGATATGGTTGCGGGACCAATGAAATAATCTGTTCTGCCTTTTGTTTCCCCAGAGGAAGGATGATACAGTCCAGTGAAGAGAAGGCAGATGATAAAATATTGTGAAGAAGCTTAGAATCCCAAAATAATAAAGAATGAAGAAATGCAGAGAGCAGAGTACAAGGAATTAGAAAAGCGGTCATAGTTGAGTCCAGAGTTATTATGAAGATATGAGGAAATGAGTTCACACTAGGAAAAGAGATGAGAAAGAAGAAGAAAAATAGGAGACAGAAAATTAGAATTGAGAGACTGGAGAAATTTTTTTAAGCAACCCCTAATCCTGCAGTTACAGTCGTAATGATGTGGACAGTTTAAAGTCATTATATTTTATTTGCTATTTAATACAATTTTCATAGTAGAGTAAAAGTTCCCCAAAGCCCAGCAATGCTACTGTGAAAATCTCATTAATTTGCAAATATCTTGCAAAATTCTATTGTTTAGTTCTTAGGCCTGTCTACTTACTAACTGCGCAAGTGGACTGTTAGGGTGAATTTCAACAGTTTTGAGGTAGTGAGTGTGTCAAAAGCCAAAGAAGCTCTAAGAAATGGAAGATGAAAATAAAAAGCCTAAAGTGAATCAGGAGGGCACCAGGCTGCTGATTGAATAACAAAGTGCATTACATTTGTTGAGTCCAAAAGTCAAAACACTGTGTATCTGCTCATTTTCGTAAATTATTTATATCAATAAAACATAATCAACAAAACAGCCAGATGTTAGTGATGAGTTTTCAGGTTCTTTGGAGACGCCTACAGTAGTGACATCAACTATAGATGCTTAATCGTTACCATGGCTACCTAGATGCCACTAAAATAACCCTGATCATCTTTATTCTACAACTGATGACATTTCAGAAGTGTGTTTATCTGACCAGGAACACAGTTATAGGAAGCACCATCATTTTAAATTAATTTTGTAGTGATTGATTTTCTTCACATTAAGGAATAACGATTTTTAAAGTTTTTTTAATGAATTAATTTATTTGGAGGATTAAATTAATTTACAACATTGTCGTTGTTTTTGCCATACACTGACATGAATCAGCCATGGGTGTATATGTGTCCCCCATCTCAAACTCCCTTACCACCTCCCTCCCCACCCCATCCCTCTGAGTTGTCCCAGTGCACTGGCTTTGAGTGCCCTGATTCATGCATTGAACTTGGACTGGTCATCTATTTCATATATGGTAATATACATGTTTCAATGCTATTCTCTCAAATCATCCCACTCTCGCCTTCTCCCACAGACAAAAGTCTGTTCTTTATATCTGTGCCTCTTTTGCTCTCTTGTGTATAGGGTTGTAGTTACCATCTTTCTAAATTCCATATGTATGCGTTAATATACTGTATTGGTGTTTTTCTTTCTGACTTAGTTTACTCTGTATAATAGGCTTCAGTTTCAGCTGCCTCATTAGAACTGATTCAAATGTGTTCTTTTTAATAGCTGAGTAATACTCCATTGTGTATATATACCATAACTTTCTTATCCATTTGTCTGCTGATGGGCATCTAGGTTGCTTCCATGTCCTAGCTATTGTAAACAGTGCTGCGATGAATATTGGGGTACACATGTCTCTTTCAATTCTGCTTTCCTCGGTGTGTATGCCCAGCAGTGGGATCACTGGGTCGATTGGCAGTTCTATTTCCAGTTTTTAAATTCTTTGAACAGTATAGCAAAGTGATATGTGTACAGTAGGAAACTTTTTAAAAATAAAAGAAATTTTTATTTTATGAAAAATGTAGTTGCATATATTCTCCCAGATTTATTAAGATATAATTGACATATAACTGTGTAAGTTTAAGGTGTACAATCTGTTAATTTGATACACTTACATATTGCAAAATGATTACCACCCATTGACTTTAAAAACTGCACAATGTAAGAGTTGCAAGTTAAGTTTTATTTAGGGCAGTATGAGGACTGCAGGCCAGGAGCCAGCACATCAAATAGCTCTGAGAAACTGCTCCAAAGAGGTAAGGGGGAAGGACAGTGTATATGTGATTTTGGTAAAGGGCGAGTACATGCAATCAAACACATTTATTTTTTAGAAAGTTTCTGCTGGTCTTGTGAAGCTTCTGCTAGTCACGGGAAACAGTCAGCACCCTGAAGGATTTAGTGCTGTTTTAGATATGAGGAGATACGAGAACTGAGCTCATAAAATCAGCACCTGAGAATATCTAACTATCTGAAGACCTGTCCTGCCAGTTTTCCCAGAGCACAGAGTGCCTCATTTTTGCTCTCCACCCTCCTGAACTCCTTAGGAGGTATTGGAGGTGAGCAGTTGCCGCAGCGCATGATTTAATCCTCGTGGTGATAGATGGCAAGCACCCATAGCAAGTGCCAATTTGTGGTTCACACACCATAGTATCATCACGAATAATGCTATTCACAGTTCATCTTTGTCAGTAATGCTGCAGTGAACATGGCAGTGCAGGTTTCTCTTTGAGGTCCTGGCTTTATTTCCTTTGGATATGCCCAGGAGTGGGATTGCTGGGTCATATGGTAGTTCTGTTTTTAATTCTCTGAGGAGCCTCCATTCTGTTTTCCACAGTGGCTGCACCAGTACTTACATCCTCACCAACAATGCCCAAGCGTTCCCTTTTCCCCATATCCTAGCCAGTACTTGTTCTTTCTTGTGTTTTTGATGATAGCCATGCTTCCCTGGTAGCTTAGCTGGTACAGAATCCGCCTGTAATGCAGGAGACCCCGGTTCGATTCCTGGGTTGGGAGGATCCGCTGGAGGAGGGATAGGCTACCTGCTCCAGTGTGCTTGGGCTTCCCTTGTGGCTCAGCTGGTAAAGAATCCACCTGCAATGCAGGAGGACCTGGGTTCGATCCCTGGGTTGGGAAGATCCCCTGGAGAAGGGAAAGGCTACCCACTCCAGTTTTCTGGCCTGGAGAATCCCATGAACTGTACAGTCCATGAGGTCACAAAGAGTCGGACACGGCTAAGCAACTTTTACTTTCACAAATTCTAATTGGTGTCAGTGATACCTTCCTGTGGTTTTGATTTGCATTTCCCTGATGATTAGTAATGTTGAACATCTTTTCATGTACCTGCTGGACATCTTTTCATGTACCTCCTGACCATTTGTAGTTCTTTGAAAAAATGTCTGTTCAATTCCTCTCCCTATGTTTTGTTTTTTTTTTTCTCTGCCTATGTTTTACTCAGATTGCTTGGTGTTGTTTATGTTTCTTGTTTCATTTGTTTTTTGCTATGGAGTTATTAATATTTGAATTCTTTATGTATTTTGAATAATATATGAATTGCAAATATTTTCTCCCATTTGGTAGACTGCCTTTTCATTTTGTTGTGGTTTTCTTTACCGTGCAGAAGCTTTTTGGTTTGATCTAGTCTTACTTGTTTATTTTTGCTTTTGTTACCTTCACTTTTGGTCCAAATAATTTTAAAAAGTCATTTCCAAGACTGGTGTCAAAAGTCTTTTTCCCTATGTTTTCTTCTAGGAGTTTGATGATTTCATGTCTTATGTTCAAGTCTTTTTTGAGTTGGTTCTTGTATATGGTGTAGTATAGTTATATGCTTTTTTTTTAATGTGTATTTTTAAACTTCAAAAAGTATGCTTCCTTGGGGTATCAGATCATCATTATTATCTCTACCTATAGGGGTGAAGTGGCTTTAATAAAATTCTCTATTCTCTCAACTCTAATTTGTCCCCTGCTTTTCTTCTTTCTTCTCTCATCTCACAAATCATAATTCTTTGGCATTGACCCAGTTGCCTAAAATCATAGTGTATCACTGCAACAAGAATCCCTTGGATTTTGTTTGTTTGTTTTACTTTATAAGAGGTCTAGTCTGACTTGTATACTTCTGCTGGCATATGTGGTGGGTGGGTCAGTGAGGTTCCCTAGGATCTTAATCAGTTCATAGCCAGCCATTCTGTGACTCAAACAGGCACTGAAAGAGATTAATAGTCAGGTAGCCAGGCACTGTGCTAGATCCTGGATGTATTCCTTAAAAGGCAAGTTCAGCTACTCAGTCATGTCCAACTCTTTGTGACCCCATGGACTGCAGCACACTAGGCTTCCCTGTCCATCACCAATTCCCAGAGCTTGTTCAAGCTAATGTCCATCGAGTTGGTAATGCCATCCAACCATCTCATTCTCTGTTGTCCCCTTCTCCTTCTGCCTTCAATCTTTCCCAACATGAGGCTCTTTTCCAATGAGTCAGTTCTTTGCATCAGGTGGCCAAAGTATTGGAGATTCAACTTCAGCTCAGTCCTTCCAATGAAGATTCAGGACTGATTTCCTTTAGGATTGACTGGTTTGATCTCCTTGCAGTCCAAGGGACTCTCAAGAATCTTCTCTAACACCACAGTTCAAAATCAATTCTTCAGTACTCAGCTTTCTTTATGGTCCAGCTCTCACATCCATATGACTACTGGAGAAACCAGAGCTTTGACCAGATGGACCTCTGTCAGCAAAGTCATGCCTTTGCTTTTTAATACACTGTCTAGGTTGGTCATAGCTTTTCTTCCAAGGAGCATGTGTCTTTTAATTTCAAGACTGCAGTCACCATCTGCAGTGATTTTTGGTACCCAAGAAAATAAAATCTGTCCCTGTTTCCATTGTTTCCCCATCTATTTGTCATGAAGTGATGAGACCAGATGCCATGATCTTTGTTTTTTGAATGTTGAATTTTAAGCCAGCTTTTTCAATCTCCTCTTTCACTTTCATCAAGAGGCTCTTTAGTTCCTCTTCACTTTCTGCCATGAGGGTGGTGTCTTCTGCATATCTGAGGTTATTGATATTTCTCCCAGCAATTGATTCCAGCTTGTGCTTCATTCAGACCAGCATTTTGCATAGTGTACTGTATTTAAGTTAAATAAGCAGGGAGATAATATACAGCCTTGACATACTCCTTTCTCATTAAAAGGCAAACAAAATATTAAAAATCTTATGTTCCCTGAGAGAGTAAGATGAAAGTTATCCTTTCTCAGAAC
>NW_011494691.1:444533-444933 GCF_000754665.1 Bison bison bison | reverse complement strand
TCAGAACAAATTTTCTTCGACATTCACTAAGCACTTGTTATGACGTCACTGCAGAGGATGTAACCTAATGAAGACAGGGTCCCTTCTCTTTAAAGGAATTTTATGCAGCCAACCAACCAACCAATAGTTATTGTTTTGATCAGTGTAGATTGTCTGCTGTAACAAACAACTGCAAGATCATAATGACCTAGCCCAGCGAAGATTTATCTTTCACTTACCCGAAGTTCCCAAGTAGATGTTTCTGGTTGGGTGGCTTTCCTCCAAGCTTTGATCAGGAACCCAGTTTTTTCCATCTCATGATCCCATTATCTTCATTGCTGGCCTCCAAGACCATCACAGATGGGAGATAGTTATTGCCTTATAGATGCACAACTAGAATTAAAACATATTGAAGAGTCTT
>NW_011494691.1:432875-444433 GCF_000754665.1 Bison bison bison | reverse complement strand
AAAAACCAGCCACTTCCCAGAAACCTATACACTGTGGGAGGGAAACATGAATCTTGGGTAGCCAACTAGGCACCTCTGTTTCTGGCTCTACACTTAAAACTCGAGGTGGAAAGTTAACGAATGAAACGAGACAACCTGTCAAGCACTCGAGTCTTCTGACAGCCTGTAATATTGAGTAAAATAAAGGCCATAAGCATGGTTTTGAGAAAGAATTAGTCCTAACCCCTGTTGCTGTATAACTCCTGCAGCATTGTTTCATAGCAGTTTTTGTTATGGAGCACTGTTACCATCACTGCCATCATCTGTTGATGTGAGTGCCCTTGAAATAAATGAGTGAGTGACCAGAACCACATTAATTTCAGGTTTTGATAGCCTCTTGGGAGTAAATATTGCTGTTCACAGATTGAGAAGGATGAAAGGAAAGTAAAACGTAATTCATTTCAGCTCCCTGTTATGGTAGTATTAAAAAAGCTGAAAAAGTCTGGGTATGTGAAATGAATGGAAATAGGGCCATTATCTAAGGTTATTCAGGCTGTGAAGTGCACAGCGGTAGGGGCACCATTCACATGCAGACTGTGTTAATGTTTTCCTTCTGGAATTATATGGCTCTCTTGTAAAAGGCTGAAAGAAAATTTTAGCAATGGGATAGTAAGGAAAAATACTGTTTTAAACACAGTTTACGATGCTTTAACTTAAAGTTCACGTTGGGACCCAGCAGATACTTTCCTTTTAGTTTTTTCTGACATAAGTTCTGTTTTTTCTCAAAATAGTATATAAGGAAATCTTGTTTCATAAGGAGGTATTTCATGTTTCTGTGAAGAAATGGAAAGTAAAATCAAGAGGAAGAGAGTTGAGAATATGATGAAAGGTAGAGAAACAGAAGATGGAAGGATCAAGGAGCTGTGACGTTTGAGTGGATAGGGAGACCTCTCTGAGCCTCTGATCATCCATCTGTGAAATGATGCTTAAACTAGGAAGTCTCCAGCACCATGTCTGTGTAGAGTGTTCAAAGAAACATAGAATGTAGAGCAATCTATTGCAGGGGTTTCTGTCTGACCTGACAAATATCACATAAATCAAGAGGGGTAGTTCTATGACAGAAACATTGGTCTGTGAGTCAGAAAAGCTGAATTCTAATGCTGGCTCGGCTACTAATACAGCCTTGAAGTCAGTTATTTCCTTGTCCTGCGTGAGCCTCGGTTTACCTATTCCTGAGTGTCAGTTTCCCCATTCCTGAGTCTCAGTTTATCCACCTATAAAAAGAACATTTAAAAAAGAACATCAAGTGTTCTACAAGATTGTTCCTACTCTTTAATATTCTGATTCTAGAATTTAAACATGATGGGTGTTCTTGCCCTAAAACAAAGAAAAAGATCTCAGTGTCATGGGATCTCCACACTGGAGTCAGACTTCATGGCAGAAGCTCATCAAGGAAGAAACATAAGGCCATATGTAGTCTCTTCACCTAGTCCATTCCATGTGTTACAGCCGATTAAACATGAGCTAAGCTATTTAACTCTTCAGATGTGATCTAATATATATAGAAAACTGAAACACATGCCACCCTTCTGATAGGCTTTTTGAATCTTAAATCTACCTGTAGGAAGATTTCTTTTGCCAGTGGTCAGTTTAATTTCACCTGTTTTCATTATTTACCAAGCTTCTGTTGATTGGCTAGTAGTCATCTTTAAAAATATGTTTTGTATATTTGAAATTTGCTAGGAGAATAGATCTTAAATGTTCTCACCACAAAGTAAAAAAGGTGACAGTTTGAGGTGATGAATGGGTTAATTAACTTGACTGTGGTGGTTATTTCACACTTTATCAAAGCATCACGGTGTATAATGTAAATACATACAATTTTTGTATGTCAGTTACAGCTCAGTACAGCCAGGGAAAAAACAAAAAGCATCTCCTGTGCATATTGAGCTTTGGTAGTCACTGTGAGTTTTAAAGAAAAGAAAAAGATAATAGGCCTGATCTCATAGAGTTTCTGATTAATCCCAGTAGGTGTGGGCAGTAGGTAATTGGAGAGGTAATTTTAAAAACTAAACTGTAAACCTGGCTGCAGCACTACTGTGGGTGCTAAACATGTCATGTAAAGGAACGTGAACCATATTCTGTAAAGGAACATATAAAGCATGTTTAATGAGTACTTGTAGGTTGAATGAATGTGCCTAAGAAATATCCACCTGCGACAAAGGCAGCCAGTGAACAAACTTATCAGTCACAGTTACAGCTATTAGTGGAGAAAAACAATAATAACATTAGCCTTTCTTGAGAATTTCTAAACATAGTCCTGCTTTCTTGTGGTTTGGATTTTGAAACCATATTACATATTCTATGGTAACTCTGAAAGGAGATATAAATAAAAGTAATTCCACTGATAGCACCTTCTGGAAGCCAGCCAGAACAAATGGGAATTCTCTTGGTCTGAAAGCATCTTCAACCAAAGGGTCTCAATGAACAGTTTCCAAACACGTAAGGAAGCGAGCTGTGGTAGTGGGAGTCAGCAAGAGAGAGGAGAGAACAGAAAGAGTGGGGAAGGGGGAGAGAG
Source organism: Bison bison bison (assembly GCF_000754665.1). NCBI lineage: Eukaryota > Metazoa > Chordata > Mammalia > Artiodactyla > Bovidae > Bison > Bison bison. The sequence continues at coordinate 441,876 of NW_011494691.1, read as the reverse complement.
AGCTTGGTTTTAGACCGCCAAGAACTTTAGCTGTTGGAATTATCAGATACTGAATGTGAACCATTTAGGATTCTCATAGGGTAGCTCAGTGGTAAAGAATCCACCTGCCAATGCTGGGACATGGGTTTGATCCCTGGATTGGGAAGGTCCCATGGAGAGGGAAATGGCAACCCACTCCAGTATTCTTGCCTGGGAAATCCCATGGACAGAGGAGCCAGGCAGGCTACAGTCAATGAGGTGCAGAGAGTCAGACACGACTTAGCGACTAAACAACAAGAGACTTCTCATTATCTATCAATGTTTAATAAATTACCACAGAATTTAGTGGCATAAAACAACCATTTGTTATGCTTGTGGAGTCTTGGGGTCAGGAATTCAGGGTCCTGAGGAAGTGGTTTGTGTCCACTCCACACTGTCAGTGTCTGTGGCTGGAAGGCTGGAGCGCCTCAGCTGCGGGCTGCTGCAGCACTCGGAATGCTCTTGCACTCACATTTCCGGCGGTCCCTGCTGTCTGTGACTGAGACCTTGGCTGGAGTTGCCAGCCAGGACATCCAAATGTGGCCTCACGTCCTGGCCTGGGCTTCCTCACAGTGTGATGGCTGGTTTCCAGAGCATCTGTGGAGAGAGCCAGGCAGAAGCCATATCAGCGTTTCTCAACTAGCCCGGAGACTTGACGTGTGACTTCCACAGCATTATTTGTCAAGGAGATCACAAAGGCCGGCCAGGCTTGAGGGAAAGGAAAAAGACTTCACCTCTTGATGAGGGTATTCAGGGTTCTAAGGGGGAATTTAGCAGTAGAAATATTGTTGCAGCCATTTTCTAAAAACTGTCAGATTAGGTAAAAATATTTGAACAAATGAGAGAAGAATATAATGAAGGGAAATCATGAGATAATAGACTATTCAAAGTGACTAGTTAGATTTGAAGGAAGAACAAGCTAGAACCTACAGAATTACAGAATATGTAATCATTGGAATTTGAAACTCCATATATGGATTAAATAGCAGATTTAATCTTTTTAAAAGAGTTAATGTACTAGAACACAGAGCTTAAGAAAGTACCTGGAATATGTTATGGAGAAATAAGAAGGTGAAAAATTTGAAAGTGATTGAGACATGGAAGGTTGTTTGAGAGGGCCTAGTAGGTATAAGAGGGGAGCTCAGGAAGGAAGAATAGAGACAATGAAGAGGAAGAAATATTTGAAGACTTAAATTCTCAGAATATTTTCCAGGATGTAAGAAAGATGGGAACATTCAGATTCTGGGAGTACTGTGAGTCTGAAAAAAGAGTAAAAAGGAACGCCAAACCTGAATATACAAACAATGACATTGCCCATAATGAGATAATCTTTTTTAAAATTGGAGGATAATTGCTTTACGATGTTTTGGTGGTCTCTACTGTGCATAAACTTGAATCAGTCATAATTATACATATATATGCCCTCCCTCTTGAACCTCCCTCCCATGCCACCCCTCTAGGTGGTTACAGAGCCCCAGGCAGCATGCTCTGTGTTATAAGCAGCTTCCTGCTAGTTATCTGTTTTACACGATAGTGTATATATGTCAGTGCTACTTTCTCAATTTGCCCACCCTCTCCTTCCCCTGCTGTGTCCACAAGTCCATTCTTCATGTCTACATCTTCATGCTGCAGTGAACACTGGGGTACATGTGTCTTTTTGAGTTGTGTGTTTTTTAGGGTATATGCAGGCAGAAGAAAAGGTTACTTATAAAGGAATAGCACTTAATATGGCTTCTCTATAGCCTCTATGGCACTCAGGAGGCAGTGAAATAATGTCTTTAAAATGTTGATAGTTGATAACTGTCAAATTAGAATTATGGATCCAATGAAACCATCTTTAAAGCATGAGAGCAAAATAAAAACATTTTCAGATTTTTTAAAAAATAGAGTATTTCACAGATACTCTCATTACAAAATTCCTAAAAGATATGCTTCAGGAAAAAGAAAATTTTCCCAGAAGGAAGGTCTTAAATGTAAGAAGGAATAGTCACCAAAGAAATTGGCAAATAAATAAATAATAATAAAAAAAAGAAATTGGCAAATAATATTCTGTATTAAACATTATGTGTGCACACTAGGTCTCTTCAGTCATGTCTGACTCTGTGCAACCCTATGACTGTAGCCCGCCAGGCTCCTCTGTCCATGGGATTCTCCAAACAAGAATACTGGAGTGGTTTGCCTTGGCCTCCTCCAGGGGATCTTTCCGATCCAGGGATTGAACCCATGTCTCTTGCAGCTCCTGCATTGGAAGGCAAGGTCTTTACCACTAGTGGCACCTGGGAAGTCCCAATAAAGAGTATAATGTCTAATTTTTCAGGTCAAACAAAAACAAAACTAAAAAATATGCTGGACAATAGTAGCATTTAAGTTGGGAGGAGTTGAAAAAAATCAACGTGTTCTAACTTCCTTACCATGTCTGAGAGGAGGGAAAATACATCAGTTAACTTAGACATTGTCGAGGTAAATAGGCATGGCAAACTTTTAAGAACCCCACTACAAGAGTAGAAATAGGAATCCCCAGTGGTTCAGCAGTAAAGAATCCATCTGCGATGCAGGAGACGTGGGTTAGATCCCTGGGTTGGGAAGATCCCCTGGAGTAGGAAATGGCAAACTACTCCAGTATTCCTGCCTGGGAAATCCTTTGGACAGAGGAGTCTATTAGGCTACAGATCCATGGGGTTGCAAAGAATCAGACATGACTGAGCATGCATACACACACGGTTCAAACAAGCAGAACAACAGCAATGACAACAACAAAAAAAAAACACTGTTGTAATTAGAAAAAGGCAACGGGCATAAAAAATGGGCATGGAAAAGTTGGATGAATAGGAAAAGGTAGAAATAAGTACAAATATCAGTAAGCATAGTTAAATGTCAGTAGATCGAGATTACTATACATTTAATGCAAAAGTCAGAAAAGGATAACATGAGAAAGGAAAATTACTGTGTCAACCTTATGCTCATCAACATGACTGTAAAGTCATGGCTTGGTGGGAGGGATGGCAACCATGAAAGCTGAAAAGAGCACAGTGCCTGCACCTGTCAGCCCTGCTTTCTGGATGCCTCCAAGGACAAGATCGTGCCTTCTTCTGGTTTATTTCTTGGGTGGAGGTTGGCAGGAGGTCTTTATTGATATCAATTCATTTGAGGCTGTCTCTTAATATTCATGACCTGAGGCTGCCACACAATGCCTGTGTTATACCACAGCACCTCTTTTACAACCCAAGATGTCACAGTCTGATGAGTAATGAGGTGCTTGTGGGAGTTATTGAAGGATTAACTGTAGACTCTTAACCAATCCAGGAGGTGCAGGAGATGAGGCACCATCATAAAGAATTTATCAAAGTCATTTGTCTCTGTTGCTGTGGACAGATTACATTCTCATTCTGTCTCTGAAAGTTTATAACCAGTCTCTGAGTAGTTACAAATGTATTATTAATAATCCTTAGAAAAGCAATACATTTTAGTATGATTTAAGCATTGCTCAAGTCCAGAAATTTTCAACAATTAGACCTGACCTCATAATATCACTGCCTCTTAGACTTCCCTGGTGGTCCATTGGTTAAGACTACCTGCTTCCACTGTCGGGGGGCATGGGTTTGATCCCTGGCTGGGGAAGTTCTGTATGCTGAGTTGTGCAACCAAAAAAAAAAAAATTTGACCCTCCTGAAACAAAACCTAAAGCACTATAGTATCTCTCCCTTTGAGTGCCAAGGATCTGCTGCTGCTAAGTCACTTCAGTCGTGTCCAACTCTATGAGACCCCATAGACTGCAGCCCACCAGGCTCCCCTGTCCCTGGGATTCTCCAGGCAAGAACACTGGAGTGGGTTGCCATTTCCTTCTCCAATGCATGAAAATGAAAAGTAAAAGTGAAGTCACTCAGTCGTGTCCGACTTTTCGTGACCCCATGGACTGCAGCCTACCAGGCTCCTCCGGCCATGGGATTTTCCAGGCAAGAGTACTGGAGTGGGGTGCCATTGTCTTCTCTGGCCAAGGATCTACCTGTCATCTATTCAGGGATATGTTAAAGCATAAATTGGCAAATTAGGTTAAAGTTACAAGCATGGATTTACCTCTCCACCCTCCCTTCTCTGAGAGTTGTCAGTGAGGAAAGGGTGAATGAAAAGGGATGCAAACCATTCATAGGACTAGACTGGACATCTGAACTGGGCAGAATAGAGGCTGCTTAGTTGTAAACTTTGGTCAGCTCCTGATGATGAAGGAAAGTGCAAAGACTTTTCTTCCAGGCACTGATCTACTTACTGCGCAGCCCTGAGCTCTGCCTGTTGTGAAGTCAGAGACCAGGCAATCTTTACTAGAGGAAAGGATCTCCCCAGCATGAAAGGTTCCAGGAGGAGTTGTTTTATGCATTTCCTTCAGGGACCTTGAGGGAAGGGTAGGACAGGAATCAGATGCCCTGAGTCCCATGCTGAGAATACCATTCAGAGTCCACCCTTTTCTCCATCCAGCTATAAGAGGGCAGTTTGTGAAGGCAGGAAAACGCACTCAGTGTTTCTCCAGAAACTGGTTTGGAAGGCCATGTGGTGGGTCCAGGCCAGGGGCAGCTGGCTGCCGGGCCTGCTCCCTCTTGGTAAGAGTAGATGCACTAGTGGTAGGGTCCAGAGGAGCCCCTCAGGCACACATGTGCCACATCCTTGTTTCTGGGGCAGCTGTCCATCCCACCTGTGATTCCCTGCAGCTCAGGGGGGCAGAGGTGTAGCCGCAGGAGGCACTCACCCTCTCCAGCATGGTCAGTGTCACTGCTGCATTGTCCATCCTCGTCAGCCCTGCCCCTCAGCAGTCCCTTCCTCAGTGGTTTGAGGAAAGGACCTCCTCATCCAGAGTGGTAGGTCGAGGGGGCAGGGGTGAGGCAGTGCGAGAGACAGACAGAACAAGGAATTGGAAAACATCTTCTCATGCTGTGAACAAAGGGCAAAACATTGTGTAGGGACACTTTTTTCCCTTGAGGACGGGTAGGGTTTCTTTTTTGTCTTGGAGTGACAGCTCCTTTGAAAATAAAAAGATGGTGTCCTATAACTCTCTTGAACTAAATTTAGCATATGAAGAGCAGTTTCAGGATAAGCTGATTGTTAGTGCAACTGAGAAAGCATTAAAACAGGCCCTTTCTGTGCCAGCAAACCTGTGGACATGACTGGAAATAATAGGAGATTTTACCTTTTTTACTATTTTTGTATTTACGGGTAAATGTGAAATGCTAAGTTACTCGTTTGCTGTTTTCAGAATTCTCCTGCCTGATTGTTAGATTGCAAATGCTGGTGGTTAGAAGTATCAACTGCATTTTAAAAAGAGTTGTACGGAATTTTTCTAGCAATATCATTATTCTACATGTCTACCTGTTTTAGCATGACAACAGGAGGTGAGAAACAAATCCAAGCTCTAATATTATGCTAAGTCAATTTGACTTTTAATATTGCTGTTTATGCTTTATTGTTAAGTATCCAAGATGTCAGTTATTTTGGTTTGATATGAACTGCTGCTGCTGCTGCTAAGTCACTTCAGTCATTTCTGACTCTGTGCGACCGCATAGACGGCAACCCACCAGGCTCCCCCGTCCCTGGGATTCTCCAGGCAAGAACACTGGAGTGGGTTGCCATTTCCTTCTCCAATGCATGAAAGTGAAAAGTGAAAATGAAGTTGCTCAGTCATGTCTGACTCCTAGCGACCCCATGGACTGCAGCCTACCAGGCTCCTCCGCCCATGGGATTTTCCAGGCAAGAGTTCTGGAGTGGGGTGCCATTGCCTTCTCCGTGATATGAACTGGTTGTGTTGTTGCTGTTAAGTCGCTTCAGTCGTGTCCAACTCTGTGCGACCCCATAGACGGCAGCCCAATAGGCTCCTCCGCCCATGGGATTTTCCAGGCAAGAGTACTGGAGTGGGGTGCCATTGCCTTCTCCATGATATGAACTGGTTGTGAACTAAATTAAATAGCAACAAGACTTTACCATTTGAACTTTGACAACCTTAGATTCAAATATAGGTTCTGTCATTTACTATCTACCTCAGTCTCTCCATCTGTCTAGGAGTAATATAACCCATGATTCTGGAGTTGTGAGAATTAAGGGAGATTATTTATCACCAGTTCTATGCACAGTACCTGGTAGTTAATAGATGCCAAATAAATAGAAATCATTCATTATTCACATAGCCCTCTAGTTATGGACTCTGGGCTTGATGACTGTTATTTAAAGTTGAATGAGAAACTTTGAGTGGGAGGGAAAAAGTAATTCTCACTCAGACAGAAGTCTTAGGTACCTGGTGAGGTTCCCAGCCACAGCCTGCAAGGTCTAGAACTGCCAGTGAGAATTAAATTCCTCTCCCTTTCTTTTTTCCTTCAGACTCCTAATAAATTGTACTGGAAGTATGAGAAATCTGAGCTACATGAGGCCATAGGATATAGGAGAAGAGCATAAACTTTCCAGTCCTGGCTTTGCTCTTTACCAAATTTAGTTTGTCTCTTCCCTTATTAGAGTAGTCCATTGAGGTAGTGTATGTGGAAATGACTGAGGGTAATGGGTACACAAGCTGGACTCAAGATTGCTGGGAGAAATATCAGTAACCTCAGATATGCAGATAACACCACCCTTATGGCAGAAGGCAAAGAGGAACTAAAGAGCTTCTTGATGAAAGTGAAAGAGGAGAGTGAAAAACTTGTCTTAAAACTCAACACTGAAAAAATTAAGATCATGGCCTCCAGTCCCATCACTTCATGGCAAATAGATGGGGAAACAATGGAAATAGTGACAGACTTTATTTTCTTGGGCTCCAAAATCACTGCAGATGATGACTGCAGCTATGAAATTAAAAGATGCTTGCTGCTTGGAAGAAAAGCTATGACCAAACTAGACAGCATATTAAAAGGCAGAGACATTACTTTGCCAACAAAGGTCCATCTAGTCAAAGTTATGGATTTTCCAGTAGTCATGTATGGATGTGAGAGTTGGACCATAAAGAAAGCTGAGTGCCAAAGAATTGATGCTTTTGAAATGTGGTATTGGAGAAGACTCTTGAGAGTCACTTGGACTGCAAGATCCAACCAGTCCATCCTAAAGGAAATCAGTCCTGAATATTCACTGGAAAGACTGATGCTAAAGCTGAAACCCCAATAGTTTGATCACTTGATGTGAAGAACTGACTTAGTAGAAAAGACCCTGATACTCGGAAAGATTGAAGGCAGGAGGAGAGAAGGGGATGACAGAGGATGAGATGGTTGGATGGTGTCACCGACTCTATGGACATGAGTTTGAGCAGGCTCCGGGAGTTGGTGATGGACAGGGAAGCCTGGCGTGCTGCACTCCATGGGGTCACAAAGAGTCAGACATGACTGAGCAACTGAACTGAACTGAACTGAACTGAACGGGTACACAGAGCCTAGTGTCCACATTCCTTGTCTCATTCACTCTGCCTCCCACACTCGCTGTTGGCTCTGCTTCCGTGTTGGAAAATCTGCCACTATCCATCAGGCCATCTACCACATCTAGCTTCTTAGTGGCATCTGGGCATATTTATCGAGCACCGCTAGAGCAGGGAGTTCCACCATCCACAGACATGTCTTATGGATGACCAGGGAACCCATTCCATAGCCCAGAGGATGATTTCCAGAAAAGAAGGTTTATTCTTACAGCTGGTACATAGGAAACAATGAGTTGATCTCTGCCTCAAAGGGCTGAAAATTCATTGACAAAATGTAGAAAAATTTATGGAGAAGGAAATGGCAACCCACTCCAGTATTCTTGCCTGGAGAATCCTGTGGATGGAGGAGCCTAGTGGGCTGCTGTCCACAGGGTCGCACAGAGTTCGACACGACTGAAGCAACTTAGCATGCATGCATGCATTGGAGAAGGAAATGGCAACCCACTCCAGTATTCTTGCCTGAAGAATCCCAAGGACAGAGGAGCCTGGTGGCCTGCCATCTATGGGGTCACACAAAGTTGGACACGACTTAGCAGCAGCAGCAGAAAATTTTAAATGTAAGATTGGGAAAAGAAAACTTTGCACTCATAAATAATAGTTAAGAGATTCTTATTCATGATTTGAGGATAATTATTTTGTTATTTTAGTATTTACAAACCCATGCAGAATCATCCTTGAGTTTTCCTTTGGTTTAGTCATCAGTTTCTGCATGTCCTGTGTGAATTCAGCAACTGCATCTTTGATCAATTGGACAATTCAAAGGACTGATCTACCAAAGTCCAGATAGGTGGATGCCTTGTGGAGACAGATCCCAGAGCCAAGGATACTAAGAATTGGTTTTGTGGGTTTAAGGGGTGAGTGAAAGTCTCATCAGATGTGGAAGAACTATGCCAACTCACCAACTCAGATATACCTTATGCCAGGTGTTGTGTTTTTACTTAGCACCTGGCTTGGTTGAGGAACCTGCATTCAGTAAAGCAGTTTCTTGCTTGCAGAGCTACTCACCTGTGACCATTTTCAGTTCAGTTCAATTCAGTCGCTCAGTCGTGTCTGACTCTTTGTGACCCCATGGGCTGAAGCACACCAGGCCTGCCTGTCCATCACCAACTCCCAGAGTTTACCCAAACGCATGTCCATTGGGTCGGTGATGCCATCCAACCATCTCATCCTCTGTAGTCCCCTTCTCCTCCTCCCTCAATCTTTCCCAGCATCAAATGAGTCTTTTCAAATGAGTCAGCTCTTCTCATCAGGAGGCCAAAGTATTGGAGTTTCAACTTCAACATCAGTCCTTCCAATGAACACCCAGGACTGATCTCCTTTAGGATGGACTGGTTGGGTCTCCTTGGGACTCTCAAGAGTCTTCTCTAACACCATGGTTCAAAAGCATCAATTCTTTGGTGCTCAGCTTTCTTTAGAGTCCAACTCTCACATCCATACATGACCACTGGAAAAACCATGGCCTTGACTAGACAGACCTTTGTTGACAAGGTAATGTCTCTGCTTTTAAATATGCTGTCTAGGTTGGTCATAACTTTCCTTCCAAGGAGTAAG
>NW_011494691.1:410484-432775 GCF_000754665.1 Bison bison bison | reverse complement strand
CTTTTAATTTCATGGCTGCAATCACATCTGCAGTGATTTTGGAGCCCCAAAAAATAAAGTCAGCCACTGTTTCCACTGTTTCCCCATCTATTTGCCATGAAGTGATGGGACCAGATGCCATGATCTTAGTTTTCTGAATGTTGAGCTTTAAGCCGACTTTTTCACTCTCCTCTTTCACTTTCATCAAGAGTCTTTTTAGTTCTTCTTTACTTTTGCCATAAGGGTGGTGTCATTTGCTTATCTGAGGTTATTGATATTTCTCCCGGCAATCTTGATTCCAGCTTGTTCTTCACCCAGCCTGGTATTTCACATGATGTACTCTGCATATAAGTTAAATAAGCTGGGTAACAGTATACAGCCTTGACGTACTCCTTTTCCTATTTGGAGCCAGTCTGTTGTTCCATGTCCAGTTCTGACTGTTGCTTCCTGACCTGCATGCAGATTTCTCAAGAGGCAAGTCAGATGGTCTGGTATTCCCCATCTCTTTCAGAATTTTCCACAGTTTATTGTGACCCACACAGTCAAAGGCTTTGGCATAGTCAATAAAGCATAAATAGATGTTTTTCTGGTGACCATTTTAGGCTTGCTTTTTGCTTTAATAAGATTATGAGGCTTCTACTATGTGCTGGGCATCATTCTTGATAGTGAATAAGATAAATAAGATCCCTAGAACATATAGTTGGGCAACCCAAACAATAAGGAAATGTTTAAAACCTGAAAGAGACCTCTACTATGCAGAGATCTAACAAGGTTATTTTGATAGTGCTTGCCCAGGTATCTCATTTGGTTAAGTGATCAAGAAAAGCATCTCAGAGTAGGTTAACACTGGACTGAAATCTGAATGGAAAGAAGCACCCTGCCCTGCAAAGATGAATAAAAAAGAACAAGGTAGTAAAGCACAACATGGGCAAAGGCCCTGAGGCCTTCCTCAGGCCTTCCTCATAATTGTTGAGGAACAGAAAGAGGCCAACTGTGTCTGAAGGACAGCGAGTGAGAGGACCAGTGGAATGAGACAAGGTGTTCAGATGAACAAAAGCAAGAAGCTTGGGTTAAACTCCCACTATGTGTTTGAGCTACTTGTCCACACTTGAATTTATTTCAAAAAGGGATAAGTGAGACTTTGTTAACTTGATTCTGATGGCAGTAACTGCATCATCTCTAGGTACTAGGATAGTTTGAACAAATGGATAGCAAGAAACCACAAGGAAGAATCAGGGCTCTCTTTGGAAGTGGTAGCTGCTACATTCACTTATTCATCAAATATTTAATATGTGCTAGACATAGCTTGGAGAAGGCAATGGCACCCCACTCCAGTACTCTTGCCTGGAAAATCTCATGAACAGGGGAGCCTGGTAGGCTACAGTCCATGGGGTCGCTAAGAGTCGGACACGGCTGAGCAACTTCACTTTCACTTTTCACTTTCATGCACTGGAGAAGGAAATGGCAACCCACTCCAGTGTTCTTGCCTAGAGAATCCCAGGGATGGGGGAGCCTGGTGGGCTGCCGTCTATGGGGTCGCACACAGTCGGACATGACTGAAGTGACTTAGCAGCGGCAGCAGCAGCAGTAGCAGACATAGCTAGGCGACCCAGGTGGCTCACTGGAAAAGAATCAGCCTGCCAGTGCAGGAGATGCCAGAGATACAGGTTTGATCCCTGGGTCAGGAAGATCCCCTGGGGGAGGAAATGGCAATTCATTCCAGTATTCTTGCCTGGAAAATCCCATGGACAGAGGATCCTGGTGGGCTACAGTTCATCAGATTGCATGAGTTGGACAAGACTTAATGACTGAGTACACACACATGTAGCTAAGTGCTATGAATATAAAAAAATAAGTTAGAGCTGCCTAGGAAGGAATGATGCTAAAGCTGAAACTCCAGTACTTTGGCCACCTCATGCGAAGAGTTGACTCATTGGAAAAGACTCTGATGCTGGGAGGGATTGGGGGCAGGAGGAGAAGGGGACGACAGAGGATGAGATGGCTGGATGGCATCACTGACTCGATGGACGTGAGTCTGAGTGAACTCCGGGAGTTGGTGATGGACAGGGAGGCCTGGCATGCTGCGATTCATGGGATCACAAAGAGTCAGACACAACTGAGTGACTGATCTGAGGAAGCTCAAAATCCTGTGTCCTTGTGAGAATCTTCACAAAAAGCCCATCTCAAAGTTATATCTTTAAATTGAGATCTCTGTGAATACCAAGTCAGTGAATATCTGTAATAGACATAGCGGCCTTTTGATTTCTGAGTTGGTTGCGGTCTTTCTAAGCAGGAACAATTTAGACCTTTTCCTTAATGCATTTCTGAAAGACTGCTGGCAGCCGTGCTCTTCTTGGTTGAGAATCAGTGATTGTTCTCTTCATGCTCTCACTTACATCTTCTCACTGACTCATTCTTGAGACTTACTAGTATACAACAGCAGAAAACATTGCCCTGTACCTGGAGGAATATAAAGGGTACCTAGAGAGCTCTTGGAGAAGGAAATGACAACCCACTCCAGTGTTCTTGCCTGGAGAATCCCAGGGATGGGGGAGCCTGGTGGGCTGCCATCTATGGGGTTGCACAGAGTCGGACACGACTGAAGCGACTTAGCAGCAGCAGCAGCAGAGTGCTCTATTTTCCCCTCTCATAAGATGCAAGCTGCATTCATTTATCACTGAGTATTTCTGTTTTAAGAAGCTGTTAATTTCAGTAAGCTTTGATGGAGGTTTGAAGCACAAACATTTTAATGAAGTCATAAATCAAGAAGCCAAAGCAGCTTTCTTCCTATGTCCTCAAACAAAATTAGTGGTGGTGGGCATCCTTAGGTGTTACAGTGCCTACTTTGGCCAGGCAGGAGCATTCCCAGCTTGGGTTTTAATAAGCTACAGTCAGCAGCGTCCAAAAGTAGTACTGAGAAATTTGACTGCATGGCTCAAGTGTCAGATACCACAGGCCGTTTTCTCATCCCCATCTCAGAGTCCAGATTCGATCATATCAGCTGTGAAGTTACACATGTCAAAGGGCAAATATCAGTAACAGACGTCTTCGTTTCTTTAGTTTACCCCTGCCCTTTTAACTGCCGTAACCAGTGTATTCACCATTCAGATAAGGTCCCAGACTAATGTCCAGCCTCCACTCAGGATAGCCTGGTGTACTCATCTCTGGAATTCCACAGCTATTACCTTTATGTGTTGAAATGAATCTTATATATGGACTGAATCCCCTCTGGTATTTTTTTTCAAATGTCTTAAAATATTCAGTTACTTATAATCTCATACTCAATGCAGTTTTCCTGGGCCCAATGGATCTCTATTTCAACATATTGTGTCTGTTTTATATGGTGTCATGTATTATTTAAATGCATTTATTATAAAATGGGACATGCACAAGCTTTTCAGATTGGCAAAGAGGTTGCCCTCTGGGCAGATTTTTCTATGAACTACATCACTCATGATCTCTTCCTCCTTCCCAAATGAAAATTTACAGAGCATCCTGATATTAGGCATTACCATAGTAATGTAGAAAGATTGTTCAAACAAAAATGAAAGAAACAGAGACAGCACTGAGCTTTTACTTTCGAGGCTTTAGGTTTCTGTGAGCCCACCAACTCAGACAGAGGGCCTAGAGAAGGCAGGGAGCCCATCCCCAAGATTACTGATGATAATTAGAGATAAGAATGTTGTAGTACTTGTGGGTTCTGAGCATTCAGTTCATTGGATATTTAGTAAGTACGCACAATGTATCATGCAAGCAGCAGATGTGGGGTTACCTTCAAAGAACCTGTAATCTAGTAATCATGCGTCTTTCCCACAAAAAGGATTGTTTTCCAAGAATCTTAACAAAATTTTCAGATACGACCCCTTTATTACTAGGCATCTTTGTTTTCTAAACCTCTTGAGAATGGGCTCTTGGTTTATGACTATAACACAAAAGTTTGTCCTGAATACCCTGCTGATAGGATATGATCCTCCATTCAAAATACTTAAGCAAGCCTTCTGTGTTTTTTGGAAGTTCTCTGCTCCCATAGATCATAAGTGATAGTTTAAAAAACTTTGCAAGCCAGTTGCTTTGTTCCCTTGCAAAGATCCTAACCTGTTGGGAATACCACAGGTGAGGTAGAGGGCACAGTGGTTACAGGAAACCCAGAGAGCAATAAAGTGAAAATGCTTGTAGTTTCTTGGATAAAAATAATCAAAATACCATAGTGGTAAATTAGCAGTAATGAAGTGAAAATTAGCTGAATTCCATTTTGTGCATAACCAAGTAGAAGGGAGCATATATGTCATTCAGAGCTAAGTTATTTCTCAAACGTTTGCTACCTTTGAAAGCTGTATCAGTCCTTTGGGTATTCTATATATGTTACTGTTTACAACATTATTATTCTATCCTAATTGCAGTCAGGTTGAGTGAGTTTTTTCAGTGCTTGGAGAATCTGACTTAAAAGTAAAACAGTGAAATTTCTTCATGGATCTAAAAGAAGTTCAGAGATGAGCTCACAATGTTGAGTTATTAAAAGATAAACATCAAAGAGTACTCACTGGTAGTAACTGATGACTTACTGGTTTTAATGAGTAGCTGACAGTCTCATTTTACCTCCCTCAAAGTATTCATGCATAATAATTTCTCTCATTTAAATTTGAAATGACTCAATTCCATACAGTATTTTTGTGGTGAAAAAGAATAAGCTAAACAAACATTGTTGTTTAGTCACTAACATGTCCAACTCTTTGTGACCCCATGGATTGCAGCATGCCAGGCTTCCCTGTCCTTCACTGTCTCCCAGAATTTGCTCAAATTCATGTCCATTGAGTCAGTTTTACTATCTAACCATCACATCCTCTGTTGGCCCCTTCTCCTTTTCCTTCAATCTTTTCCAGCTTCAGAGCCTTTTCCGGTGAGTCAGCTCTTCACATCAGGTGGCCAAAGTACTAGAGCTTCAGCTTCAACAACAGCCCTTCCAATGAATATTCAGGGTTGATTTCCTTTAGGATGGACTGGTTTGATTTCTTTGCAGTCAAAGGGACTCTCAAAAGTCTTCTCCAGCCCCACAATTCAAAAGCATCAATTCTTCAGTACTTAACTTTCTTTATGGTCTAACTCTCACATCCATACATGACTACTGGAAAAACCATAGCTTTGACTTTACGGACCTTTGATGGCAAAGTGATGTCTCTGCTTTTTAAGATGCTGTCTATATTTGTCATAACCTTCCTTCCAAGGAGTAAGTGGCTTTTAACTTTATGGCTGCCGTCACTGTCCATAGTGATTTTGGAGCCTGAGAAAATAAAACCTGTAACTGCTTCCACTTTTTCCCCTGAATGGTATCCCCAGATGCCATGATCTTAGTTTTTTTAATATTGAGTTTTAAGCTGGCTTTTTCACTCTCCTTCTTCACCCTCATCAAGAGGCTCTTTAGTTCCTCTTCACTTTCTGTCATTAGAGTGGTATCATCTGCATATCTGAGGTTGTTGATATTTCTCCTGGCAATCTTGATTCCAGCTTGTGATTCATCCAGCCTGGCATTTCACGTGATATACTCTGTGTATAAGTTAAATAAGCAAATAACTAAAATAAAAAGCAAATAAATAAAAATAAAAAATAGACCATTCTAAATGTTTGAAATTTGACCTTCTCCGATGCCCTGAATAGTCCATCTTTACTCTTTGATTCATCGGAAGGGCGAAAAGAAGCTCTTGGTGTGATACTTCTCATAGACTCTAATGATATAAAGAAGTCAAATTCACTGACTTGAGTTTTAACTGTCATAAATTTCAGCTTCTAGAAGAATGGACTTTTACGTAATTAAATGGCTCAAAATTAGCATCAGAAGTGTGAGAAAGACATAGATAATCCACAAACTGTGGAGGCAAAGCTCACAGGCAGCGTTCGGACAAGTTGACGAGGTCAGTCTATTGTGCTGTCTTTTTGTAGCTCACACAGCCGCTGCTGGAGGGTGAGGCAGAGACCCCTTGCCCAAGTCACAACCAGTCTAGTGATGAGTGTTTTTTTTTTCTTCCTCTCTAGCTTGAGAGAAACTATTTCAGAGCAGTTATTTGATATGTCTATGGAGCGGTCAATAGTTCATCTGACAAAGAGAATAATTCGTGAGTTATTGAATATTGGGGATCTGGAGGTGGAAAATATGTAGAATTCAGATACCTGACTTAATAGAAGGAGACAGATAACAGTATCAATTTCCCCAAAGAAGGCTGTCCTGTAGGGCTGTTCTGCAGGGCTGTTCTGCAAGTGCCACTAGGTCACTTCAGTCACTCACATCTCTTGTCCAGTTTCTCTTGATCAAGAACTTCATGTGTAGCTGCTTGTTTGTGGCTATATCTTTTTGCCTTGTCATTCTGTCCATGGGGTTCTCAAGGCAAGAATACTGAAGTGGTTTGCCATGCCTTTCTCCAGTGGACCACGTTTTGTCAGAACTCTCCACCATGACCCTTCTGTCCCGGGTGGCCCTACATAGCATGGTTCATAAATTTCATTGAGTTTGACAAGGCTGTGGTCCATGTAATCAGTTTGGTTAGTTTTCTGTGATTGTGGTTTTCATTCTGTTTATGGTTATAGATTCATTCTATGAACCCAGAACTATGACTTTCTCAGCAAGAACATAGCTAATTTAGGATTGAAATTATGTCCACAGGTGTCAACACTATTTTCTAGCAAAGATAACATCACTGTCAGCAAGTTGTCATTATAACTTGCTTTCTGCTTTGGGTACAAATTCATCACACACACACATACAAATACACCCTGGCTTTTGAAACAATTCATGATATAGGTCTAGATTTGTTTAGAGGAAAAGATGTGGCCATGAATGTACAAAGTACTTACCATAAACAGAACTGGACTTGATGATTATCTGTAAAACAAGCAATGGTAAAATTACCCACCTTAGAGGGTTTCTAAGGGGACTAAATGAGATAATGCAAGGGTGTTGATCAGGAAAACAGTGCAGAAAGCAGTAATCACTAATAGTTTGAGTAGAAAGAGGTTGCATATAGATGATTAAGTGCTTACTAAACTGTTAGAAAGCTGGGACAGTAATAGAAGTCAGGAATGGTCAGGTCCAAGCACACACCCCTGTAGAAGCAATCCAGATGTCAGGAACCACCTCAGTGACCACTATAGCTGCCTCTTATCTCTGAGAACACTGCGGCCAGGATATAGGAATGCTGAATACAGATGTCTCACCACCTCTCATTCTGATCAGAACTGACCTGCGGAGAGTGACCTTTTGCTGGCTTGGGCCTCCAGGTCCCCCACAGCCTGCAGTGCACATTGAGAACACTGCCACACACAGGAGTCAAGGAAACATGTTTTAGGCTCCTCAACCCCTCCAGCTAGGAGGAAGGTGGAATTCAGGTTGGGAAAACCAGGTCTCATTATTTACCACAACAGGAAAGTGCTGACTGCAGTGCCTACTAAAGTTTAGTTACATTCCTCCTGCTTTTGCTATTCTGATGTGAGATAGTATCTTTAACTCTCTTGTCTCCCTCCTCATTTCCTAGAGCTCTTTGGACAAGTTGATATCTAATGGCACCCAGAGACCCAGAATGATGGAGGAGTTGTTCTCCTAAAAGAGTACTGTATGCCAAGGCTTGAACTTGACACTCTGAGCTTAGGAGGCCCTCTTGATCTGGTTGAGGCTGCTGGCAAAGCCCTTAGGGCACACAACCAGCTGTCCCATGGAACATACAGCTTTACTTGGGGATAACCCCTTGCTAGCAGATGAAGTCAGAAGCCTCAATTAGCAGTTACAGAGGAGAAGCAGTTTGGTTCAGATCCTAGAGAATTGTGCTGTCCAGTAGGATAACCACTTAAAACACATCAGATCAGATCAGATCAGTTGCTCAGTTGTGTCTGACTCTTTGCGACCCCATGAATCGCAGCACGCCAGAGTGATCGAAATTTAAATTATCTGTAATTAAACAAAACTTGGAATTCTCAATTGCTATATGTAACTAGTGGCCATCATATTGGAGAGTGCAGACATAGAACAGTCCCATCAGTTTTAGCAAATTCTGTTGGATGGCACTGCTGGAATGTCTCTTCATGTGTCAATCAGAACTTGCGAACATAGCTGAAATCTACAACTTTGGCGAGTTTTCTGAAATATTAATGGCACAGAGTATCCTTTTAGGGCCCCAGCCCTTTCCCAGTCTGCACCTATACTCCTGGGGCTTTTCCATGAACCCCAAAACTGCCCTTGGTGTTGGGCAAGGAGAGCCAGGAGTATGGTGATAGCTGTTTGATACCTCACTGACTGATTGATCATTAATCAAAGGTCAAATATTCCTGATGGACTAGTTTGGCATGGATCCACTAGGAATCATCACAGCCAGACAGGCAAGGCAGGATTCTTTGAATTCCATGCTCTTTTCCTAACTTATTCCCTCCAGATATCTGTTTCTTCTGCCTCGAACATTCTGTGTACCTTTGAGGTTTGATATTCTACCTTGAAGCTTTGAAATAATTCATTAAAAAGTGTGACCTTGAGCTCCCAACCTGTTGATAGACAAAACACATGCTTTGAATTAGGTGTGATCACTCTGTCCTTCACTGCTGTGCTGCGCTCACTGCACGGCGCTTACAGGTAAAATGTACCTTCCCTACATCATTTGCTGGCACTCCGGTGCAGTGATTCTGAACCCTGTGGGCAGGAGCCTTTGTTAGCCAATGCAGCTAGCATTCATTCCACACCTGCACATATTCTGGCACCACCCTCCATCCTTGACAGCAGAGCTGCGTTGGGAGAATATCCCAAATTTGGACTTGGAGAGTGGAGGGATGGCTACTGTTGAGCTCCAGCAAGAAGTCTGAGACCACTGAAAATGAACGGAATATTCATGATATTTTCTCCTCCAGGTCCTATCAGTTTCTTGTATCAAACCAGATGCAATGAAGGTACATACTTTATTTTTTGACTCTCCATAGAAATACCTTTACCACCCTAGAATTTAATATGCTTTTGACTTTTGTTGAAAAGTAGCTGTATGTAAAAGTTTCCTACACTTTTTTTTGTGTGTGTGTGTGTATCAAAAACATCATTCATTGTGTTTGAGTGCCTCATATAAAGAGTTATGAGATAGTTCCTCTTATAATTCTGCTTATAGAGCAGAAGCTATATTTACTGACAAACTTACATGCTATCTCTTTCAATGTTGAAAGCAGCATAATTCATTCAAATCGCTTCTTGTCTTGGCTCCAAGGAAGCTCTAGAAAAATTTGTAGTAGCTTCCCTAGCCTAGATCTTCTCTTATAAAAATTATCCCTTACTAAGACTTACCATCACTTGTTCTTATTATTATACTTCCCTATATTTAAGAGTTTTGGGGGGGTTGGTTATTCTCATTTTGTTTTAGTAATCATATGTTCTTATAAACTTCCTATGCTTTTTGGACATAAACATTGGTAAATCAATGAATATCAATTTAGGGATGAAAAGTTACCTATGGAAACCTTTAAAATGTACATGTCTAGAGTGCACAACTAGAGAGTTAGCATTTCTGGGGGCAGGACTGAAATATGTATGTAAGTATGTGTGTGTTTATTTATATATATATATATGTGTGTGTGTGTGTGTGTGTGTATGTGTGTATATATATATGTATACACACACACACACACAGATGTATATGTTAGTTGCTCAGTTGTGTCTGACTCTTTGCAACCCCATGGACTGTAGACTACCAGGTTCCTCTGTCCATGGGATTTCCCAGGCAAGAATACTTGAGTGGGTTGCCATTGCCTTCTCTAAGGGATCTTCTTGACCCAGGGATTAAACCCCGATCTCCTGCATTGGCAGGCAGATTCTTACCATCTGAGCCACCAGGGAAGCCTCTGTGTGTGTGTGTGTGTGTGTGTGTGTATGTATATATCAGTTCACTTCAGTTGCTCAGTCATATCCGACTCTGCAAACCTGTGGACTGCAGCATGCCAGGCTTCCTTGTCCATCACCAGCTCCCGGAACTTACTCAAACTCATGTCCATCGAGTCAGTGATGCCATCCAACCATCTCATACTCACTCTGTCATCCCCTTCTCCCCTTGCCTTCAATCTTTCCCAGCATCACGGTCTTTTCAAATGAGTCAGTTCTTTGCATCAGGTGGCCAAAGTATTGGAGCTTCAGCTTCAGCATCAGTCCTTCCAATGAATATTCAGGACTGATTTCCTTTACAATTGACTGGTGTGATCTTCTTGCAGTCCAAGGGACTCTCAGGAGTCTACTCTAACACCACAGTGCAAAAACATCAGTTCTTTGGTGCTCAGCTTTCTTTATTGTCCAATTCTCACATCCATACATGACTACTGGAAAAACCATAGCTTTGACTAGACAGACCTTTGTCAGCAAAGTAAATACCTGTATATGTATGTGTGTGTATATGTGTGTGTGTGTGTGTGCACACATCTTCTTTTAAATCTCACAGATGATTATGATGTGTTCTGTTTAAGAGCCACTGAGGTAACTCAGTGGATGAGTGGTGTGATAAAAAATTGAAAATTCAGCAGTCAACAGATTACATCATAGCTGGCCCTTGTGAGATGGCAGGTCTAATAAGTAGTGGCAGGTGCTTAAAGAACTTCCTGGGTAAAGGGATATAGTTACTGTAAAGTCATGATTCCAGGGCAGTTGAATTCATTCACTTGTTCATTCATTCCAACATATATAAGTGCATACTATGTTCCAGGTACTTTGATTAGCATTCAGGTTATCCAAATGGTACTGTCCCTTGCCTCGAAGGAGTTCACAGCCTCATGGGACTGTCAGAAATATGGATAATGACTAGACATTGTAATAAAGATAGGGATACAGACACACCCAGGGCATCATGGCAGCCCAAGGAAGAGGCATCTGGTTAAATCTTGAGGGACAAGGTTAGTGAAGGCTTCCTGGAGGAAACATCTGGAGATCTGGGTCTCAAAGGATGGCTAGAAGTTACCCAGATGAAAAGTTTTCCCAGAAGAGATGCCAGCGTCAATAGCTACACAACAAATAACCCCAAAACTTGATGACTTCAAGCAACAAACACTTATCCCACCGTTCCTATAGGCCAGGAATTTGAAAGTGGCTCAGCCTGAAGGGTTCTAGCTCAAGGTCTCTCGGTTGGTTGTAGTCGAGGCATCAGCTGGCGTTATAGGTATCTGAAGGCTTTACTGCAGCTGGAGGATCTGCTTCTGAAATGGTTCACTCGTGGCTGCTGGCAGGAGGCCTCGGTTCCTTACCATGTAGGTTTTTTGATAGGCCTGCCCGTGTGTTCCTATGGCATGACAACTGGCTTCTCCCAGGGTAAATGATCCAAGAGAAAGCAAAACAAAAGCCTAAATATCTTTTATGATCTAATCTTTTTTTAACTTTTTATTTTATATTGCTATAGCCAATTAGCAATGTTGTGATAGTTTCAGGTGGAGAGCAGAGGGACTCAGCCATACATATACATGTATCCATTCTCCCCCAAATTCCCCTCCAATTCAGGCTGCCGTATAAAACTGAGCAGAGTTCCATGTGCTGTTTAGGAGGTCCTTATTGGTTATCCATTTTAAATGTAGCAGTGTGTACATGTCCATCCCAAACTCCCTAACTGTCCCTTCCCCACATCATTCCCCCGGGCAGCCATAAATTCATTCTCCAAGTCTGTGAGTCTATTTCTATTTTGTGGGTAAGTTCATTTGTATCATTTCTTTTTAGATTCCACATAAAAGGGATGTCATATGCTATTTTTCCTTCTCTGCCTGACTTACTTCACTCAGTGTGACAACTTCTAGGTTATGACCTAATCTTAGAAGTCACACAAAATTCTATTGATTAGACGGGAGGGGACTACCCAGGGGGTGTGAGACAGAGATCATTGAGAAGATCTTGGAAGGTGGCCGCCACACAAGGATATCAAGATTAAGACACCAAATGGCAGAAGAAGCTGTGAGGTGCAGGACCTAATCATGAAGACCAGCAGCCAACATTAACAGGCTGACACTTCATCTCTAGGCAGCATGGAGCCACTGGAGGAAGTGGTAAGAAGAGAAGACTGGCTCCAGATCTGTGTTTTAGAAAGTCCTCTTGGAAACTGTGGAGAAGGTGTGAAACGGAAGGGACAATGAGCTGTCACCAAAGTCCAGCAAGATAACACCTAGATCAGGCAGTGTGGTATGGGATGTAGAACTCTGCTACTCAAAAGGTGGTCCATGGAGCACAGTCTCAGCAGCTCTAGCATCGTCTGAGAGCTTGTAAAACCGCCGAATCCTAGACATCACCCTGGACACAACAGACTCTGAGTCATATGGACCTAAAAGTTTGAGAAGTATGACTACAAGGGATGCAGTAGAAATAATTAGGAATATGAGTGCTAAGGGGAGGAGAGGGCAGAAGATTGGCTCCTAAGTCACATTTGCTCCACTTCAAAGCTAGAGAGCACACTGTAAGCATTTTTACCTGAATCTACAGAATGAGTCCATAGCGAGCTATGGATTTTCACGGTGCTGTTAATGGTTTGATAAGACCTAAGATCAAGAAGGCAATTCTTTCTCTATGAAATGTAGTCATGTAAAATGTGCCAACAAAGGAAACCTACTGAATACTGCTGTATTGTAGAGTTTCACAATATTTTTCAACCAGTATATTTGTTTTATCTCAGTCTGAAGAACAGATATCTACATTTTCAGAGTAGAGGCAATGAGGAATGGAATCATATGATAAACAGGGATTTGGGAAGATAATGCATATTCTGGAAAATGTCCTAATTTCCAGATGACCTTTCCAAGCATTGTCTTTTCTGGGATCAAGTTTGGGAACCAGTTAACTACTGGGCCTCACACAGGAGATGTCTGCCAGGAAATCCATTACTTGCCTTCTGGACACCGGCTGACACCCCCAAGTGGGGTTTGCACTTGTTGAGTGCAAGTGCATCCTGTGAGTCTGCCGGCCAGGAAGCACCCGCTGTCATGTGTCGCGTGCCAGTCTTTGCTTTCTGCCTTCCTTCCTCTACCCAGATCTTTACAATTAGAAAAATTCTGTAAATGAATTCATTCTGGATCTCAGAACTCAAATAAATATATTAGCCACTTCTGTAAAGAAAGAAGGAGCAAGGAAATGAATATATATCAATCAGTCAAACGAACAAACCTCTATAAAACCTATAACCAAGCATTGGCATCATAAGAGTATTTTATTCTTGGAGGAAGGAGAATTTCCAGTGAGTTATTGATCATTTTTTCAGTAGTTTTTAGTTGGCTTCTCACAGTGATATGAAGTTATCTGTTGCCATTTAGGATAATTAGACAGGCTGCTGACCAGTAAATTTGAGGCTTCCAGTGAGTACAGAGCCTTGCTAGTAGATCTCTAACTGCCTATCACCTGCAACCTCATCCTGTGGCATTTCCAAGTATCCCA
Source organism: Bison bison bison (assembly GCF_000754665.1). NCBI lineage: Eukaryota > Metazoa > Chordata > Mammalia > Artiodactyla > Bovidae > Bison > Bison bison. Next base: position 419,400 of record NW_011494691.1, on the reverse strand, counting down.
AGTTGTGAGGAGGAAGCTTGCAATAGTACCGCCCTGTCCTGAGCTTTGGGACTTCCATATCCTTACTCCCAACCTAAACCCTTAGTGAGCGTTGAAAATAAGACCCACCTTCTCCTCATGGAAATGAACTAGAGTAGAGTTAAGAGCTGCCAATTGGATCATTCTGAAATCTTGTGAAAGATAAACCTCATTTTCCTCTCTTTGATTGTGTCATCTCAACAGGCATCATGTTCCTACTCAGAAAGTTTACTTAGGAGGCATTTTTGAGATTCCAGAAAAGCATCAATCAGAGAATTTGCTACTTGCACTCTCCCCCAGCCCCTGACTTCACCTTTCCTGGTCCTCCTTAACCTACTGGGCTTTATTTCATCCCACAATATTGATCACCTTCTAAATGACAGTATAGTATACATACTTATCTTCATTATCAAGCTCCCTCCACTAGAACATGAGCTGCATGAGGACAGGGATTTTAGTGTTTCATGTTTTCTGTTGTATCCCAAGCACCTTGAAAGTACCTAGGACATAGTAGGTACTTGACAAATATTATTTGAATAAATATAAGATCCTAAAAGACCTAGAAACCTGTAGCACCTTTGTTTAGAGATGAGACTCAATCCCTGAGAGTTTGTGACTTGCCCAAGAACACACAGCTAGTTTGCAGAGTCAGATATAAACCTTGAACCCAGATCTTCCTCTCAAGCCTGTGTCCTTTTCACTACCCCTGCCACTTTTGGCTCATGAAGCTGGGTTGGAGAGTGGAGGCTATTGATCCTAGTCCACAAGAAGAACTTTCTAAAGGCTGTCCAGACGTAGGCAGGTGTCCTGGACATGCTCTCAAGAAGACCTTGGTGGTCAAATGTGGCTGAAGCCATTTATTTTTTGGTCATATTAGCCAATTTCTCCCTGCTTGAAGAATGGCCCTACATAAGCACACACAATTCTCCCGCCTCCCCAAATCACCACACAGCTCTGTCAGGAAGAGTCATACCCTCCACCCCCACCCTCTTTGGTCAGAGGGGCTGGTGATAGTCACTGAAGAACTGAAGCCCCCTGGAAGCCATCCTCTTGAAGCCAGCACTGTTCTTTGACTTTTGACTTTTGACCTTTGACTTTCTGGTGGCTCTTTGGTCTTTACCACTTCAGGTACTTGAGATATCACTCAGTCCAGCTCTGGACCCAACATCTGGGCAGGCTTTCTTGCCTCTTCCTCTACTCTGTACCACCCTCACCATCATCAAGAGGCCAAGAAGGAGACTTGGGGAAACCAGGAAAGACTGAGCTCACTGATTGAGGGAAAGGGTCAAGAGTTCCACAGTAGAAGGGGAAGAGCCAGGAAAGAGGAAGAGACCAGGAAACAGGCAGGGCTCACAGCCTTCAGGGTAACATTGTCTGGGAATTTGAATCAACCACATCACTTTGTCATTAGAAAATATTAACTTTTTACCCAGTGACAACTATGTTCAAAACCTCTCTCACAAGGCCCATAAACTTCCTTATTACAGGGCTGTCAGTTTTCAGTAGGAATACACAAATTCAGCAGTTCAAAAGTGATTACTCAGAAATAATTTCCTACATGGTATTAAATCTCTAGAGAAAATGTAGAAGGTGTTTCTGCATTCAGATATTCACTAGAGAGATGGGGGAAGGGGAGAGAGAGAGAGCAGGAATTAACAGCATGGTTCCTTTGGCTTCACAGGACTGTCTAGCTAGTGTGTGAATTCAGAAAGTGTCTCATTTGCAGGGAAAGAGTGATTAACACCAGGCGCTGCTCTGGCTCCCCTGGAAGAGAGAAGAGACAAAGCTGAAAGGTGGCATCCTCAGGCCATCATGAGCAGCCCCACTGGAAGCTAGCCCAGCTTGTTTTATCATTTCTTCCATCAAGTGCACAACCCAGCCTTATTCCTGCACCTGTTTTATTCATCTGAATCCCTACTGTGTGTCAGGCTCTGATGAGTCCTATGCAGCCTGTCTTCAAAGACCTCGGTTGCTCAGTAAAGGTATGAGTAGGTGAGCAAATAATCAACAGCTGTGGTAAAATTAATGTATCATAATAAAAATGCACTGACACTAGGTTGTGGGTTCTTAACTGCTTCAGGAGCTAAAACAGGCCTCTGAGAGGACGTAGCGTCTGAACTCGGTGCCTTGCAATTTCCCTTAAGGTCATCAAATTCCCAGATTCTCATCAATAAGCCCAACCAGGATATCCCCTCCTCTAGGACTGTTTGTTTTTTTTCCTTATTAGACATTTGATTTGTGTGGTCTAACACTTAGGGCATTGAAGGAGCATTCCGGGTCCTTTGCCTGCTAGGAGCATTATTCACTTTTTTTTTTTTTTTCCCATAAAGGGGTTTGTTACAATATCTGAAAGATTTCTTAGCAATTTTCTTGAGGTGCAGGGAATCCCATAGAACCTACTCTCATTACTGCATAGAATCATCCAACTCTAGAGCTGAACTGACCCTCCAAGTCTCTTCAGCCTGATTATAGTCGATGGGCATCAGCCTAGGAAGGCCACAGGACTGCCCAGGAGGGCCACATCTAGGCCAGGCCATGGTTCTGCACTCTTGGGGATACCTTTCTTGTCCCTCCAACAACACACATCTGTTGGCATAGTGGGGTGAACAGGAACAAACGTGACACTCAAAGAAGGGGGGACGTATGTGAGGTGTCACTGAATCACAGAGCTGGAAGGGCATCTTGCCCACCTCCCACATTTTCCTCGTGAAGAAAGAGAAGTGGGGGAAGATAAGCTTAATTGTCTCAAGCAGGGGAGGCCCTGCCCTCTAAGGCAGTGTGGAAATACGCGTGACCATCTTTGGTTGTCAAAACGACTAGGAGTGATACTGGCATTCGGTGTGCAGATGCCAGGCGTGCTAAGCATAGTGAAGTAAGTGGAATAGTCCTACCCAGTGAGGACTCACGCAGTCCCAGATGGCAGCAGCACACTGAGCACCACAGGATTAAAGTGACTTCGCTTACGGCAGCAAGAGCCCATCAGGAGCAGAGAGGACTGGCTCTGTGAGCATTTACAGAGCAGCAGCTTATCATTGAGTGCGTATGTGAGAGTGGCTCACTAACCCCTCTGAGAACTAATTAGAAATCTCCTCTTCGGGGAAACTTTCACATGCACATGAACTTTGCACTTAATTTTAATGGATTATAAGCCCCTTTAAGCCCATCCCTGAACCCCAGGTTAATAACTCTGAACTGGAAAGAGACATAAAGGTAGAAGAAATTAAATATGTGTATATTTTCTTATGGATAAAGGGGTATCTGCCTAATGGAATGAATAATAGGTGTCTTTTTCCCCTATCAAATAGGCATAGTGCTATCCAGACTATTAGACTTTTTTTTTCCCCCCACTCACCAGAAGCCCTGGAAAATTCACTTGAAAACTGTAGCTATTGTTTCCTAGTGAGAGCCAACCGAACACCAAATCTGCTTCCAGCACCTGTCTTCCCTTTGCTGTCCCCACATACAAGTGCGGGGGCCACAACAGAGATGGGAGTGGGTCACAGGCTCCTGCGATCCTGTGTGTCCTGGCTGAGGTAGAAGGAACACAGGTTTAAATGCTAGTCAAGCTGTAAATCATATGCTGCATTTTATAAATTTTCCAAGAGGGCAATTTCTGACTCATTAAATTAGTTAGGTGGCAAAATGCTCCATTTCAGGGTGTTTTGTTCCTGCCATTTGCAGCAGGCAGTGGATTGTCAAGCCTCTGTGGGGCTGTTTTGGAGAGGAGGGTTGGGGGGATGAGGAGGAGAGGGAAGATGGCCAGCCCACTACCAACCCGTGAGAGAGGACTTTGGGCCAAGTGTAAATGTAGAGCCAGACAGACCTTGCGAATGGTCACTCTGCAAGAACTTTGACTCACTCCACCTGACAGAACCCTCTGGGACATATTTTCTTGTCCATTTTACTAATGAAGAAACTGGCTCAGAGACATGAGGTAACTTTTTCACAGTTATATAAAATTCCCACCCAGCCCTCTGTGACACCTAGACCAAGTTCTCCCTATCCCAGGGCTTCCCAGACACCCAGCTAGTTTGTGTAAATGAGCAAACACAGCTAATGGTGCTTTCAAACTGCTGAAATTACCTGCGTAGCGGGGAGCTCCATACCTGCAAATGACGGCAGCTCCCCAGCTGCAGGACCCTTCTCAGGTTGCTCTGGGTGCAAGATGCTGGGGACGAGCCTGCCAACTGTCATTCAGATTTCTGGTGATCCATCAGGGCAACCTAGAATCCTGTCAAGGCAATGTCTCTCATGGGCTTCTTCCTTCTTTCTCTAGATTAGGAACCTTTCCTTCTAGACTGATGGGAGAGGCAAGGCCCTGCTGATGCAAGTGCCTAAGAACGCAGCCCCTGAGAGCCTCCCAAGCCTGTCTGGACACAGCGCGAGGGAACTGCATCTGCTCTCACTTTGTGATGGCTTTGTTCTGCTCCCCATGGAGATTTGTTTTTCCCTCAGTTCAGTTCAGTCACTCAGTTGTGTCCAACTCTTTGCAAGCCCGTTGCAGCACACTGGGCTCCCCTGACCTTCACTGTCTCCCGGAGTTTGCTCAAACTCATGTCCATTGAGTCGGTGATGCCATACAACCATCTCATCCTCTGTCATCCCCTTCTCCTGCCTTCAATCTTTCCCAGCATCAGGGTCTTTTCAAATAAGTCAGTTCTTCGCATCAGGTGGCCAAAGTATTGGAGTTTCAGCTTTAGCATCAGTCCTTCCAATGAATATTCAGGACTGATTTCCTTTAGGATGCACTGGTTGGATTTCCTCACAGTTCAAAAGCATCCCTCAGTTCAGCCAAGCATAACTGTGTGCTGATGGGCAAGAGTCCCTTCCCACTGCCTCCTGTCAGGGAGTATTAACTACAGCTGAACAAGTCCACTCAGGCCCATCTTATTAATGAACATCTTCTGTCTAGAAGGTGAACTTTCTGAAGGTAGTGGATCCCTGTACCATTTGTCAGAGAGTAAGAGACACTCCCACCCTCCCTACTGGGTGTGGATTTCCAGCCTGACCATCTCCAGCGGAGCTGATGAAGGGGCAGGTCTGATCAGAGTCTGAGTGAAATTCCACTGCCTCTGGTGCAAGGCACTCAGGGCTGAGATCTCCTCTTCTGAATCTGTTGAAAACTAGCACATCAAATGGAACCAGTGAGCTACAAATCTTTCTCATTTGCTTCTTCAAGTCTGATTCTGTTATGCCTGAAACCATTGATTACAAGTCAGTGTTTGATTTTCCTACTTCGATCAGCAAGAACCACCAACACTCAGTCAGGCTCTAAAATTGGTCTTAGAATTCCAGAACCAAGTACAGAGCCCAGAGGCTGTTGAGAGACTCATCCTTTGAGAATTTTCATTCTGGAATCAGGTCTTTTGAAGGGAAAATGGAAAGAGCATTAACACAGGAGTCAGAAGACCAAAGGTTTAGTTCAGACTCAGCGACTAATTGCCCATACTACCCAAGTCACTTTCTCATCTAGTTTTCCCAACTGTAAAAATGTTTTACACCTAGATATTCTCTCTAAAGCAGTACCTCCACTAGAAATATAACAGGAGCCACACAAGTAGTTCTAAATTTCTAGTAACTACGTTAAAAAGTTAAAAGACGCTTACTCCTGGGAAAAAAAGTTATAACCAACCTAGACAGCATATTAAAAAACAGAGACATTATTTTGCCAACAAAGTTCCGTCTAATCAAGGCTATGGTTTTTCCAGTAGTCATATGTGAATGTGAGAGTGGGACTATAAAGAAAGCTGAGTGCTGAGTTTCAGCTTCAGCATCAGTCCTTCCAACAAATATTCAGGACTGATCTCCTTCAGAATGGACTGGTTGGATCTTGCAGTCCAAGGAACTCTCAAGAGTCTTCTCCAACACCACAGTTCAAAAGCATCAATTCTTCGGCATTCAGCTTTCTTTATAGTCCAACTCTCACATTCACATATAACTACTGGAAAAACCATAGCCTTGGTTAGACGGAACTTTGTTGGCAAAGTAATGTCTCTGCTTTTTAATATGTAACCCCTGATTTAGGAGCTTCTTAATCTCCACTAAGGATTCCAGAAAGAAAGCAAAGGAGGGTGAATTAGGAACAATCTCTGTTTTTTAAATGAGGGGTACAGTGGCTAGTGATGAGCCTTTGTTGAGAGCATAACTCCCTTTCTAAATGCCTCCGAAATTAAGAGGTACTAAGAGGAAGTGCTTAAGAACCACCTGGCTCACCAGGTCCAGGGATGGAGAGGCTTGAAGTTGCATCAAAAGTGGGCTTTGACTGTGGAGAATAGTATGGAAATTCCTTAAAAAACTAGGAATAAAACTACCATATGACCCCAAAATCCCACTACTGGGCATATACCCTGAGGAAACCATAATTGATGAAGACATGTACTTCAGTGTTCATTGCAGCACTATTTATAATAGCTAGGACATGGAAGCAACCTAGATGTCCATCAACAGATGAATGGATAAAGAAGTGGTACATATATACAGTGGAATATTCAGTTCAGTTCAGTTCAGTTGCTCAGTCATTTCCGACACTTTGTGACCCCATGGACTGCAGCAGGCCTCCATGTCCATCACCAACTCCCAGAGTTCACTCAAACCCATGTCCATTGAGTCAGTGATGCCATCCAGCCATCTCATCCTCTGTTGTCCCCCTCTCCTCCTGCCTTCAATCTTTCCCGGAATCAGCATCTTTTCAAATGAGTCAGCACTTGGCCATAAAAAGGAACACATTTGAGTCAGTTCTAATGAGGTGGATGAACCTAGAGCCTATTATATAGAGTGAAGTAAGTCAGAAAGAGGAAAACAATTATTATATATTAATGCATATATAGAGAATCTAGAAAGATGGCACTGATGAACCCATTTGCAGGGCAGCAGTGGAGACGCAGGCATGGAGAACAGACCTGTGGACACAGTGGGCAAAGGAGAGGGTGGGGTAAACTGAGAGAGCAGCGTTGAAACATGTATATTACCATGTGTAAAATAAACAGCCAGTGAGAATGTGCTGTATGACACAGGGAGCTCAAACCCGCTGCTCTGTCACAACCTAGAGTGGAGGGATGGGAAGGAGGGTCAAGAGGGAGGGGACATATGTATGCTTATACCTGATTCACACTGTTGTGTGGCAAGAAACACAACATTGTAAAGTAATTATCCTCCAAGAAAAAAATGACTCAGGAATATATATATATATATATATTCACTATTGGTGAATCTATGTGGAAAACAGAGGTTTGTTGTACCAGTCTTTATAACTTTTAGTAAGAATTTTTTTACAATAAAAAACAAGAAAAGGATGGCAGCCTGGCAAAACCTAGATACAGATGTTCCAAGAAGATAGCCGTGGGAAGGGTGAGGACCCGGCCTCCACTGAGACAGGAGCCGCTGGAGTTAGAGCAGGTTCAGTCTCTTGCCCTTGAACTTCACTGACTCTCCATTTCAGAGGTAGTCTGGTGTGGTGGTAAGAGCCTGCACATCAGACACACTCAGCCCTGGTGTCCGTGGGCTGCAGGGCCCTAGCTATTTAACCTTGAGAGGCTCAGTTTCCTACCCTGTAAAAATGGGATGTGGCAACTTACCTCGCAGCCTTGCTGTCAGGATTGGAAGTGACATTTACAAAGTACCTGGCTCAGCATCTGGCATGTAATAGGTACCTTCCCCAAATTAAATATATCTTTGTTTCCACAGAAAGACCATGGCTGGCTTGCTCCAGTTTTTTTTAATTACTTTCAGGCACAGAAAGCAACAAGTCTGTTGCCAAGTCTGTGGGCCTGAGGCTCAGGCTCTGCCACTCTGGAAACCTCTAACTGCAAGCCCTGATGGAAATCCTATTGGCTTAACTGCTCCAGGCAATGCTTCCAAGGATGACTGGTTTCTTTGCAGGTGTAATCACTCCAGGCATAACCACTGCAAGCCCTTTCTAGTCCGCTTTTGGAACTCTTTCCTTCCCTAGCTGCCACACAGTATGAGAAGTGAGATCAGGTTATCAGCTCAGAAGTTTGAAAGGATGAAATTACCTCTGGACTTTTACCTTGAGACAAATGACCTCACAAGACATGGGAGGTAAAAGTGAAAAGAACTGTCTGGGACCATGGGTGAATAGCAGTGATGCTGAGCTAGAGGCCAGAAGACAGATTAGAACTCACTCTGCTGTTTACTAGTGGGGGGGTGGGGGTGGGGGGTGGAGGCGGGTGTTCCAGGCGAGCCACTCTGAGTCCGTGACGTTATCTGTGAGATGTAGATGCTAAGGCTTCAGAGTTGATAAATTAATAAAAGAGATAAAGTCTGTGGAGGGCTATATGAGCCTTGCTCAAAGTGCAATTAAGCATTGATTTCATGGGGAGAAAAAAGCAGACTCTTGGGCCCCACCCCAGCCCTACTGCATTAGAATTTACATTTTAACACCATTCCCAGGGCACTCAAATGCACAGGAAAGTTGAGAAGCTGAGCTAAAACATCACCCTTGCTTGAGTTGATTCTCATAGTATTAATAGTGCCTTTGAAGAGGTCTGAGAGATCTTGAAATCAGGACCTTAAAAACAGGATCCCTGTTTGCTGGAACATGAGACCTACTTGATTTTCAGTGTTTTGCCTATTGAGGCTATAAAGAGTGTCATTCAAGGGCCTGGGAAACCAGCACAGTCTCTGGTGAACATTAAAAGCACACTGAGAACCCTGATAGAGCTTTTGCCTCAACACAGGGCTAAGCCCTATGGTGAACAGTGAACTTCCTGATGTTCAAGCTGGTTTTAGAAAAGGCAGAAGAACCAGAGATCAAATTGCCAACATCTGCTGGATCATAGAAAAAGCAAGAGAGTTCCAGAAAAACATCTATTTCTGCTTTATTGACTATGCCAAAGCCTTTGACTGTGTGGATCACAATAAATTGTGGAAAATTCTGAA
>NW_011494691.1:410228-410384 GCF_000754665.1 Bison bison bison | reverse complement strand
CAGGGGGCATTGAAGATCAGCAGCTGCAGCAGCACCTGATTTAACCCTTGTAGAGGTAGGTGGCAAGGGGCAATGGCGATTGCCAATTTGTAGTTGACACTGACTATAGTAAGCAATATTCTACTTCCCGGTGATACTGACCCAAATGAACTCTGT
>NW_011494691.1:365485-410128 GCF_000754665.1 Bison bison bison | reverse complement strand
ATAGGAAAAGGAGTTCATCAAGGCTGTGTATTGTCACCCTGTTTATTTAACTTATATGCAGAGTACATCATGAGAAACGCTGGACTGGAAGAAACACAAACTGGAATCAAGATTGCCGGGAGAAATATCAATAACCTCAGATATGCAGATGACACCACCCTTATGGCAGAAAGTGAAGAGGAACTCAAAAGCCTCTTGATGAAAGTGAAAGTGGAGAGTGAAAAAGTTGGCTTAAAGCTCAACATTCAGAAAACGAAGATCATGGCGTCCGGTCCCACCACTTCATGGGAAATAGACAGGGAAACAGTGGAAACAGTGTCAGACTTTATTTTTCTGGGCTCCAAAATCACTGCAGATGGTGACTGCCCCATGAATTTAAAAGACGCTTACTCCTTGGAAGGAAAGTTATGACCAACCTAGATAGCATATTCAAAAGCAGAGACATTACTTTGCCAACAAAGATAAGTCTAGTCAAGGCTATGGTTTTTCCTGTGGTCATGTATGGATGTGAGAGTTGGACCGTGAAGAAGGGTGAGCGTCGAAGAATTGATGCTTTTGAACTGTGGTGTTGGAAAAGACTCTTGAGACTGCAAGGAGATCCAGCCAGTCCATTCTGAAGGACATCGGCCCTGGGATTTCTTTGGAAGGAATGATGCTAAAGCTGAAACTCCAGTACTTTGGCCACCTCATGCGAAGAGTTGACTCATTGGAAAAGACTCTGATGCTGGGAGGGATTGGGGGCAGGAGGAGAAGGGGACGAGAGAGGATGAGATGCCTGGATGACATCACTGACTCGGTGGACATGAGTCTGGGTGAACTCCGGGAGTTGGTGATGGACAGGGAGGCCTGGCGTGCTGCGGTTCATGGGGTCGCAAAGAGTCGGACACAACTGAGCGACTGATCTGATCTGAGGGCTAAGCCAGTCCTCTGTGCCACCCCAACCATGACCCCTGAAGTCAGCTCTGAGGGACCTGTTACTTCCAGGTCCGGCCTTTGTTCTGGAGACTGCCATGTTCCTCATGAGACCATCCTGGCTTTCAGAGGGAAGGACTGTAAGGGTTTAGCCCAAAGTCAGCTGCAGGTAGGAATCAGGACTATCTGTCAAGTCTCCTTTTGCTGACAGAGGTGGAAGGTGGTGTCGAAAACAACTGCACAGCCTGAAAGCTGAGAGTTGTTTTATCTGGCAGGACTTCAACCCAGGAGGCAGCATCTTAAGTAACCCTCAGAGAACTGCTACAAGGAGTTGAGGGGAGAGCTAGGATATATAGGCATTTTGCAGCAAAAAGAACAAAAGATTACTGTTAATAAAATAAAACTATATATCTTAAGGAATTTAGTGCTTTTCTGTGTGTGGGAAGATGCAAGAGTCTGGGCTCACTGCAGTTATTCCTTTGATACATACTTCAGCTAAGTGGGGCCAGTATCCTGTGTTTTCACATCGTGAGTTTCCTCAGGCTTTACCACTGGGCAGCTGCAATCGCTAATGACTGTGACATCCTTTGTTTACTGATATCAACTTTTAAAAAAAATTGCACAACATGTGAGAGTTGTGAGTCAGATTTTATATGGGGTAAAATGAGGGCTATAGCCTGGGAGACAGCACCTCAGATAGCTCTGAGAAGCTGCTCCAAAGAGGTAGATCAAGTACATATATTTTTGCAGAATGTTTCTGCTAGTCATGAGGAGCAGTTGTCACCACAAAGGACTTGAGTGCTTTTCTAGATATGAGGAGATACAAGAATTGGGCTCATAAAATCAGCTCCTTAGAATATCTTAACTATCTGAAGACCTGTCTTGCCAGTTTTTCCCTGAGCATGGCGTGCCTCATTTCTGCTGTCCTCAGACTTCTGCTGTTTGAAGTCCTTTCAGGCAGTATTGAAGATAAGCAGCTGCAGCAGCACCTGATTTAATCCTTGTAGAGGTAGGTGGCAAGGGGCAATGGCGATTGCCAATTTGTAGTTGACACTGACTATAGTAAGCAATATTCTACTTCCCGGTGATACTGACCCAAATGAACTCTGTTCACCCTTCCAGTGGAGTAAAGGAAAGACCCCAGATGTAGATCCTAAGTTCACAGTTCTTTTCTTCTGCTTTACTTTGAGCCTAGGCCTGGCTAACTCAGAACCCTTGATGGCAGAAACTGAGGGGCCTCTATCCTGGTTCTCAGCACTTAGCTCAGTGGCTGGATATGGCAAATAGCTGCCCAGTGAATGAGTTTGATGAAGACCTCAGTAAAATGCTTTATAAGTATTAGGTGCTCAAGAAATAGCTATTGGTTGATTGACTAGGCCAGGGTGACTTTCCTGTTAGACACCTATATGCACAGAGCCCAGAACCTGTGAGTTCTTCAAGAGACTATGAAAATGTTTCAGGCCTGAAGATCAACAATGGAGAAAGAAGTCAAAATACAGAAAGAAAACTACAAAGTAAACATTAAAATGTGTAATTAGGGGAATATCATACATAATATTAGCTAGCCAAGTGCAACTCCACCCTGAGGGTTCTGTACAAATTATATTAAATTGTAGGATGTGGGTACATTTTAACATGTTAAATGTGGCATGAGTGGAGCTTCTGAAAGTTAATGTAGGGCCCACTGCTTCTGCTGTTTAGTCGCTAAGTCATGTCCAACTCTTTTGCAATCCCATGGACTGTAACCCACCAGGCCCCCCTATCCATGGGATTTCCCAGAGAAGAATACTGGAGTGGGGTTGCCATTTTCTACTCCAGGGGATCTTCCTGACCCGGGGATCAAACCCATGTCTCCTGCATTGGCAAGCGGATTCTTTACTACTGAGCCACCAGGGAAGCCCATGTAAGCCCCAAGAAGGACCTGAAACAGCACAGTCACAGCAGTCAGGTGTGAGTCAGGTGGTGTACTCCCCATCCCTCCCTGCGAGAGAGCCTGGAGCAGAGGCAAAAGTTCCTGCCTTTCGGAAGGAACTGAGATGGGCTCAAAGGTCAAACCCAGGACAGTGGCAAAGAAGTGGCACAGCAAAAGTCACGGCAGTCAAGATGTTTGAAAAATTACAGGGTTTTCACCCTGTCCCCAGACAGTTTTCCTAGTCTATTCTTTGGTAAGGAGAAAATCTTTTGTAAGGAGAGAATTTTCTGCTGCTTGTCTTACTACCATAGTATTGATTAATGACATGCCCTGTATCCTGTGGATTTCTATTTATTTCCTTAATCACAGGCTGTAGAGAGTGGGGTGGGCTGAATGTAGGAAGAAACTGGGAATCACATTTTCATCATTCTTTACCATTTCCCTATTCTCTTCAAGAAAACAATTTTTGTTCTAAATTTCTATTAAGTTACTCATTGAGGTACGTACAGAACCAAGTGGGAAAGTCTCTTTGATCTGAGAGGCACAATTTTAAACATTCGTGCAGACAGTAATAAAGGAATTGGCTTTTGCTGCATAACAACAACCCTTCCCCGTAAAAAAACTTAGTGGCTTAAAATGACTATCATTTATTTAGCCTATAATCCTAACAGTTATCTATGTAGGCTGTCCTCAGCTGGTTGGTTCTAGTTTGGGCCGGACTCACTCATGCCTTTGTGCTCAGCTGCCAAGTGGGTTGAGGGAGGCTGGCTGATCTGGGACAGCCTCATTTGGAACTGTTCATCTCTGCTTCACATGGTCTCACTTGCTCCTGCAGGCCAGCTCTGGCTTGTTCACATGGATACTGAGCAGGTATCTAAGAGAACAGACAGAAATACACAAGACTTATTGAAGTCCACCCTCAGAGCTGGCATACTGCCACTCCCACCTCATTCTGTAGGCCAAAGCAAGTCACACAGCATCCTAGATTAAAGAGATGGGGAAGTAAACTTTACCTCCTGATGGGAAGAACTTTAGAGTCACATACAAGGTGGGGGCAGATAATGTGAAGGGAATAATGGCAGTCATTTTTGTAATCTACCAGAGTCACATCAAAAGAAATAGAGCCCTGAATGAAATTAGTAAGTAAGGCTTAACCTATCAGGACAAAAGAAGAGGAGGGGTCAGAGGAGTCACATATTTAAATAAGTCAGACTGAGGGGGGCAGGAAATGAGAGCCAGAGCCTCTTCATTGCACTGAAGTTTGCAAATTTGGGTTTGATGGAGAAATTGAATTCTGCTTTAGGAAAGGTTTGTGTGTGGATAGGGTTCTGCCAGATAGCTGTGCCTCAAAGGTATGCAAAAAGCATAGCATCAGATAAGAATGAACCTTGCTGTAGACACCATAGGTAGTTGGAAACAACCACGGCTAACTGAGCCTCTTTCTCTGTGCTCTGTACCAAGGACAGAGAAGCTTAAACAGACAAACAAACAAAAAATGTGTGTCACATGGCTAAGAAAGTGACAAGCAGACAGAAGCTCGGGAGCAGTAGGCACACTGGGTGTGATGGAGGGATACTGTGACGAGCAGCAGGAGGCTAGTTCAAAATAACTCTGCTCATGGCCCAGGCTTTGCCACTAACCAGCTCTGTGATGAGGTCCCAGTCACCTTCTCTTCTTGGGCTTTGGTTACATTCTCTACCAAATAGGATGAATTTGATTGTCTCTGTAGTTCCTTCCAGTAGTGGAATTAGGATTTGGGGGCTGAGTACTTTATTTTTTTAATTAATTCATTTAATTGGACGCTAATTACTTTACAATATTGTAGTGGTTTTTGCCATACATTGACATGAATCAGCCATGGGTGTACATGTGTTCCCCATCCTGAACCCCTCTACCACCTCCCTCCCCATCTCATCCCTCAGGGTCATCCCAGTGCACCAGCCCTGAGCACCCTGTCTCATGCATCGAACTGGCATGAGAAATAGATCACCAGGCAATCTATTTCACATATGGTAATATACATGTTTCAATCTATTCTCTCAAATCATCCCACCCTCACCTTCTACCACAGAGTCCAAAAGTCTGTTCTTTATATCTGTGCCTCTTTTGCTGTCTCACGTATAAGGTCGTCGTTACCATCTTTCTAAATTCCCTATGTATGCGTTAATATTCTCTATTGGTGTTTTTCTTTCTGACTAACTTCACTCTGTATAATAGGCTGAGTACTTTTATACATAATGGCTTATCCCAAGAAACTATACAGAAGGAAAAGAGTATTATTAGACTACTCTCGCCCTGGGCTTTAGTGCAGTTTTCCTGGCCATGGACCTCTCTGCCAAACCCAGTTTGCTTATTTTCCTTGAGATAAAAGGATGATGCAAATAAGAATCAGAAGAAACTCCATGGAGATTTAGAAGGTTTTCTCCCCAGTTTCAGTGCCATTTTAGGCAGCACAGGGCTCCCTGCTGGAGTCCAGACATTCAGGATCTTAACACAGTCATGTTGTTGCTTACCTCCTTGCATGAACTATTCGAATCTGGCATGCTTTGAAAACTTTCTTTGACTCCACATTTCAATTTCCAGATTCACTGATGAATTGGGTCGCCAAGAAGTCTCCAGATAGTGTCAAAGAAGGCTCTCCTGGCTCTGATTAAAACCACACACCCTTGTCCTGTTGTGCATTTCCATTTGCCCATCATTATTTCATTTCTCTTTCTCTACTGGTGTGACGTTAAGTATGTGTTTCCTGTCCCCATCTCCATTCAGGTTTTTAGTAAAGGGTGAAATTCTTTTGCAGCGGTGTTTATAAAAGTGAAAAGTGGGACAAACCTAATCTCCCATAGAGGGAGGAAAGAAAGAAAGAAAGTGAAGTCGCTCAGTCGTGTCCGACTCTTTGCGACCCCGTGGACTGTAGCCCTCCAGGCCCCTCTGTCCGTGGGATTCTCCAGGCAAGAATACTGGAGTGGGTTGCCATTTCCTTCTCCAGGGGATCTTCCCAACCCAGGGATCGAACCCGGGTCTCCTGCATTGCAGGCAGATGCTTTATCCTCTGAGCCAGGGAGGAGTGGTTTAATAAAATAGGGCAATGCTATTTGAGGGAATAGAGTACAGCAGTGAAAAGGAGCAAGGTTTATTGATATTAACATGAAACATTTTTCAAAAGATTTGGAGAAATGGGGAAAATGTGGTATTATTTATGGAAAAGTCAATTTGAACAATTATTTCAAGGGAGGTGTATTCATGTGTACACAGGTGAATTTGCTCAGGAAGGACACATTAATAGGTCACGACAGTTTCTGGAGTCAGCAGAATAGAAGAGGGAAGGAGAGTAATGGGAATGTTTGCTTATCTGCATTACTTACATTTTGAACATTGGACACATAGAATCATATGATTTATGACATTTTAAAAAAATGTTAAATGGAATTTTTGTAAAGAGGTGATCAATACATGATTGATCTCTGGGTTGGGAAGATCCCCTGGAGAAGGGAATGGCTACCCACTCCAGTATTCCCGCCTGGAGAATTCCATGTAGCCTAGTGGGCTACAGTCCATGGGGTCACAAAGAGTTGGACACGACTGAGTGACTAATACTTTCAACTGTTTTTTCAGTTTGTATTTACCTCTGGATATAAGAAAATAAGTAAAATGTGGGGAAAACGTACTTGTTCTCAGATTAATAACCCAGCATCCTTATGTGGAGATGTCATAAACTTTTTGACCTGTCAGTGTGAAGGAAAAGAACACAACAGAGGTTGCAGGAAATAGAAAGGCCATGTATCCCAACCTGGACAAGAACCATCTGCAAAGATCTGCATTTCAGGTTTTGATTGCTCTGTTATTTCAGAGCTAATTCCAAGAAGGGACAGCTTTTTCCAAACATGGTGACATTTAATTGCAATTAACTCCTTACAATTTAATTATAGAAGAGTAGTATTGATATTTCTTCATAATCTGGACAACCAGATACTTACATAATCAGTACTTTCCTCTGCTCTTTGAAAATGAGACAAATAAGCCCAAATTGCAGAACTTTTCCAAAAGCCTTTCAGGTTCTGTCATACAGTCAATCCAGATGATGCTTAATTTCTTACACCAGCGGTTATAGTACTATATGCTGATAACTTTTGTTTATAACAATGGCAGTAAGATACTGCATGTCCTTAATGCAACTTTGGGAATTTCAAAGAAAGCTCAAATGTGGTGGTATCTGCTGTTGCTTTCCGTGTTTTCAAAAATTATAATCTATGTGCCATGTATCAGGTACCTGTCAGGTACCCAGAAAACTCAGCAGTGGCCTCTCCACATTGAGAAATGTGGGAGAAAAGACCTGTGTGGTGTCTCCAGGTATCAGATGTGGACTAGCCACTTGGGCCTGGAGGCTGCTGTATTGAGCAGCAAGATTCTAGAGCATTCTGACAGAGAGTCTTCCTGGCCAGGGGGCTGTAGGGTTGCCTGGTACTCAGGGTTGGAGGAGGGCCTTGTCCTCCCCAGAGCCACTTCTTCCTCCCCCAGACTGGTCTCCTGTGTAGTGCTCAGCTCCCAGGCAGCCAGAGGAAGAGGCATCTAGCCCCCTTCAGAGCTCGTGTGTCCCTTGGGCCCCAGCCTCTCTCTGTCAGCAGGTTAGAATCACCCCACTCGGGAGTCAGCCCTTTCTTCCACCCTCCGCCCCACTCCCCCAGCCACACGTGGCTCTCCTGGCTCCCACCCCTTCCCAGAGCCCTATCAGTGCAGGCACAGAAGAGGCTGTTTGTCCAAGGGGCTAGCCCAGCTTGGCCCCCTGCCACTCTCAGGCAAGTTATTCTTTCTTTCTCTTAAAAACTGATTTGAAGTATAGTTGATTTACAATGCTGTATTTAATTTCTGTGTGCAGCAGGGTGTCTCAGTTAAGTTCAGTTCAGTTATTCAGTCGTGTCCGACTCTTTGTGACCCCATGAACTGCAGCACACCAGGCCTCCCTGTCCATCACCAACTCCCAGAGTTCACTCAAACTCATGTCCATTGAGTCGGTGATGCCATCCAGCCATCTCATCCTCTGTCATCCCCTTCTCCTCCTGCCTTCAATCTTTCCCAGCATCAGGGTCTTTTCAAATGAGTCAGCTCTTCGCATCAGGTGGCCAAAGTACTGGAGTTTCAGCTTCAGCATCAGTCCTTCCAATGAATATTCAGGACTGATTTCCTTTAGGATGAACTGGTTTGATCTTCTTGGAATCCAAGGAACTCTCAAGAGTCTTCTCCAACACAACAGTTCAAAAGCATCAATTGTTTGGCGTTCAGCTTTCTTCGTAGTCCAACTCTCAACATCCATACGTGGCTACTGGAAAAGCCACAGCCTTGACTATACGGACCTTTGTTGACAAAGTAATGTCTCTGCTGTCTAGATTGGTCATAACTTTCCTTCCAAAGAGTAAACGTCTTTTAATTTCATGGCTGCAGTCACCATCTGTAGTGATTTTGGAGCCCAGAAAAATAAAGTCAGCCACTCTTTCCACTGTTTCCCCATCTATTTGCCATGAAGTGATGGGACCAGATGCGACAATATTCGTTTTCTGAATGTTGAGCTTTAAGCCAACATTTCCCCTCTCCACTTTCACTTTCATCAAGAGGCTCTTTTGTTCTTCTTCACTTTCTGCCATTAGGGTGGTGTCATCTGCATATTTGAGGTTATTGATATTTCTCCCGGCAATCTTAATTCCATCTTTTGCTTCTTCTAGCCCAGCGTTTCTCATGATATCCTCTGCATATAAGTTAAATAAGCAGGGTGACAATATACAGCCTTGACGTACTCCTTTTCCTATTTGGAACCAGTCTGTTGTTCCATATCCAGTTCTAACTATTGCTTCCTGACCTGCATATAGGTTTCTCAAAAGGCAGGTCAGGTGGTCTGGGATTCCCATTTCTTTCAAAATTTTCCAGTTTATTGTGTTCCACACAGTCAAAGTCTTTGGCATAGTCAATAAAGCAGAAATAGATGTTTCTCTTGATTTTTCAATGATCCAGCGGATGTTGGCAATTTGATCTCTGGTTCCTCTGCCTTTTATAAAACCAGCTTGAACATCTGAAATTTTACGGTTCACATATTGCTGAAACCTGGCTTGGAGAATTTTGAGCATTACTTTACTAGCATTATGAGATGAGTGCAATTGTGTGGTAGTTTGAGCATTCTTTGGCATTGCCTTTCTTAGGGATTGGAATGAAGACTGACCTTTTCCAGTCCTGTGGCCACTGCTGAGTTTTCCAAATTTGCTGGTATATTGACTAAAGCACTTTCACAGCATCATCGTTTAGGATTTGAAATAGCTCAACTGGAATTCCATCACCTCCACTAGCTTTGTTCATAGTGATGCTTCCTAAGGCCCACTTGACTTCACATTCCAGGATGTCTGGCTCTAGATGAGTGATCATACCATCGTGATTATCTGGGTCATGAAGATCTTTTTTGTATAGTTATTCTGTATATTCTTGCCACCTCTTCTTAATATCTTCTGCTTCTGTCAGTTACATATATATATATATATATTCTTTTTTATATTCTTTTCTGTTCTAGTTTATCACAGGATGTTGAATATAGTTCCCTGGGTGATACAGTAGGACCTTGTTGTTTCTCCATCCTATATATACCATATACATCCGGTATATACTGCATCTGCTAATTCCAAACTCCCAGTCCTTCCTCCCCTCACCCCTGTCTTGGCAATCACAAGTCTGTTCTCTATACTTGTGAGTCTGTTTCTGTTTGTAGATATGTTCATTTGTGTCATATTTTAGATTCCACATACAAGTGATATCATATGATATTTGTCTTTCTATGACTTACTTCACTTATTGTGTGATAATCTCTAGGTTCATCCATGTGGCTGCACATGGCATTATTTCTTGCTTTTTAATGACTGAGTAGTACTCCATTGATTACTATACATGCACCACATCCAGTCATCTGTTGATGCACATTTAGGTTGTCTCCAGGTCTTGGCTATTGTGACAACAGGTTCTTCTTGTCCCTTCAGTCAGATGGCCACCTTCCCTCGGTGATGGCCCTACTCGTCCCTCTTCTCATTGCCTTTGCCTTCTGCTCCAGTGGCTGCTGACACCCTTCGTTGGTTGCCTAGCAACTGGCCAACATTTTGAGTTTACCTCTTTCAAAAAATGGTTTTTGTCCTTCTTCCCATGTTATTTTTCTGAATTGCTGCCTGTGCTGTTCAGACCATCCCAGATTAATGCCAAAACCCTGACTTATTCAAGCCAAGAATGACCTGCAACCCTCTTTTTCTACTGGTTTTTGCAAGAACATTTCATTTTGTCTTTTGTGCTCCACCTGGCTTTAGGTCTCAGTTTTGTCTTCCAGTTCACTAATTACCAAATCACTGTATCACTGTCTAAGGTTATTCCAAGCTTTAACATTTTTTAATTTGATGAATGTAAATTTAATTACCAACATTTTAATTGGTAAATGTTCTTATCTTTTGCATTCTTTGCTTTATAATTTCTCTCTCTGTTTTTCAAGTGGAAGGTACTACTTCATTTAGGATTTTTGTGTTTTTCTGATACCATGCAGGAATGGAATAGGTGGGTTTTATAATGGTAGAACTGTCTTAAGTAACAAATATGTTTTGAGAAATGTGTGTTGAGGCGCCTGCTCCAGAGTGAGTTGCTTAATGTGGAGAGACCTGTGAGTGGCTTGGTTCAGTTCCCAATCAGACCATAACTTTGATCTTCCTCTTCCTTGGACTTTCCACCTGCTAAAACTGCAGCCCCAAGTGGTAGCTAGAAATGACTGGCTTTTTCACTTTCACAAGTGAATCCCTACCTCAACCCCAACCTCAAGCTATGAACCTGATTCCCACCCCTAGATCCTATGCCATTATTCCCTTTGTCCTGCCAGAGCTAGACTCCATCACTGCCTGCCTGCTAGCCTGTGGCTTCAGCAGTCTTCACTGTTCTACCTTTCTGTTCCAATTCTGGCCCAAGTATGTTAATCTTGCTTTTTAGTTTAGCTGTGTCTTTTTAGTTTTCTAATTTTATGTTCTAACTGGCATTGCTCTGTGCTTGAGGCAGGGGGCAAAGGGGGGATACATCAAAACACAAGTTTACAAAGCTGTCTTGACCAGTGGTGTCCCCTCCAAGGCATTTCTAATCACAACACACTCCTACATTCATTGATTCCCTAAGCATCTGGTCACAACTGTTAAAGAATACAGTACAATAGGCTCTCATTAAATATTTGCTGAGTGGATATATGAAATATCAAATCTAAAGGCAAACATTACTCTAGAGAAGAACCCCACAAACTTTTAATAAGGTCCTTCTGTGTTGTCTTAATGCGATGATGGGAAGTTGTTCAAAACTCTATTCCACTGAGCCACACAGGCCCCTACAAATAGGGCAGGCATGTAAATTATAATTTATTGTGACAGACTTTATTTTCTTGGGCTCCAAAATCACTGCAGATGGTGACTGCAGCCATGAAATTAAAAGACACTTGCTCCTTGGAAGAAAAGCTGGACAAACCTAGAAAAGGTGTTAGTCACTCAGTAGTGTCCAACTCTTTGTGATCCCATGGACTGTAATCTGCCAGTCTTCTCTGTCCATGGAATTCTCCAGGCAAGAATACTGGAGTGGGTTGCCATTTCCTTAAGCAGAGAGAGACATTACTTTGCTGACAAAGGTCCCTATAGTCAAAGCTATGATTTTTTGCCAGAGGGTAAGATAGAGAAAGGAACAATGGGCAAAGCAGAGAGGAATTTGAACGCAGTGAGACTACTCTGCACAGTACTGTAATGAGGGATATACTTCATTATACATTTGTCTAAACTCATAGAATACAAAATCAAGAGTAAATCCTAATGAAAATTATGAACTTTTGGCAATAAAAAAAAAAAAGCTATGATTTTTCCAGTAGTCATGTATGGATGTGAGAGTTGGACCATAAAGAAGGCTGCATGTTGAAGAATTGATGCTTTTGAACTATGGTGTTGGAGAAGACTCTTGAGAGTCCCTTGGACTGCAAGATCAAACCAGTCAATCATACAGGAAATCAACCCTGAATATTCATTGGAAGGTCTGGTGCTGAAACTGAATCTCCAATACTTGGCCACCTGATGTGAAGAGCTGACTCATTAGAAAAGACCCTGATGCTGAGAAAAACTGAAGGCAGGAGAAGGGGATGACAGAGGATGAGATTGGCTAATCCAGCTCACTAGTGGTTCAACAGCACATCAGCCTTTCTACCCCAGGTTCTGGGCTGTGGCTCTCGAAGTGGCAGTCAGTCTGTGGTATAGCCAGGCAGTGTACCTCGTGTTCCTGTTATCCACTGCTATGTAACAAACTACCCTGAGACTTGACAGCTTCAAACTACAACCATTGTGTTATAATATACCTAATAGTTTACATTGATAGGAAGTGGAGGACAGGGTTCAGCCAGGGGATTCTTCTGCTCCATGGTTCATTGACTGACTAAGAAAGCTTGATGGTATTTGGCTGGTGGGTAGGTTGGCCTGGAGGCTGTCAGACAACTTTACAAGACAAGTTTATATCTTAGCAAGGATGGCTGGAAGGCTGAGCATGGCTGCACTGACTGTCAGCTGGAGCACCCACATCTGGCCTCACCTGCAGAGCAGTCTCTGGGTAGTTGGCTTTCTTGCATGGCAGCTCATGGGCGCCAGAGAGACTGTCTCAAGACAGCCAAGCGGAAGCTGCAAAGTTTCTTATGACCTAGACTTGGGGATGACAGAAGTCACTTAAATTGCATTTTACTGGTCAAGCAAGTCACTAAAGCAGTGTGTGTGCATGCTCAGTCACTTCAGTCATGTCCAACTCTGCCATCCTTACTGGCTCTTTGGTCCATGGTATTTTTTCAGGCAAGAATACTGGAGTGGGCTGCCCTTTCCTCCTCCAGGGGATCTCCCCAACCCAGAGATCAAACCCATGTCTCCTGCATTGCAGGTAGATTCATTACCACTGAGCCACCTGAGAAGGCCACTAAAGCCCAAATTTAAATTTCCCAAATGGAAAATGGGTGGAAATTAAGCTCCACCTTCCAAGGGGATGGTATCACCCATGACTTTTTAACGATCCAGAAAGCGACTCCAAAATGTGATCCACATGTTGTACCTGTATCAGCCTAGTGCTACAATAGGACAGCAGCATTGAAACCTCTGGCCTTGGCCACTGAGCGTGCCTGGGCACCAGTGAATGCAGAGGCAGGTCTTGTGGCTCTATGCCCACGGCCTTAGTAACTGGAAAAGCTGCTTTCATCAGGAAATCAGGAAACAGACCAAATACGAAAAGGATTGATTCTTCATGTAGATTCTGTTATCTGCTTCTCTGATCCTGTTTTCTTAGATTTTCATCTAATTACTACTTATATTCTTTATTTTTCCAGATTTATTATTGAACCCTTTGTTCTTCTTTGCTTTCAGAGTAGACAGGGAGGCTGGATAAGTAAGAAGCTCAGGTCCCTCAAAGTCCTGCCTAGCTGACACAGGAATTGAGCATGTGGTTGGCAAAAAGTTTCTTGGTATTTTTAAAAATTCACCTCTTCAGACAGTTTTATGTAATGAGATTCAGGAGATAATGAGCAGATCACTGACAAAGAAAATGGATTAAAATTCTTGCAAAGCCTTGTTTATAAAACCTTTTTAGAAGTAAATCAGGGCTGAGTATATTTACGGGTATGAGTGACCTCTGTCAATTATTTTTTTAATATAAATTTATTTATTGTAATTGGAGGTTAATTACTTTACAATATTGTATTGGTTTTGCCATATATCAACATGAATCCGCCACGGATATACACGTGTTCTGCATCCTGAACCCCCCTCCCACCTCCCTCCCCATACCATTATTTTATCAATTTAGGAAAAACTGTTTGAATGAAGCACCATGCAGTATTAAAGAATATTATACAAAACTTCACATGTTATTTACTCCCTGAACAAAAACTGACAAATACGATTATACTGAGTTCCTACCTTCCTAAGTTGCATGGAGGTTAATAGAGTTACTTCTAGACAATTCACCCTGTTTTTCAGAATGACTTTATTTGCTCCTTTGTTTGAGATTGCTGGTTGTCTTTGATGGGAGCTAGATTGAAATTGTGATGTAGCATCAATGGCAAATTATAATAAAATGAATGTTGTGGGAGAGGGTATGCTGGTAAGATTGCAACACAGCTTCCCAGTCTAAGGTATGCTCAGTGCCTAAAAGAAGTGGATGCCGGTTGCAGATGGTTTCGTATATTTTGCCCCTGGCCTCAGTAAAACCACTCCACTATTCCCTGGGCTTCCCTGGTGGCTCAGCTGGTAAAGAATCCACCTGCAATGTGGGAGATCTGGGCTTGATCCCTCAGTTGGGAAGATCCCCTGGAGAAGGGAAAGGCTATGCACTCTAGTATTCTGGCCTGGAGAAGTCCATGGACTGTATAGTCCATGGGGTCTCAAAAAGTTGGACACAACTGAGTGACTTTGGGCTTCCCTGATAGCTCAGTTGGTAAAGAATCTGCCTGCAGTGCATGAGACCCCAGTTCAATTCCTGGGTCGGGAAGATCTGCTGGAGAAGGGATAGACTACCCATTCCAGTATTCTTTGGCTTCCCTGGTGGCTCAGCTGGTAAAGAATCCTCCTGCAATGAGGGAGACCTGGGTTCGATCCCTGGGTTGGGAAGATCCCCTGGAGAAGGGAAAGGCTACCCACTCCAGTATTCTCACCTGGCGAATTCCATGGACTGCATAGTCCATGGGGTCATAAGAAGTCAGACATGACTGAGTGCCTTTCACTAAGTAAAACCTGAAGAATTTTAGTTAGGGCCTCTCTCAGATCAGTAAACCAAACAGACTGTAAATCAAACAGAACAGATCAATAATTTGTTCAGCTTTGTTGAACACAGATAATCACTTAGGTTCCACAACAAATCCAGGAGAGCCAAGTGGAGAATTTTGCTGCTGCAGCATTGAAGTCAGAGGAGTGCTTCACGTTCCTGTCATCACCCCTCACTCACTAGGCTGGGTACAGAATAATGGGCCCAGAGACCCCAAGATGGGAACAATTTAAATTACATTTTAATTGAGCCCCAGGAGGGAAGGGAGAATTATGAGTGTCATTCAGAGAAAATAGCAATTGTTTCTTGTCTTCATAACCATTTACATACCTCGTGCCTCAACAGCTAGATTGAGTAGCAGCTGTGCCCCTCACAATCAAATGTGTGTGTGGGCAGTTACATGAAGCTGGGACCTCTCCATAAACTGATTTTTTTCCTAGTTCTTTCAAAATTGTGCTATACTAGATTAGCAGCATTCTGATATGCTTAGTTTAGCAAAACCCCACTGCATCTGAAGTGCAAGGAGGTAGAAAAGAACTTAATCTTCTCAGAGAAGATTTCTACCCAGAACCAAGAAATCAAACCAGACTCTATGTGGCTCTGTGTGTCTATAAAAAGCATCTGATGCCATTTGAATGCCATGTATTCTCTAAAGTGGGCACAAGAAGAGAAACATTTACTGAATCCTATGTGGAAGGTGGTTAGTGCATTTGCCACAGCCCTATTCTCTGTGATCATGGGTATTCCTTTATACTGAGGAGTATCACAGGAAGCACACTACATTTTACGAGTATGACACATCCCAGGAGCGGAGCAGAGTGCTTGCGTGTGGTAGAGCTGCTGTTGCTGAGATGACAGTGGTAACAATACCCTACACTTTGGGAAGATCAACAGTCTGATGAATACATCATGGTTATTAATTCGCTTAATTCTCATGAGAAACCTAGGAGGTGCTAAAATACAGATGAAACTCAGGATTTATGTCTCAGTTATGAGGAGCGAAGTATACAGGGCAGGGCTGGGGCAGAGTTGGTCATAATTGAATGGTTTGGGGTCTTAGTGATGGCATATGTTTTGTTCTGTTTGCTTTTATGTAGGTTTGATATTTCTTCATCATAAAAAGCAAAACAAAATCTCTGAGGTAGATACTATTATTTGCTCTTTCTTATAGATAGGAAACCTTGCCCAAGTGTTTGCTTGCATCCAGGCACTCTGTCCATGGTTCTGAAACTGCACCACAGTTCCCCAGGGCACAGCAGTAGGGCGGAGGGAGTGGATATGGTGGCCCAGTGCCCCATACCTGTCAGGCACCACCTGAACTAAGAGCTCAAATTCATGGTGTGCACATTAGAGCACCCTGCTTTCCTCTGATGATAGCATATCTTTGTGAAGCTGGCTTTTCAGCACTTGTGATAAAAAGCAAGTATCACATGAAAAATCAATGTGGAACCAGAACTGAAGGTTCTTGTGTCCCATCTGATTTTGAAAAGTTTGCCATCCCTAATAGGTGCATACATCCCATTACTAACTAATTATAATATTAAAGAATAAAATTAAAATATTTTTCTTTCAATGTATGTGCTTTTCTTTTCAAATGGCTATTAAGTTGTTCTGACATAAATGCTTCTTAATTTTTTTGATCCAACTAAGTGCCCTGTGAACTAAAGTTCTGGGAATCTGTTCACTAGCCTACACTATCTCAAACGTGGGGCTAAAAAACATGGAGCATCTAAATGTTCACAGGTTCACAAAAGTCTCCAAGTAGCCAAAGCAATTCTCAGAAAGAACAAAGCCAGAAGCATCACACTTCCTGACTTCTAACTGTACTACAAAGCTATAGTAATTTAAACAGTTATCACTGACATAAAAACAAGACACATAGATCAATGAAACAGAATCAAGAGCTCTACATATACAGTCAGGATTTGACAAGGAAGTCAAGAACTCCCTCAATGGGGAAAGAATAGTTTTTTCAACAAATGGTGTTGGAAAAACTGGATAACAACATACCAAAACAAAAAAGAAATTGGACCTTTCTTATACCACTCATAAAAACTAATTCAAAATGGATTTTTAAAAGTGGATTAAAGAGCTAAATATAAGACCAAAGTTTTTACCCATATGTTAAAAGACTCCTAGAAGAAACCATAAAGAAAAAGCTCCTTGACATTGGCCTTGGCAATAATGTTTTAGATGCAACACCAAAAGCACAAACAAGAAAAGCAAAAATCAAAGGTGACTACATCAAGTTAAAAAGCTTCCACACAGCAAAAGAAACAGTAAACAAAATAAAAAGGCAACCTATTGAATGGGAGAAGATATTTGCAGACCATATGGTGGCTCAGGGAAAGAATCTGCCTGCAATGTAGGAGACCTGGGTTCAATCCCTGGGTCGGGGAGATCCCCTGGAGGAGGGAATGGCAACCCACTCCAGTATTCTTGCCAGGAAAATCCCATGGATAGTGGAGCCTGGAAGGCTATATATAGTCCATAGGGTTGCAAAGAGTCAGACACAACTGAGCACAGCACAGCAACAACAACATACAGTGGATATAGGGCTTATATCCAAAATATACAAGAACACATACAACCTCAATAGCAATAACATCAACAGTAAAAACAAGCAATCGAATTTTTAAAATGAAAAGAAGAACTGGATAGACATTTTTCCAAAGGAAATATTCAAATAGCCAACAAGTACATGAAAAGGTGCTCGATATCACTAGTCACAGAGAATCAAAACCAAAAATGGAGATCACTGTCTGTTAGAATGCCAACGTCAAGAAAACGGGGAAAAAAGCGAATGTTGGGGAGAATGTGGAGAAAAGGGAACCCTAATAGACGGTTGGTGGGAATGTAAATTGGTTCACCCAATATGGGAAACAGTACAGAAATTCCTCAAATTAAAAATACAACAACCATAGGATCCAGCAATCCCTCTTTTGGGTATCTAGCCAAAGGAAATGAAAACAGAATATCAAAAAAAATCTACATTCCCATGTTCATTGCAGCATTATTCAAAATAACCAAGATATGGAGACAACCTAAGTGCCCATCAACAGACAAGCAGATAAAGAAAATGTGGCATGTATACACTGGAATATGATTCAGCTATAAGAAAGAAGGAAACCCTGCCACAATGTTATAAAGTAATTAGCCTCCAATTAAAATAAATACATTTAAAAAAGAAAAAAAATATGATAGTTACTAGGAGCTGAGGGATTGGGGAGATGTGAAAAAGGATAAACTTGAAACTGGAAGACTAATGAGTGCTGGAGATCTAATGTACAGCATAGTGATTGCAGTCCACAAAACAGTATTATATATTTCAGAATTGCTAAGAGCCTGGTTTTCAAATATTCTCACCACAATAAAAAGAAGTGATAGTTGAATGATATGGTAAAGATATCAGCTAAAGCTGCAGTGGTACTCATAAGGCAATATATATAAACGTATCAACTCAACACTTTAATTCATACAATGTGTATGTTAGTTATCTCTCAATTTTAAAACGTGATTTATCCATAAAATGGAATATTATTCAGAAAGAAAATTCTGTCACATGCTATGACATGGATGAAACCTGAAGACATTATGTTAAGTGAAATCAGCCAGACACAAAAAAACAAATACTTATTGTACCATGCCACTTATATGTGGTACCTGGAGTTAATCAGGTTCACAGAGACATAGGATGGTTGTTGCCTGGAGTTACAGTTAACTAGCTGTTGCCCAGTTGTTGGGGAGTTAGTGTTTTAAGGGCACAGAGTTTCAGTTTGAGAAGATGAAAAAGCTCCAGAGGTAAGACGATGACAATGGTTTCACAACAATGCGAATGAGCTTAATGCCACTGAAATGCACACTTTAAAACGAAAACAGGTTAAAATGGTAAGTTTTATGTATATGTTGCCATGATAAAAAATAATCCTCAGAAGGAAGGAAGGAGGGAGGGAGGGATGGTTCATTCACTTATTCACCCATACTTACAGAACACCTCCTACTTGCCGGGTGCGGAGCTAGGCACGGGGGTTACAACAGTGAACAAACAGACAAAATGCCTCCCTGATGGGAAGACAAACAATAACCACAATACCGAACAATAAGTGTGCGTTCTGTTAGATTTGCTAACAGTGCTAAGAAGGGAACAAGGCAGGCCAAGAGCATAGAAAAGGTTGTGGGGCAGGAAGGAGGTGACAGGAAGGGCCTCACTAAGGTGGCAGTTTGATAAAGTCTTAAAAGAGGTAAGAGAACTATCAGCCACTTAACTTTGTTGGCTATCTCTCTCTCTTGTTTTTGGCCACACTGTGCAGTATGTGGGATCTTAATTCCCTAACCAGGGATCGAACCTGTGCCCCCTGCCTTGCAAGCATGGAGTCTTAACCACAGGACCACCAGGGAAGTCCCTGTCAGTTGTCTCTTAACAAAAAGAATAAACTAATTCAGAAATAAAGCCCTGAAATTACGTTATACAACAAACAGAAAACTAATGAGAACTGGCCTACATCAGATAGAATAACTCAGGAAAGAACAAAAGAAAACTGGTCTGTAACCTCTGGATTACCTCACCAGTGTTTTCAGTAGAACCTGAACCTGGAGAAAGAGGAAACAGAGGTGATAATCACACAAACCCTGTACTGTACCTCACTCACAATGCAAAATGAAGAAGGGCCCAGAGATTTTACCCAAATAAGAAATCACATTCTCTGGAGAAGGAAGTGGCAACCCACTCCAGTATTCTTGCCTGGGAAATCCCATGGACAGAGGCGCCTGGTGGGCTAGAGCCCATGGGGTCTCAAACGTGTCAGACATGACTTAGCAACTGAAAAAGTTCATTTTTTAAAACAGCTGAAATACCCTACACAATAAATTTAACACTGTGTAAAGAAATGTCTTTTATGCTAGTATTGTTTTAGTAAGTTGCAGGGCTGTCTGAATTTATGTTTTGTATGAGAGTCCTAAATGTTCTTCACTACCCTTTTTCTTCCTAGTAGCAACATGACGTAGAGGTTAAGAGTGTGGCCTCTGGACTTCTACTGCCCAGGCTCAGGTTCTAGCATGAGGCATGCACTTAACCTCTCTGTGCCTCAGTTTTATTTTCTGTAAAAAGAAGTGATAATAATAATATGTTAGGATTGCTTTGAAGTGTAAATGAGTTATTATTTTTAAAGCACTTAGAATAGTGTCTGAAACACAGGAAGAGCTATATGTTAGATACTACCATCATTATAGTTTGTATTTCTTGAATTATGCTGCGAAATGAATAACTAAAAGGTTGGCTAAGAGCATTCACCCCTCACTTTACTGCTGCAGTGCCTTGCTTTGGTTTGGTTTTACATTTTTCCACAAGTGATTCAGATCTGGCCCACTGCCTGCAATGTTTTACCTTTCTAAATGGTTGAAAAACATTTTTTTAAATATCTTGTGACATGAAAATTATATTATATTCAAACTTGTGTCTATAAATTCACATTTTATTAGAACAATAATAAAGAAAAACATTCATTTGTTTTGCCTGTGGCCGCCTTCACATTACTGTGACAGAGTTGAGTGGTCTGAAGAAGACCTCAGGCCCCACAGAGCCTGAAATAGTTACTATCTGGTTCTTTACAAGCTTAAGTTTTCTTAGAGCTGAAAGCATCACAGCCAATATAGAGGTATACTTTTAGATATGGTATATATTTCAGAAATGATGCATGTAGCAATTTGTGGGCAGGTGGAGGTTTTTTGTAGTATCTTTATGTGCATTATATTTATATGTTACAAGACTAAGCATTAGGAGTTTTTTCAAAGATAAATGGTTTAGCTGCTGGACTGTCATAACATGAAAACAAATACCCTGATGGAATGTAGCAGTAAATTATGAAATAAACAGTGTGTAAATTCAATTGTTAATTGATCCCTAAAAAAAGAAAGAAAGAAATCACATTCTGGTGATTTGAGATGCTAAATAACGGTAGCTAAAATTTCATGCATGTGTGCTCAGTCACTTCAGTCATGTCCGACTCTTTGTGATCCCATGGACCATAGCCTGCCAGGCTCCTCTGTCAATGGGATTTTCCTGGCAAGAATACTGGAGTGGATTGCCATGCCCTCCTCCAGGGGATCTTTTGGACCCAGGGATCAGCTGTTTTAAATGGGATCTCCACTGTTTAAATGGGATCTCCAGCTGCTCACATAATAACAACGTAACAATATTTTGCTCTTGTATGTAGATGTTTATGAATTTGGGAGTGGAGGGCCCTGAGAGGATGTTTTTCCTTGAACTGTGGGTAACAAGTAAAGTCAATACTGAAAATGCTAATAGCAATTAGAACCTTCAGTCATTCAAGAGGTGGGTTATTTTCATTCTGGCACTCTTTAAAAAATCTTGTAAATGGAACTGTCAGAAGGAAAAACATTTAAATTACCACCACTGGATTTCTTTATGGGATAGGTGCAAGCTTCCTGGAGCTGTGGGATTTCCCTGAGCCTTGCACAAGAGAAAATTGCAGATTTATTGATTCTAAGCCCCTGATGTCCTGTGTTCCTCAGCTTGCCCGCCCTCTGGCTTCTGTCTCCTTAAGGCAGCCCTCATCCACAGAAGCAGGGCATGCAGCCCTTCACTTTCCTCCTGGCCTTGCTCACCTCTGGACGGTAAACAAGCTTCAGCTTCTCTCTCTGCCACCTCCTCCCCTTCCCAGAAAGTTTGGAATTAATTCTTCTATAAATCATCTCTTGTTAAAACCATTTTACAGAGCAGGATCTGCTGTGGTTTCCAGACCTGACTGCACACCTGGGTCCCACCAGGAGCTCGATAAGAACAGAAGTCTGTATTTAGTACATATGAGAAGAGACCCACGAGTTATCTAAGTGCCTCAGATGATTCTGTTAGAAAACACTTCATGAGAATCTTGAAGGGTAAATGGAAGTTTACCAGATTGACAAAGGGAAAAGAATTCTTTTCACTTGGATATAAAATTCCATGTGTACAGATATGGGTGAAGGTGTGTACATAGCAAGTTAAAGAAAATGCAGGTTTTCAAACTACAAAAAAAGTGTTCAGGTGGTAAGGAAACTCTTTTATAAACATCAGAGTTCTTGACATGATTTCTTTTAATAAGGATCTCACTGCCAGGCTCCCCTCCAGCTCTGCTGTTTCAGGCTTCCAGTGGTGGGTTCCTAGCCCTGTCCTCATAGGCCCAGAGCCAGGGTCTGGGTTGCTTCAAGCTTTCTTTGACCCTGCCACGACTGCCTCTCGCTTGTCCTTTGCTCTGGCATTGATCGTCATCGTAAGAGAGAGAAACAGCATGGCTGGGACTTGGAACTTGGCTGTTTGTAAAATAGCCCAGGCAGGAACAGCCCACCCCAAAGTGCTCTGCAGTTGGCAGAGAGTTTGAATGGTTTTAGGGTTTAGAGTTTGAATGGGAACCCCAGAGACAGTTTTCATCGAGTTTTTCCCAAGCATCTCGCCCATACTCTCAAGTACAAGATCCTGTCTTCCTTTGCCAGAACAGACAGACAGATGCCCTAGCCACAATTTTCTTATAGTAGAATTCTGGATTTAGTATTATCAATTTGATGGAATGGAGCTCTGTGAAGAGCTCGGGGCTTGAGATAGAACACCTGGCTTCCCGTTCTGTTTCATAAGCTACTTACTTGTCTAACTTAAGCCAAATCACTTGGCCAAATGAAACGTTCTTTCCTGTCTCAGTTCCCCTTTCTATAAAATTGGTATTTTAGCATGCATTATATACTTTTTGTGGCCTGGAATAATGGAGGAGATCTCATGTGAATAGGTTTTGAGGAAAGGGATGTATGTTACAAATGAGGGGCTATTTCTTAAGAACGACAGGGAACAGAACCTTGTATAATTCAACCTTGTAAGGCAGGTTGCTTTTTCTGAGACACAAAGAAGAATCAATTTACCAGTAGGTACCATTCAGGAAATGTTAGCTTTCACTGATAGTGTTTCCATGTAGACAGTCTGCCATTCATCATAGGATCTGGCCCCAGCTTTCTTCACCACTGACCCGGCAGCTGGAGTCAGTCACGCCTTCCCTTGGGTTCCCACTGAAATTAGCACTTCCCTCCCTGAAAGCCTTTATCACACTCCTCAAAGGCAGAAACCTTCTTTGTATCTGTCCTCAAGGCTAATACAGGTCTTCACACATAGTAAGCCCTTAACAAATGTTGGCTATTAAATGAATGAGCTTGGACATTGTCCAGCATTGGATTAGATGTACTTCAAGCCAAAGATTAGCACAATATACATTACTGGGTTGGAATGGATCTTAAGGGTTCATCTTACCAACTTCCTGCACTTAGCCAGAGCCAACTTTCCAGCACCTAACAAATTAGGATCCTTTATTTTCAGTTCCTTCCTGAGAAGGACGTTGAGTGGTTTTGCTGGCTAAATAGTGGTTTAGCTTCCTTTGTACAGCAAAGTCCATTTCCTCTTTAGCTGAGGAATGAAAGGGGTTGAACATGCCCAAATTTTATGTATAGGAGGGATTTTTTTAATATATAATTGAAGATTTTTCTTATATCAGAGTCTGATCTAATTTACATTGGAAGCAGAGACCATCATCTCAACAGAAGAACTAAGAAGCTATCAACTTGAATTTTAGAATTACTTCCAATAGCAGCTGGTATCATGGGAATCTGCTTCAGCACACAGAGCGGAGATGCTGCGGCTTGGAACACCGCCATCCTTTTGCCAAAGATAGACTAGTATACAGAAGATCTTGCATTTGTCAAGTCTGATATTAATTCCCTACTCTCTGAAGTGTTTAGTCCCCCTGTGATGAATTTAATTCAGTGAATTTAATTTACTAGAATTGCTTTTATTTGGATAATGAACATTTGTATTTCTCTTCTTTATACAAATACAGGACATCTTCAGGCACAAGGAAAGTGATAGTATTAAACAGAAAGAAGAAAGTTTTATTGTCCAGTAAAAATCTCTCAACCCTAGAGCTGTTTTGAGCCGATAGCAACAAGGCTCTAAAATTCTTTGAACTTCTAGAAGAATGTGGTAATAAAAAAGCAACTATCCTTTTTGCTATTTGTTTTACTTTTTAAAACAAATTCTAATTTAGAATTGAGAAATCAAAGAAAACTATAAAACCATAAAAACATACAGCATTATGTCACAGAGCCATCACTTCATGATGACTGATCTCAAGATATTTTCTCTACTTCCTTCAAATATGATTATTTCTGGGCAATTTACTTTAAATACTGGTGTAGGGATGATTTCCGGAGATCGGGGCTTTGCCTCTTGTGATAATTCTCTCATCTACAGAAGGATAGAATCAATTTGATTCTCAAGTAGCAATATTGAGATGTATTTTTTATTTGTTTGCTTGATTATTTTTTAAACTTCTAACATTATTGATGGAAACTAATTAAAACTAAATGCACATTGTTTTTATTAAATGGCTGCTACTGAGATGGTGAAGTTCAGGAAATGATAGGCCAGCCCATGATAATGATAGGCCAGCTAATGATATTAGCTGATTCACAATTGGGATAATTTCAGATTTATGAGATTTCAAGCATCCATATGTCCTTACTGTTTCCTGAAAAAAAAATTTTTAAGGAAATGAATGTATGTGCCATTTCAATCTAGTTAGAGCAGAACCACCAACAGAATAATGTACATTCCTTGCCTGAAGTAAAATTTTACCAATGCTAGGAGGGTTGCTGTGGGCAAAACCATTTGAGGTTTATCAAGTTAAAGCCTATTTTTCAGCTACTCCCCACTATGTACTTTTATAACAACAAATCATGAGAAAATAATGAATTTAGATAAAACTTGTAATCCTAACATCATAATATGTCATAATTTTCTTTTTTCATGTTTGTTTCATTAAAAGGACAAGTTTAGAGATTAGTGTAAGTTATCCAAAATTTTTTATGCAGAAGCTAGGCAAAGTTTGCCCCGAACCCTAAGAATCATAGCATTTAAGATCTGAAAGAAGGCTTTTAGAGCAACTCACCAAGGAGATGGGGGAGTGGGCAAAGCAGAGCTCTGGCCCCATACCTGCTTGCCATGGTCTAGCCATGTGGCCTTAGACCGTTAAGTAACCCCGTGACCCACAGTTTCCTTATCTTTAAATGAAAATAATGATTAACACCTCTGCCTACCTGCAAAGTTGTGAGCATGAAATGAAATCTCCTGGAAGCATGTGAACTATAAAGCTCAATGTCAGGGTCAGTTTTGTTACTGCTTAGAAAACTCTCTTACTTTTCCATTGAAGAGCAGAAGTGTGCATGACATGCCTGAGAGCTTTCTTTGGCAAAACCAGGTCTGGAATCCAGAAGGTCCCTACATACAGACCAGGCTCTTTGTATCCCCGAGGAACACTGAGAGAGCTGGGAGGGAGGTAATGAGTGCTAGGTTAGGGCCACTGCTGGCTGCCGGGCCACCAGTTACAACTGCTTCACCTCTTCTGCTACAGAAGGGTACAGAGTTCTAAGCCAGAGGCAATGCTCCTGGATAAGCAACACCAACCAGCATGGCAGCTGGCCCACTGAAGAGAGAAAACCATAGAGTCGGGAGAACACGGCTCATCAAGACCCTCTGGATGAAAACATTCTATAGCCAACAAAGGGTAATGGAGCTGTCTTTCGGGGAACAGCCTCTCCTACTAAAATGAAAGAACAAGACAGAGTGCTTTAAGACTGGAAAGAGCTTCTGTGCCAACTGACTATTTCTCCAAAATTCACACTTATTTCTATTCCAGCTGCTCCTAGTCTGTCTAATGACTGAGCATGTGTCCAAGCTTAACACTCTGGTTCAAATATTAACAGAAGTCCCCTCTTTCTTGGTTTTCTCTTGGTCACATTTAAGTTTTTTTAAAAAAAATTTTACTAAATTCTAAAGGCAGGAAAAAAACAAACTAAGCCAAAATAATAGAAGAAGCATTAAAGCTATGAAAGCAGTGAAGTCGGAATTTAAGTCTCAGAGTCTCTGCCCCCAAAACCCTTGCTTTTTTGAATTCATTAAACATAAAACAACCATTACATTGTTAAAACAGGAATTACACCCAGGAAGCAGAGTACTTAGAACTCACAGGGATATTTACATACAAAGTGCACAAAAAATCTGTTACACAAAGAAATCATATTTCTGCCGATATTTCCAGAACTCAAATTATCATGTAGCCAGGCTAACCAACAAGTAGCATGTGAGCATCAACTGTTACTACCAGGTTACTAAGCTGCTCAAAAACACTAACAAAAAGCAATAATCTGACATTTCCACTGAACTTCATGCTTATCCAGATCCCTGTCCCACTCCTCAAGGATAGATGGATAGGCTGGAGGAGGCACCTGCCTGAACCAATGTGGCAGGGCCAGTGCACCTCACAAGGGGTTGTTGGGGCTACTTGTGGACAGTGAGGCTGCAGTCCAGCACAGAAAAGTCAGGAACAAACATGGGGAAGTGTCAGGAGGACCCCCAGAAGCCAGGTTTGAATTAAAGTGTGTCTCATTCAAAGATATAGACTCTAAGCAGACAGCTTTCTTATTAGATGGAAGGAAGAATAGAGAGTATGAACCAGTGAGGATGATGGATCCCTGGTGATGTCAACTGTCCCCACTTTATTGGGGAGTCTGGTCCTCAGATATCTGATCAAGACAATAGCACAAGGCCCAGGTCTGAGCTAAGTCTCACACCCTCTTTCTGATGGAAGTCAGAACAGCACAGGGCTAACAATGGCTTTTCCTTAAATGCATGCAGATGCACTAATAATACTCATTAGGCATAGAGCTCACTCATTTAATTTAGCACGTCTCATTGTGTCACTGCCTCATTGCCAGGACAGATGGGTGCACTGCTCAGGGATACTTCTCTTTTCCTGAGACAGATGTTAGGATGTTGGGGCCATGCTGGAACAATGCCAGTGTGTTTATTAGTAACAAAAGATTGTCAGCCTCCCTTCCCCCAGTTGAGGTTTTCATTCTTGTAGTTAAAATGCCAATCCCAACCCAGGAAAAGAAAGATTTTGAAAGAGAGGGAAAAGTAGGGTGAAGGTAGAAAAGAAAATAGTAAATGACCAACAGGTAGAAGAAAAAGAGAAAGTTTGGGTCAGTTGTTTCCTATCACTAAGATAAACTAGGAGACTTATAATTCCCGCAGGTGAATTGATTCATCTCAGGGGAAGTTAAAATGCAGAATTCTTACCCCACCCCAGAGCTGCTGCTGCTGCTGCTGCTAAGTCGCTTCAGTCGTGTCCGACTCTGTGCGACCCCAGAGACGGCAGCCCACCAGGCTTCCCCGTCCCTGGGATTCTCCATGAAAGAACACTGTAGTGGGTTGCCATTTCCTTCTCCAATGCATGAAAGTGAAAAGTGAAAGTGAAGTCACTCAGTCATGTCCAACTCTAGTGACCCCATCGACTGCAACCTACCAGGCTCCTCCATCCATGGGATTTTCCAGGCAAAAAGTACTGGAGTGGGTTGCCATTGCCTTCTCCACACCTCAGAGCTACTACTTCTTAAAGCCTGGGACCTGTATATATTAATTCCCTAGGAGTGGACTATGGGCCAGACTTCAAAGCCACTGGCTGAGACAATCTTTAAGGTTTCCTTGTATACTTGAGAGTCTTATGAGAAGCGGGGAAAGGGAGATGTGGGTAAACACAGAGGGCAAGACTGCTGTATCCAAGCTGCTTTATCCTGGGGAAGCAGCTGCCCTCCTAGGAAGGGCTGATAAGATATCCAGGTCAGAAGAGGAGAGGGAGGCATGCTTGATGCTGGTGTTTATTTCTTTTGTTGGAGTTTATTTCAGTGGCTGTGGACAACTCCCTGACAAATGAGGGTATTCTACCCCTACCTTGTAAGTCTCAAATGCTTTGATCTCTTTGCTGTCTTTGTCCATCTTGCCGAGATGTTCTGAGCTCCCTCCTCCCAACGTGGACTGCACCACTAGCGAATCAGAGAGCAGGAAGCAAGGAAGTGCCTGCCCACTGACTTTGGTCCCTCTTCCCTCTCCTGGCTGCTGCATCCTCTTTCCCCAGTTATCTCCCTCTTTGAGGGTATTCTTATGAGTAGGTTTCTATTTACTCTTGGTAGAGCAGACAACCCTCCCAGCTCTGCCAGAAGGATGAGGTGATTCGTTCCAGCCAGTGGCCCAGGAATAATGTTGCCTTTCCACTGCTGCCTCATGAACTTCCTTAAAACTTAATACAAAAGCTACACAGAATGTCTGAAAAACAGAAGATGCCCCTGAATCTCAGTACAACTGTTTTCATTTTATATAGTCCCTTGATGAATTTTCATATTCATATTTTTTAAAGTTACCTTTAATTGGAGGATAATTGCTTTACAATGTTGCATTGGTTTCTGCTGTACATCATGAATCAGCCATCAGTTCAGTTCAGTCACTCAGTCATGTCTGACTCTGCAACCCCATGAATCGCAGCACTCCAGACCTCCCTGTCCATCACCAACTCCCGGAGTTCACTCAGACTCATGTCCATCGAGTCAGTGATACCATCCAGCCATCTCATCCTCTGGCGTCCCCTTCTCCTCCTGCCCCCAATCCCTCCCAGCATCAGAGTCTTTTCCAATGAGTCAACTCTTCGCATGAGGTGGCCAAAGTACTGGAGTTTCAGCTTTAGCATCATTCCTTCCAAAGAAATCCCAGGGCTGATCTCCTTCAGAATGGACTGGTTGGATCTCCTTGCAGTCCAAGGGACTCTCAAGAGTCTTCTCCAACACCACAGTTCAAAAGCATCAATTCTTTGGTGCTCAGCCTTCATCACAGTCCAACTCTCACATCCATACATGACCACAGGAAAAACCATAGCCTTGACTAGACGGACCTTTGTTGGCAAAGTAATGTCTCTGCTTTTGAATATGCTATCTAGGTTGGTCATAACTTTCCTTCCAGCCATAAGTATACATATATCCTCTCCCTCTTGAACTTCCCTCCCACCCCGCAACCTAGAGCCTGTTATACAGAGTAAAGCAAGTCAAAAAGAGAAAAACAAATAGCGTATGTTAACGCATATAAATGGAATCTAGAAAAATAGTACCGATAAACATATTCATATTTTATACAGAGTACTTATGATTTTTGTAGGACCTTTTCTATTATAACCCCTTTCCTCACTGCTGAATAATCTTGATAATGATCTTTGTAATAGCTATAAAATTCCCCATCTAAAAAAGGTACCACTTTGTCTAATACTTACATTATGCTTTGTATGTACCAGGCTCATAAATATTACAGTAAATATTAACTCATTTCACTGACAAATGTTTATAAATTCATTCACACTCCTAACAAATATCATACTCACGTTATTGATTAGAAAATCGAGACTTAGAGAGACTAGGTAACTTGTACAAGATCACATAGTAGTGAGTGGCAGAGACAGGCATATGCTAATCTATGCTCATAACCACTGTGCAACGCTGATATTTTAGTTAACTGTCTTCTCTTCAGAATTATAAATAACTGCAAAGAACATCTTATTGCTCGTGACTTTTCATCCTTTCAGATTATGTGTTTAGGCTAGGTTTCCAGGAGAGCTGCCTGCTCCACTTCCTGCTTTGAACTGACAGAGGTGGCAGTCCTACACAAGTTCCCATTGGGGAAACCTGCACTGGGGGGAAAAGGACACTTTTTTGTGAGGCTGTTAATACTTGATTCATGGCAAGTGTCATCTAGGAACAATCCGGGAAAATTATAAAGCTTGCAGCCTAGCAAAATGAAGCCTGCAGAAGTTGAATGACACTGTGCAGCCTGCTGATGCTCACTGCCTCCCAGGTGACCTGGAGGCCAGAAAGCCACTCTTCAAACAAGAGGAGTAAACTGCCTCTATTTCAATGGGAGAAATAAAAGAGTAACTTTTCAATGGCAAATATATTTAACCAACCAGTTGGTGAGTCTCATCTTACTCTTTTAATCTAGACTTTTGGACAAGCCATGAACACAAGTCAATTTGGAGATCAAGCCCAAATATCCAGAATTTCTGTAGAGCTGGAGATGAGGTTGGCAGTCTTTTTGGAATGGAGTGCTAAGGAGACTTGCTTGAAGCTACATTTGTATAGCAAGCAGGATTGTTCTTTCTGCAGCACATTTGTTTATGTGGTGGCTTAGCATGAAGGAGCTCATGGAAATTGCACTCCCCTCCTTCCGTGGACCCACCACAGACTCAGACAACTCATGCTTAAGATTTTTGAATGATGTTGGACCAAAACCATCAGAGATCTTAGTGAAAAAGCACTTCTTTGCTTTTTTCTCCCTTATGACACAGGCCCACTGTTCTCTGCCTGGGATGCTACTATAAATAACAAAAACTGAAACTGTTCCCATTCCTCCAGGCCAATGTATATCTTCGACCACACACACACACACGCACACACACACACTCTTCTCCTGAGCCACCCTAACGATAACAATCATACATCTGTTCCCAAATCTCCCCAATTATGAACGTGATTATCTTATGTCATTAGCACATTTTATTAAATTGTCTTCCTATCACATAGAAGTGATAAATCTGAAAACCAGAGTTAAGAATAAGGAAAGGTCAGAGTGGGAAGAAAATAGGACTAGCTGATTTTTCACCCTAAGTTTTCAGGAAATTACAGTGAGCCAAAGAGTTCTGAGTGCCAAAGAATTGATGATTTTGAACTGTGGTGTTAGAGAAGACTATTGAAAGTCCCGTGGACTGCAATGAAATCAAACCAGTCAATCCTAAAAGAAATCAGTCTTGAATATTCATTGAAAGGACTGATGCTGAAGCTCCAATACTTTGGCTACCTGATGCGAAGAGCCGACTCACTGATGCTGGGAAAAATTGAAGGCAGGAGGAGAAGGGCACAACAGAGGACGAGACATTTGGATGGCATCAGCGACTCAATGGACATGAGTTTAAGCAAGCTCTAGAGATGGTGAAGGACGGGAAAGCATGGTGTGCTGCAGTTCATGGGGTTGCAAAGAGTCAGACACAACTGAGCGACTGAACAACAACAACAAAGAGTTGTAAGTGAGGTACTTTCATGGCATAGTTAGGATTCATAGTTTACCTGACAGGTCCTTGCCTCTCTTGCTCCATATTTCTCTGTATCATTTATCACCATTGGAAGTCTCAAAAGTGTTTGTTTAAAAGATAAAGGATTGTGTGTGTGTGTGTGTGTGTGTGTGTGTGTGAGGAAAAAGGAAGAGGAAGTAGATCTGACCACATTTAAGAACATAAAGACCAAAGTAAATAAGTCCTGAAGGAGAGTGCTTAATGTCCAGGGACTGTAGGCAGCGTACCTGATGGTGTTGCCTGGCAACCTCAGCTGTTCCTGGAGCAATAGAGTCCCAGGCAAAGAGAGAAATTGGTGATGTGTTCAGAGAGCTAATTTACCGTTCCTACCCTCTTTGCTGGCCCAGCTGGCAAAGAATCTACCTGCAATACAGGAGACCTGAGTTTGATCCTTGGGTTGGGAAGATCCCCTAAGGAAGGGAAAGGCTACCCACTCCAGTATTCCGGCCTGGAGAATTCCATGGACTATATAGTCTATGAGGTCGCAAAGAATTGGACATGACTGAACACCTTTCACTTCATCCCTTTTTACTGACTATGAATAAAATTGGGTAAAGATTTCTGTTTTAAAGTGTACCCAGGGTTTGTTTCAATCAGGTATGGTAAGACATACAGATATGGAAATCACTGTCATGAAGGCATGTCTCAAAAATCCCTAGAAACAGCAGGCATCCTGTGCCACACAAGGTCACCCAGAAAGCACCAGGGTCAGACAGGAGGCAAAAGGGTAGCATGGGCGAGAACCTATATTATAGTTTTCATGGGAAGGAGAGGGCAAGACTGGGTAAGCAGGGTAGACAGACTTAGAATTGGCTAATTTAAATAAGTTTAGTGCTATCTATGGAGAAGGCAATGGCACCCCACCCCAGTACTTTAGCCTGGAAAATCTCATGAACAGAAGAGCCTGGTAGGCTGCAGTCCATGGGGTTGCTAAGAGTCAGACATGACTGAGCGACTTCACTTTTCACTTTCATGCATTGGAGAAGGAAATGGCAACCCACTCCAATGTTCTTGCCTGGAGAATCCCGGGGACGGTGGAGCTGCCGTCTATGGGGTCACACAGAGTTGGACACAACTGAAGTGACTTAGCAGCAGCAGCAGTGCTATCTAAACCATAAATTGCTCATTTCCTGGCCGTAGCATAATTAGGGCAGAAGGATGGTATCCATACTGCAGGGCCCTCATGAAGTGAAGTGAAGTCAAGTCAAGTCAAGTCACTCAGTTGTGTCCAATTCTTTGCAACCCCATAGACTGTAGACTGCCAGTCTCCTCCATCCATGGGATTCTTCAGGCAAGAATACTGGAGTGGGTTGCCATTTCATTCTCCAGGGGATCTTCCCAACCCAGGGATCAAACCCAGGTCTCCCACATTGTAGGCAGACTCTTTACCATCTGAATCACCAGGGAATCCTTGTGTTTTCTAGTTTACTGTCTCTAAGAATCAGTGCACCCTGGGAGGGGTAGCCCTCCCACAGGTCTGCAAGGCCCAGATGCCAGAGCATTAGAATATAGAAGATAAGAAAGTATAGTTAATACTGGCCTTAATACACACATAAGCAAAAGGTCTACTGTCTGTTTTGTGATGTAAGAGATATCTGTGTTTTCCAGGACTGATATTCCCAGAGTAGGGAATTTCTGGTGGCTCAGCAGTAAAGAATCTGTCTGCAATGCAAAAGATGTTGGTTCACTTGTAAACAGTTGGCTAATTTGTAAACAGTTCTACAGGAGAGCAAACAAGCATAAATCAACATGCATATCATAAAGTAGCAGCATGCATTTTACTCCAGGTCCTACATAAAAAATAGCTAATGGGCATGTGAAGATATATAGTCACTCAGTGAATCCAGTAAATGTA
This sequence comes from Bison bison bison, assembly GCF_000754665.1. Taxonomy (NCBI): domain Eukaryota; kingdom Metazoa; phylum Chordata; class Mammalia; order Artiodactyla; family Bovidae; genus Bison; species Bison bison. Next base: position 377,604 of record NW_011494691.1, on the reverse strand, counting down.
ATAAATGAACATTGCAATAGAAAAAAAAAAAAAAAAAGATGTTGGTTCAATCCCTGGGTCAGGAAGACACCCTGGAGAAGGAAATGGCTGCCCACTCCAGTATTCTTGCCTGGGAAATCCCACGGGCAGAGGAGCCTGGCTACAGTCCATGGGGTCACAAAAAGTCAGACATGACTTAGGGACTAAACCACCACCCTTCCCAGAGTAAGAAAGGAGCCCTAAAAAGCAGCGTGAGAACCATCTCCTGTTCCTTCCCTGTCCCTGTGTCCCAAGAACACAATGTGCACACCTACTAATGCCAAGCAGGTGCCTTGGGAAAAGCCATTCTTTGAAGACGAGCACTGAAGCCTTTTCCGCAGTACTGGTGTGTAGTCCCTGAGGTGCAGACTCGAAAGAACAACTGCGAACAGTGCAGGACTCAGGTCTGGTCATTTTGATGATCTCAACACAGAAAAGGGGAGAATGTGCTTTCCTCAGCTCACCTACCAGCTTTAACCAGGGTTGAGGCATTATGCACTGTGAGCATTGCTAAGAAGGAGTTTCTATATTATGCCATTGTTGAATGGGGTTCAGTAATGAGAATAAACATTTGCAGAACCTTTTGTGTTTGTAAAATGGTTTACAAGCAGCGGCTGACTCACTTGTTAATAATTACTTTGGGGGATTCTTAACAATGCATATTTAGGAGATAGAAGTGATGATTTGGATGGGGTTAAGGGAAAAGCCAAGTAATAGAAAAGCATTTAACACAGTCATTTTTAGTTCCATAGTCTCCACAAGCCTCTACTGACTAACCATTTTCCTTGCATTTGGTTACACATTCCCGGGCTTCCCTGTTGGCTCAGATGGTAAAGAATCTGCCTGCATTATGGGAAACCCAGGTTCAATCCCTGGGTTGGGAAGATCCCCTGGAGAAGGGAATGGCAACTCATTCCAGTGTTCTTGCCTAGAGATTTCCATGGACAGGGGAGCCTGGCAGACTACAGTCCATGGGGTTGCAAAGAGTCGGACATGACTGAGCGAGTAACACTTTCACTGTCACACATTCCCAATGTGCAAAGCCCAGCACAAATGCACACACTGGGTAAAACCATGTTTTAGCTTTATGTTATCTGCCTTCCCTTATTGCCACAGAACAGGGGCACAACCCCAGAAGTACTCCGTGAATGTCCTTCTACCTCCTCTGCCTCTGCCTCCGTGATGAACCATCCCTACAACTGTATAAGCCTTAGTGTTCTCAGCTGTGAGATGGCTGAGCGAGGGAGGTACAAAGGGCACAAGGGGCTGTAAGGTCTCGGCTCTTATATCCAGTGAATCCACGATCTTCCCACTTTTCGTTGTTATCCACTCCAGTGTGTGACTCCAGGTATCTCCTGCTCATCACTTACTAAACCTTAAGCTGACACATTAATGAAACCACATACGTACACATACACATGTACACACACACCCAGTTACCACACTTTACATACCGGGGAATTTGTACCCTTGGTAGACTGAAGACATATTCCAAACTGAAATGTAAAATTTCAATTTACATTTTGAAAATATAAAATTTAAAATATACAGTTTCATGGATCTTCTGAAATTTCTGTTCTACATTTAATATTGCAGTGTTTTTACTCTAATCCTTGAGTAATGTTGGCCCTGCAGCATGATCCTGTAGCATCTGGCATCCCTGAGCCTGCCCCCCATGTGTCCTGTCAGCCCTCGAGCATGAGAGGAACAGCAGTCAGCCTCACACAGCTCTGACTTCATTCCTTGCTAGGCCCTCAAGCCTGAAGTCAGGTGGGACATAGGACATAGGACAGTGGACCTCCTACCTGCTGCCTGTTTTTTAATTGTCTCTTGATGAGTTCTGCTGATAAAGATTAAAGTGGTCCAGGAAATATTTTCAGAACCAGAGGCCTGTTTGATGATAAAGCTGTTCTATGGGAATTTTTTCTATGACACTCATCTCTAATTTTATAATATAGCTCTAGTTATAGAAACAGGTGTTCTTTAGAGCTAACAGTAGCAGCAAACTTCTCAAGGATAATCAGTGCCTGGAGTATTTGCATATTAGAGCTATCATTTAGAAAACACTTTTACATACATTTCAATGGTAACCACTGTATTTGGAGGATGTACATGCCACACACTTTGCCTAACATCAGCAGTGTCAGTCAGGGTCCCCATAGAGAACAGATGCCCTACAACAGGGAAGTGGGTGAGTTTTGGATCTTTCAAAGGAAATGTTTCATAATAGTGACAAATCTTGTAGACAATGAACTTTATCAGAGTTTACCAAAGACAACTCTCTTTCGGGTACCTTCTTAAACATTCCACAATATATAGAAAATCAGTCAGAATACTTTTGAAAATAACTTCCTAATATCCTTCTCATAAAATCAAACTTAAGCAGTGAAGAAATTTGGCCATTATTTATTCATTTATTATGCAGTCTTAATGAAACATGAAAGCCTGCCTTAGTCATTAAAAAACCAAATATACTCTTAAAGTGAATACCATTAATTTACTAACCCAAGGTTGATTTATGAAGGTTAAATCATATGTAATTATGTGACAATTCACTTTGCAAAACTTTACTGTTATCATGATGAAATATCAAGGAAATCCAATTTCAGTTGATTACCCTGTTATAGTTTTTTTTTTTTTTTTTTAATGTCTATTGAAAAGACAAATGGTTATATAGTTACCTGGTTTACGTGGTTGCTATTTCCTTTCTGGCTAAGCAGGAAATTGAAGTCTCTTTTTGCTAATGTAGTTTCTGACTTTATTCCTGGCTCAGCGCTCTATGTTTCCCATGTCTTACTATATAAGCCAACATAGCCATGTGGCAGCTACTACATGCAGAGGTGGAAATAAAACCACAGTTGAAACCCAGGGGCAGGGTGGCTAAGGAAGAAGACCCAAAACCTTCCCACCACTTCAGAGAAAATCCACACAATCAACTACACAGACTCTGTCTATGAAATATATAAAAGGGCACTGAGAGCTCCCACAAAAGAAAATGCACTAGTTCTGATAGCTGTGGACATTGGAGGTAAGAACACACAGGAGTAAGACCAGAGCTACAGAGAAAGACTGGCCAAAGAGGCCTTCTGATCGCCGGCTACAATAGGCTCAAAAAAAGACTCTGATAGGGCCATAACTCCTACTGTGGAGGCAGTCCATGTCCCTGCACACTTGGTACCGCCAGGGTCCCCGCAAGCCAAGCAGCTGCACCACCTTTATGCTCAACTCTCACTGGCGCAGAGCTGTCACAGGCAAAAAAGTCTTGCGTCTATGCGCACAGGGTCACCTCGATCATATCCGACTCTTTGCAACCCTGTAGACTGTGGACTGCCAGGCTTCTCTGTCAGGGAGGGAGGGGGGTTCTCCGGGAAAGAATACTGGAACATATTACCCAATACTGGTTGCCATACCCTTCTAAAGCACTATATTTCCTGCTGCCCTAACCGTCAACTCCCCTGAGTACCTGGTGCTGCCAGAACCCCTGTGACCCAAGCAACTGCAACACCTCCACACCTGGCCCTCACAGGGGCAGACCCAAGTCTTTCAAGGCAGCCTCAGGAGCAAACCTCGGTGGACGAACCATATGCAGAGGTGGAAATAAAACCACAGGTGAAACCCAGGGGCAGGGTGGCTAAGGAAGAAGACCCAAAACCTTCCCACCACTTCAGAGAAAATCCACACAATCAACTAGGCAGACTCTGTCTATGAAATATATAAAAGGGCGCTGAGAGCTCCCACGAAAGAAAACGCACTAGTTCTGATAGCTGTGGACATTGGAGGTAAGAATACACAGGAGTAAGACCAGATCAGAATCTGAGCTGCCCCCACAGCAGGTCCAGAGATCAGCACAGTGTTGGAGGGCATTGTAGGAAGACAAGGTGGACAGTGACTCCCAGCGAGGGAAAGGACTCTGACAGCAGTGACTCAAGAAAAAACATTTATTATTCCTGTTATGACTTGTTCTGTAGATTCTTTTGGATTTTTCTTTTCCTTCACCCCGCCCCCATTGCAGTTGTCGATTTTATTGGCACTCTGAAATCTAATTAAGCTTTGGAGCTTTTTTTTCCTCAGTCACATTTTTATTGTTGTTATAAATGTCTGCCTCTACGTTGGGCTTTCTGCAGTTCTGTGGAGTTTTCCTTTTTCTTTTTGGAGGGGTGGTTCTCTTTTTTTATTGTTAATTTTTCAAACCTATTTTTTTTCTATATTTATTCCTTTGTTTTCTTTTCCCACTGTTCTTTTCCCTTTGCAGTTAATCTTTACTGTATATAAATCTTCTTCATCTACCTCTATTTAACTTTGCCTTTCTATTCGTTCTTTCCTTCTCTCTCAACATATTGTTAGTTTTGTTTTCATTGCTTTATTCTCCACTTGGCAACTTGCTTTAGTTTTGTTTTCCAGTTTGTGCTTTTGTTAGCTTTGTTCTTAACTGCGAAATATAATTTTTGAATTCCTTTGTTCACCGGGCCAATCTACTGTACTTTATTTTAGTTAGACTGTTTTGACTTTGCTTATGGTTGTATATTGGAGAAGGCAATGGCACCCCACTCCAGTACTCTTGCCTGGAAAATCCCATGGACTGAGGAGCCTGGTAGGCTGCAGTCCATGGGGTCGCTACGAGTCGGACACGACTGAGCGACTTCAGTTTCACTTTTCATTTTCATCCATTGGAGAAGGAAATGGCAACCCGCTCCAATGTTCTTGCCTGGAGAATCCCGGGGACGGGGGAGCCTGGTGGGCTGCCGTCTATGGGGTCGCACAGAGTCGGAAACGACTGAAGCGACTTAGTAGCAGCAGCAAGAGTTCTTTATTCTAGATACAAGTCTTTTTCCAATATGTTATGCAGATCTTTTCTCCTGTAGCTTACATTTATATTTTTGTGTGTGACTTTTGCTTTCTTTTCTTAATGGTATCTTTGAAGCATGGAATTTTTTAAATTTTGATGAACTTGGTATTATTTTTAAGAACTCTGCCCAACCAAAAGTAACAAAGACTTTCTCCTATATTTTCTTCCAGAAATATTACAGTTTTAATTCTTACATATCGGTTTACATGCCACGTTGAGTTAATTTTTGTGTACAGTATAAGGATCTAAGTTCATTATTTTTGCATGTGGCTATCCAATTGTGTCAGCATCATTGAAAAAATTCTCTGCCATCCCCAATGAATAGTCCTGATCCCTTTATCCAAAATCAAGTAACCATAAGTATAAGGATTTATTCCTAAACTCATTTCTGTTCCATTTGGTTTATATTACTATCCACATGCCAATACCACATTGTCTTAATTACTGTGATTGTACAGTAAGTTTTGAAATCAAGTAGTATAAGCCCATCAACACTGTTCTTTTTCAGAATTGTTTTGACTGTTCTAGGCCCTTTACATTTCCATGTAAGTATCAGGATCATCTTGTTAATTTCTAAGAACCTACTAGAATTTTGATAGAATGCATCAAATGTGTACATCAGTCTCGGGAGAACTGACATCTTGGCATAGTTTAGTGACTTTAAAACAGCTTTTTATTTGTAAGAAAATTCAAACTTAAAGAAAAGTTTATAGGAATAGTATGAAGAAAACACAGGTACCCATTATTCATATTCACTAAATGTTAACAGTTTGCCTGTTTGCTTTGTGGATCTCTTCTGTATGTATGCAATTATCTCCTGGCCACTTGAGGTTTAGTTACGTATATCATGCCCTTTTCCCCAAGGACTTCAGTGTGCATTTCCCAAGAATGACATTCTCTTACATAACCACAGTGAAATTACCGAGTTCCCTAGATATGCTTTCATCTCTTCATCAATTACCTATATTCCAATTTCACCAATTGGAATGTGCTTCATAGCCTGTTTTCCTCCTGAATAGGATCCAAGCTAGAATCATACAGTTCATTTAGGTGTCACGTCTCTTTAATCTGAAAAACTCCTCAGCCTTTCTTTGCATTTTATAATATTAACAGTTTTGAAAATACACTTTCAAAAAACATTAGATAATACATATATATTCACACTTTTGAAAATTATTTTTACATCATTTAAAAAATACATTTAAAGTAGATCTTTTTTTTTTCTTGTCTGATGTTTCCACCTGATTCCCTTCATGTTGTGCTTCTCAAGTCAGGACACCACTCAGACAGTGGCGTGTCCTTCTCAGAGAAGGAAGAGAACACTGATAATGGCATTAAAGGCAGAAGGCCTTTTTAATGTGTATTTAAGGCTTTTTCCTAATGCATGGATGATGAGAATTAGAGAAAGATGCTACCAAATGAATGACAGTTTTCTTATCCACCGTGATCTAATACAAGATTAACTCCTTTCTGCTGTTCTATTAATATCTCCAAAGACTTCCCTGATTTGATTGCTGCCATGCCTGTTTGTGAATAAATGGATGGAGCTGTGTTCCTTTAGGGATTCTTAAGGCTGTTTTTTTCTTTTTTTTTTCTGTTCCATTAAATCAAGAAAAATGAACAACTCAAAAGAAAAGTAATGGCTCAGATTTTATTGGAAAGGGTAGTACATGGAGAAAAAAATATTTTTAATAGCTTGGGAAAATAAAAAGGATGATGACAAATCCAAAGCATGTGCCACCTCTCATCCGTATCTCAGCATCTGTTTAATAGGAGAGGATGACAGCTTTGTTATTAAATTATGTAGATGCTAATTGAAGGCACAACTGAATAGGAGGTTCAGTTGCTTTCAGAAGCACTTTCAACTTACTAGCTGTGATTTCAGAGATGTACCTCTAGAGCCATTTCTAATTCTCAAACTGATACTGCTCCTAAGAACATTCATGCTTTGTGAAAGAATGGTTGTACAGCTAGTAGAAGATGTATAAAGTCACTTTTTCACCTGAAGATATAAGCTTCCTCCCATTATATATTACGGGCTTCCTTGGTGGCTCAGATGGTAAAGAATCTGCCTGCAATGCAGGAGACCCAGGTTTGATCCCTGGGTGGGGAAGATCCCCTAGAGAAGGGCATGGCAACCCACTCCAGTATTCTTGCCTGGAGAATTCCATGGACAGAGGAGCCTGGCGGGCTACAGTCCATGGGGTCACAAAGAATTGGACACATCTGAGTGACTAGCATATATTATAGCCAAGGCCCTTTAAGAGCCGTAAGCTGCACACTAAAGCCATGTCTCCACCTACTCACACAGAGGTCTAGGGCTGGAGCTTTGTAGCATGGAATCTATCATGGGGGTTGGTGGGTGGATTAGACTTTGCCTAAAGGTCTGGAGCAAGGACAGGTAGCACCAGTTTAGGATTTGGAATTACTCGGTCCCAACCCCAAGAGCTTATTACGGTTGATACACCTCTCTGAGAGAAGTACAATGGCAGTGACCACCTAATTTGCATGGCCCTTTCAAAGCACTCAGCAGTTTCTCCTTTCAGGCAATATAGCCAAAATGCTTTGGTGTAAATGTTGGCCTCACCATCTTCTTAAAGTTGTCTCACCTTGTTGGGTCTCAATTTCTTCATGTGTAATATGGAGATAATAGTGGTTCCTTGCTCTTAGCTGGTTGTGGGAACTAAATAAGATAATATTAATCAAGTGCTAAGAATGGTGCCCAACTCACAGGAAATGCATGATACAAGTCCTCATCCTTATATTCTGCTAGAGAACACAAAGGCATGGACTGATACCCTGTGTGTTTATTTTTGTAATGTGATTTTTGTTTATTTTTGGCTGTGCTGGTTTTCATTGCTGTGTGGGCTTTTTCTCTAGTTTTGGGGCAAATGGAGGCTGCTCTCTAGTTGCAGTGCAAGACTTCTCTTTGCAGTGGCTTCTTTTGTTGCAGAGCACACAGGATCTAGAGTGCAGGCTCAGTAGTTGAGGTACACAGGCTTCGTTGCTCCACGGAATATGGGATCCTCCCAGATCAGGGATCAAATCTGTGTTTCCTGCATTGGCAGGCAGATTCTTTACCACTGACCCACCAGGGAAGCCCTCCTGTTTTTAACAGGTGAAGAAGTAGGAGCCAGAAGTTCAATGACTTGCCTACAATCCCACAATAATTGAAAATTAAAAGAGAGGCCATACTCCTGAGTATATGAAACAGGCCTGGGCCAGTCTGGATCCCCACAGAAACGCGTGACCCCTTCCCCAGCCCCCAGGCCCATCAGAGCCTGGATCTATGGCAACTGCCAGACACAGAGGCGGTGAGGAGCCGATCAAGTGGGGGCATGAGCAACACAAACCCCATCCCGCCCCTGCCAGGCGCCCAGATACCCCAACAGGAAATCTCACCGACCTGTTGGTTCCATGTAAGCCCAGCAGTCACAGTCACATATATAGAGAGTTAGGTCTCCCTCAGAAATAAAGACCATGGAAATATCTGAGATATGGCTTTTATAACTTCTGATCTTTAGGGAATGAAAATTAAATTTGACACAACTTTGACAGTGGACACCACAGAAGCACTTGTTTGCAAAGCTCACTTTCATCTTTGCATAACACAGTAACAGTAAAAGAAAAAGCAGAATACATAATTGAGTGAGCACTTGTATCATCCAGTTATTAAGAGAGATAGAAAAGCATATACACACACTCTACAGCTTTAGCAAGCACCTGCTCTTAAAGTAATCCTCCTGCACCTAAGATCCAGGGACAGCTAGAAGCCGTGAAGCCGTGAAAGTAGGGAGGGGCCTATACAAACATTCCAGTAATCAGCTATTCTGGGGTCCCCATGACATTAGTTATTCCATTAATCACAGGAGACAAGAAAGATAAAAGTAAACACATATATAGGGCAGGAGGAGAAAAGGAAATATACTCCTCACATTCTTTAAAAAAAAAAAGACTGGAAGAAATACACCAGTGTGTTGAGTGATTCCCACTGGGTGGTGAGATTGTGGGTGTTCAGTTTGGATCTTCCTTCTCTAGGGATCCTCCGAATTTGTAAGAATCTATTTTATAATGGAAATTGAAGAAAGCACTCTCTTTAAAAGAAAATCAGTATCCGTTGGGCACCAGCTGTAAAGGTCTGTTCTGCAGAGCCCGTGTCTCCCGCATCATCACTTAGGGAGCTGTGTGATCGCTAGGTTTGTTTCTATCCTGTGTGCTAACTGTGAACTGAACAGCACTTTGCCTGGTACTTAGTTGAAGAGATCTGAACCTTAGAAAGTGAGAGCTTGCCATTACAAGAACAGGTAGGGCATATAAAGACATGGGTGAATATCTTTTCTTTGTCGGTAAAGAGATGTACCAAACCCTGTATCTCATTGGTACCAAAGGAATGACTGAAAATGAGCCATATTGTCAAATTCCTCCTCTTACCCAAACAGGGCCCAGCTGGCAAGGTCCCCAGGTACCTGAGTCAGAACTAAGGTGGGCAGATTTGGCCCTCAGTTTATAATATGCAAGACCAAGGGGGAAGCTAAAAAACAGGGTCTTGGGGAGGTAAATAATCAAAGAGTCAGAAGAGTGAGTTGGTATAGCTGGAGGAGGAAAAGCTGGGTAGCCAAGGATGAAGCTGAGGGTGGGAGAAAGTTCTGTGAGGAAAGGGGATCCACAGCAGTATCTATCTGTAAACATCAATGGGGAGAGGAGAACCACTGAGTATGCCAGTGAGGCCTGATGGGGTGGTTTGTAAACTCTTTTGAGCTTGTCAGAGTGAGCACTGATTGAAAAGTGAACTGCAACTGTGTTTCTGTGAGCAGCTGAAAAGCACTCCAAGTTCCTGGGCTGACAGTCTCTGTTTTCACAGCCCTATTGTTGCCCATCTCAATCTGACGGCCTGCAAATCGAAAGGGATTTCTATCCCCCGAGGAAATGTGTGTGTTGCTGTTACCATATTACTGTGATGGCTTTAAAAAAGGATGCTATTCCCTTGACACCATATGTGTGACAAGCTCAGTAAAAATTCTTGAGTTTTTACTACCTTTGCTAAGGAAGTAATTCTTTGCAGCCAAAGATGGAGAAGCTCTATACAGTCAGCAAAAACAAGACCGGGAGCTGACTGGCTCAGATCATGAACTCCTTATTGCAAAATTCAGACTTAAATTGAAGAAAGTAGGGAAAACCACTAGACCATTCAGGTATGATCTAAATCAAATCCCTTACAATTATACAGTGGAAACGACAAGTATATTCAAGGGATTAGATCTGATAGACAGACTGCCTGAAGAACTATGAATGGAAGTTTGTGACATTGTACAGGAGGCAGTGATCAAGACCATCCCCTAGAAAAAGAAACACAAAATGGTTGTCTGAGGAGGCCTTACAAATAGCTGAGAAAAGAAGAGAAGCTAAAGGCAAAGGAGAAAAGGAAAGGTATACCCATTTGAATGCAGAATTCCAATGAATAGCAAGGGGAGATAAGAAAGTCTTCCTCAGTGATCAATGCAAAGAAGTAGAGGAAAGCAATAGAATGGGAAAGACTACAGATCTCTTCAAGAAAATTAGATACCAAGGGAACATTTCATGCAAAGATAGAACAGTAAAGGACAGAAATATTATGAACCTGACAGAAGCAGAAGATATTAAGAAGAGGTGGCAAGAATACACAGAAGAATTATACAAAAAACTATCTTCATGACCCAGATAACCATGATGGTATGATCACTCACCTAGAGCCAGACATCCTGGAATGAGAAGTCAAGTGGGCCTTAGGAAGAATCACTATGAACAAAGCTAGTGGAGGTGATGGAATTCCAGTTGAGCTCTTTCAAATCCTAAAGATGATGCTGTGAAAGTGCTGCACTCAATATGCCAGCAAATCTGGAAAACTCAGCAGTGGTCACATGACTGGAAAAGGTCTGTTTTCATTCCAGTCCCAAAGAAAGGCATTGCCAAAGAATTGCCACACGATTGCACTCATCTCACGTGCTAACAAAGAAATGCTCAAAATTCTCCAAACCAGGCTTTAACAGTATGTGAACCTAGAAATTCCAGATGTTCAAGCTGGATTTAGAAAAGGCTAAGGAAGCGGAGATCAAATTGCAAACATCTCTTGGATCATAGAAAAATCAGGAGAGTTCCAAAAAAACACCTACTTAAGCTTTATTGGTTATGCTAAAGCATTTGACTGTGTGGATCACAACAAACTGTGGAAAATTCTGAAAGAGATGGGAATACCAGACCCACCATACCTGCCTCCTGATAACTCTATATGCAGGTCAAGAAGCAACTCTTAGAACTGGACATGAAACAACAGACTGGTTCCGAATCGGGAAAGGAGTATGTCAAGGTTGTATATTGTCATCCTGCTTATTTAACTTATATGCAGAGTACATCATGTGAAATGCTGAGCTGGAAGAAGCGCAAGCTGGAATCAAGATTGCCAGGAGAAATATCAATAACCTCAGATATGCGGATGACACCACACTTATGGCAGAAAGCAAAGAGAAACTGAAGAGCCTCTTGATGAAAGTGAAAGAGGAAAGTGAAAAAGTTGGCTTAAAGCTCAACATTCAGAAAACTTAAGATCGTGGCATCTGGTCCCATCACTCCATGACAAATAGATGGGGAAACAATGGAAACAGTGACAGACTTGATTTTCTTGGGCTCCAAAATTACCGCAGATAATGACTGCAGCCATGAAATTAAAAGATACTTGCGGGGAGGAGCCAAGATGGCGGAGGAGTAGGACGGGGAGAACACTTTCTCCCCCACAAATTCAGCAAAAGAGCATTTAAACGTCGAGTAAATTCCACAAAACAACTTCTGAATGCCGGCAGAGGACATCAGGCACCCAGAAAAGCAACCCAACTCTTCGAAAGGAGGTAGGAAAAAATATTAAAAACAAAACAAAAAAGAGACAAAAGAGGGAGGGACGGAGTTCCGTCCCGGGAAGGGAATCTTAAAAAGAGAGAAGTTTCCAAACATCAGGAAACCTTCTCACTGCCGAATCTGTGCCGAGCTTTGGAAGCACAGAGGGCAACATAACAGGGAGAAAAAATAAATAAACAATTTAAAACTCGCAGATTGCGAGCCCTACAGTAACTCCCCCAGCAGAGAAGCAGCGCAGACGCCTGCATCCGCCATTAGCAAACCGGGGCCGGGCAGGGAGGCGCGCCGTGGGCTGCATCGCTGAGAGTAAGAATCTGGCCTGAATACCCTGAGCGCTATCTGAGCGAAATAATTTGGGCTAGCAAACCAG
>NW_011494691.1:344609-365385 GCF_000754665.1 Bison bison bison | reverse complement strand
TTCTTGGGCTCCAAAATTACCGCAGATAATGACTGCAGCCATGAAATTAAAAGATACTTGCTCCTTGGCAGAAAACCTCTGACCAACCTAGAGAGTGTATTAAAAATCAGAGACATTACTTTGCCAACAAAGGTCCATCTAGTCAAAGCTATGGTTTTTCCAGTAGTCATGTATGGATGTAAGAGTTGGACTAAAAGAAAACCGAGCACCGGAGAATTGATACTTTTGAACTGTAGTGTTGGAGAAGACTCTTGAGAGTTCCCTTGGACAACAAGGAGATCAAACCAGTCAATCCTAAACGAAATCAGTCCTGAATATTCATTGGGAGGACTGATGCTGAAGCTGAAACTCCAATACTTCGGCCACCTGATGCAGAGAACTGACTCCTTAGAAAAGACCCTGATGTTGGGAAAGATTGAAGGTAGAAGGAGAAGGGGACAACAGAAGATGAGATGGTTGAATGGCATCACCAACTCAATGAACATGAGTTTGAGCAAGCTCCAGGAGTTGGTGATGGACAGGGAAGCCTGCGTTCTGCAGTCCACGGGGTCACAGAGTCAGACATGACTGAGCAACTGAACTGAACAGAAAGAAGTAATAAACATCATCTCAAAGAGAAGGGAAAAAAGATGTTTGCCAAATCTTGAAGATCTTGGCAGATACCAAATAATATGATTTTTATAAGAAATTAGTTTCTCCAAATTGTGAGTAATGGATTTACAGATTGCCCAGATGGCTTAGTAAATAAGAGGTTGGAAACAGAACATAAATTATAAGCAAGAACATAAACACCAAGCCAAACTTTGAAAATAAGCAGAATAGAAACCTGAAGAGCATTAACAAATAGTAATTGCTCATAACCTTTTTTTAAAGCCTGTTTATTTATTGGCCACACCACATAGCTTACAGGATCTTAATTCCCTGACCAGGGATCGAACCTGGGCCCCTGGTAGTGAGAATGCCAATTCCTAACCACTGGACCACCAGAAAATTCTCTGCTTATAACCTTTAATGTCTTCTTGGTTAGAAATGTTATTTGGTGTGGATGCCCCCAAATAGCAACTGAAAAGGCTTTTTTTCAACATGGTTCAATCTAGCAGGTATGAGTTGAGTGGCTTCTGTGTGCCAGACACCATTCCAGGAGTTGGGGACACAATAGCAAACGAAACAGCCCAAGTTCCTGCCCTTGTGATGCTGACAACTCTATTAGGGAAAGATTAGTAAACAGGAATAAATAAGCAAAACATATGGTGTGTTAGATGCGGATACATGCAATGAAGAAATCTAAGGCCTGAAAGGGGAGTAGATGTGTTGAAGGGTGGTGCTTCGGCTTGGAAAGGGGAGCAATGTGCCAGAGGCCCTGATTTCAGGAAAGAATTGGTTTCCAGAGTGTGGGGGCTCCAGCCAGGCACCTTACTCCCTGGATCTCCTTTTGTCCAGTGATTGAGTGGTGCAGCCAGACTGGAATCATTGTCACCTCACAGCTGTAGTCAGTGGTGGCACTTTGATATGCAACACAAGGGAAATTAAGAAAAAGGTTGGATTTCAACCTTGTAAAGTGATTCACCAAGTCATGTTCTTTTGTGCCAAGAAAACAAAGCCACACCTCACCCAGAGGGAGCTTCTGCTCTAGTGGGGCACTCCCATTACTGGCCTCAGTGGTGCCCCCTCTCCAGTGATGGCAGATGGGAGGGAAATGGGGAGAACTGTTTAACACTTGGAGGATATTACAGACTTGTACAGTTGCCTCTTTAACATTCACCACTTAGTAGGCCCTGTCATTTTTCAAGACCATTTTATAGGCTAAAAAATGGAAAATAAAGATTAAGTAACTTGCTCGATTTTATACAGTTAATTCCAGTTTGAGGATTTAAACCCATGCCTGTCTGAGTCCTGAGTGTGTCACCTTTCACTCCACCTGGCCACGTTCTTACTAGCGCCCCACTCTTCACGCTTAAAAACCTTTCCCAGATGTAGATGCACTCAGCAAAATCCAGAATGTGGGTCACATACAGGACAAGTTATCTGGTTTGTTCAGCAGATTAATACAGGGAAAAGAGTGGGAAAGAAACCTATAAATTAAAAGTGACTTAAGAGACAACCAGTTTCAAAGCTTGGACCTTATTTAGATCTTGGACCTTTATTCGTATAAACTTTTTTTTTAAGAAATTGCTCTAAACTTTTTTTTTTTGCAGTTTTTTGTATATAAATTTATTTATTTTAATTGGAGGCTAATTACTTTACAATATTGTATTGATTTTGCCATACATCAACATGAATCCATCACGGGTGTACACGCGTTCCCCATCCTGAACTCCCGTCCTACTTCCCTCCCCATACCATCCCTCTAGGTCATCCCAGTGCACCAGCCCTGAGCGTCCTGAAAAAATAAAAATAATTCTTCAATGTTATCAATACCCTGCTAGTGTTCAAATTCCTGAATGCATGTCATTGATTTTAAATAGTTTATATGGATTGACCGTATAAACTATTTAAAATCAATGACATGCATTCAGGAATTTGAACACTAGCAGGGTATTTGATAATATTGAAGAATTATTTTTATTTTTTCAGGTGTGATAAAAGAGTAATTTTTTAAATGAGTAAATTTAAAGGTACATGCTTACGTATTGCCAGAGGAAATGATATGATGCCTGAGTTTACTTTAGAGTAATGTATTTGAACTTGCACTGGTCATCTGTTTTACAAATGGTAATATACATGTTTCAAAGCCATGTTTCAAAGCTCTGAGACAACCCAGAGGGATAGGGTGGGGTGGGAGTGGAGAGGGGGGTTCAGATTGAGGAGAACACATATATACCTGTGGCCGATTCATATTGATGTATGGCAAAAACCATCACAATATTGTAAAGTAATTATTCTCTAATTAAAGTAATTAATTTTTAAAAAAGAATGATGTATTGGAGGGATCATAAATAAGACTGACCATGTGTTGATCACCATTGTAGCAGTTTGTTATGCTATTCTCTTTAGTTCTGTATATGCTTAAATTTTTCCACAATAAAAAGTAAAACCAAACACCCCTGCCATGGTGAATGTGGAATTGGTTGCACTGACACCTGCCAGAGCTGGCTAAATGCTGGACTTCCTCCCCATGGTATACTACCCTGTCTTGGGGCTATGGCTTTTCTGCAACCAGCTCATAGGTCATCTCACCCAAGGAAAAGGGGGGTATGTGGTATAATGAAAAGAAGTCTGGCCTTACTTTTAGGAGCTGCAGACCTAGAGCAAAGCCCTTCACCTTGCTGAGCCTTGGGGAGTTGTGGTGATCAAATGGAATAGCATTAAACCATAGAATAATATCAACCCTGAAGATCCCTCCCAAGAAGATGGGCTCCCAAATTCCTGGTCAGCTTAGACCCAGCAATTAATGAATAGGGGGAGAAGTGGTCTCTATAAGGGGAGTGACTCACATTTTCTGGATCTTCTTTCTCCCACTTTAGACCATGCCCCCTGAGAGAAGGAGCCCGTCTTGTGCTTCTCTGTGTTCCCAAGATAGTAAGGTGGGAAGAACATGGCTTTGGCATCAGAAAGTCCTGGGTTTTAATTCTATATCTATCACTAACCTACCACAGAGCCATTGGCAAAGCTTTTAATCTCCTTATCTGTGAAATAGCGATAATGAAGTCCACCTAGAAGATTTAACAGAAGACAATCAACGCCCAGTGCATAGTTGGTGCTCGGGGAGTGTTAGTTTCCCACTGCCCTCAGGTGCTTTCTTGACAGTGAATGAACAAGTGTAACTAGATGTGTCTGTGAATGTGGGCGCCTCAGCAGCAGAGTCACCAGGTACAGCTGCACAGGCTTGTCACTGCACAAGAGCACCTGGCTGGGCTCAGCTCTTCACCCAAGTGCAGGACGTCTGCCTGAAGGAAGAGTGTATTTGTCCACTTTGCGCAGAGCTGCTGAGTGAGTGCTCTGTGTTCCTGCTCAGAAGGGAAATGCCAGTCACTTAGAGGAAGGGATTTGTTTTTATAATGTATGACTCCAACTAGTGCCAAGAGTCAAGAAGAAAAATAACTCCAATTCATATTGTCAGAGCACTGGGCCTTCTTTGAAACGAACCACATTTTGAGACCATGTTAAGATTTTTTGTTGGTTATTCAGGTTCTCTAGCTTGGGCGTTATGGGACCAGGGTCATTAAAAAGACCAAAGCATGGAAGTGCTAGTTTTCCAAATGGGCTGTCTGAGGAAGATGGCCACCGTTGGCCTGGCTGCATGTTAGGACTGACTTCCCCAGGGCCACCCTCCAGACACAGTCAACCCTGCATCCCAGGTGGATGCCCGGTGAATCTTAACTAGTGATAGGAGTCCTCCTGGCAAATGTCCATCTGCAGAAGGGCCCCTAGGGCTGTTGCTTCCTTTGAACCATTTAAAGAGGTGCTGCCTCTCCAAAGAGGTGTCAGGGTCATTGTGGTCAGCTGACCCAGGGTCAGCTCTGGGTGAGCACACACATCTCGGCCCACCACACTACTTCATCTCAGAAGCTCAGGAGCAGGGATCCCACCCTTCTAAAAGGAAAGAGCAGAGGCCAGGCCTACTGCTGTAGATGTGTTTGCGGTGGAGGTCAAAATGATTCTAAAGTCTGTCAGGACAAGCAAAGGCAAAAGGAGAGCCAAGAAAGTTACGAAAAGAAGAGCAATGAGGTTCAGTGAAGGAAGAAGGGAAGGCAAGAGGGAGGTGGGCGTAACAGGTGGACAGCGTGAAGTCCAGATATACATCATTTTTTTCTAAATGTTTAACTGGTTGTCCCAGTACTATTTGTTGAAATTCCTCCTTTCTATTCTTTCCCCAAACCACCTTTGTAGACTCATTTTTTACCTTTGGGGGATTTTCAGTTTAGTCCCATTCATCTGTCTGGTCTCTAGTTGGTATCTAGGAACATTTAGTGGTCCAGAAGGGATTTGGAACCACATTCAGAACTGAAGCTAGATGTATGCTTCCCTAAATGGGGATTGCTCTCATTTTGCATTTGAGAGCCTAACATCATGAGGTGATGTGTATGTAATAGAGGATCAATCATTTGTGCCTGACTAAGATCATGCCATGACTTCTGACCACGAGGGAATAAAGGGATGTTGGTACCAAAATCTCTGAGCTCGTCATCTGTAGTTAAAAATCTGGTAGAGCTCAATAAAAGTCCCTATAATTTGATCAGTTTTTCCTTTTTCTACAATTAACACAACCATGTGCGCTCCTACTGCGTGCTTACTGTCTGCAGTGCCCAGCCTGAGTCAGCAGGTGTCTTCTTCCCTCTATGGCCCTGTGAGAAGCAGAGGGATTCTGGGTTCTACTCAGGCAAGTAAGAACAGTGTTACCAGTATTTCCAGGCAGAGAGCAGTGGTTGGTTTTTCCTAATCCTGTCCTACCCTCCTCACCTCTTGCTGTCAGGCTATCTCACAATAGCACACAGAGCCAGTCCACACTCGCAGAGCAGTAGACAGAGGAAGCCAGGGTGTGTTTTAGTGTCCAAGTAGCAAGGCATGTGTAACGTAGGACTGAATGCAGAACGACACTCTGCACCTTCTATGCCACAGGTTCCCAAAATAGTCAGGGGATGGGAGGAAGGAAAAAAGAAGGGAGGTGGCTATAGATGATCTTTACACCTCCCTTTCTAGTCTCACTATGTTAAACCCATAACTCTGTTTTAACCCTTGTCGGATTTTGAGGCTGTTTGTTTATTTACTTATATATATGTCCCCTACCTACCTTCCTTGAGCTGCCTAAGAGTGTCATGACTATTTTAACCATTTTCGTAATCTAGTCTGTTGTCTGGAGTATATTAGGTAGTAAATAAGTGTTTGAAAATTTATTAAGTGAGAGAATCTTGGAGTATATATGACAACACTATTAATAGTATTTTGTGGGTGGAAAAAAAAAAACATTATTCAATCTAAGCACATTGTGCGAGGGCAGGAAAGCATCTCCTTTTAAAAAATTAACAGCCCCACTGTTGCCTGATGTCTTGGAACATGTTCCAGGTCTGTGTAATTAAAACCAGAGAAGGAATCTGGGAAATGAGATTGGGCTCTTTGCTGAGGAAGATAAATATTCTCTAAGCAGGTGACATGTGAGTTCATCAATGCCTAGAGCCCGTGACAGCCTGGCAGTGACTGGCAGAGCTTTTCTGGGTCTTGTGTCTGTAGACAGGATCACAAGGCCTCACAGAAAAGCTCCAGGGAAAAAAGAGGAGGAAAATTCTGGAAGTGGTGGAAGCTCTTCTTCCAATTGCTCCCTCACTCTGCAGCTTCAAGTCTGGGCAGCTGTGCTAACCACATAGGAAAGTCATGGGGGGAGATTTTATTTTCCCTTTCCTTTGCTTGGTTACCCTCCATTTTTATTTATTGTTGTCTTTTAAAGCAAAGATAAAGTTCAAATAATGCTTATCATAGCTCACAGGCACAGGAAGTGAAGGTCCTGGGCCCTCTGTTCAACCCCACCCAAAACTACACACACAGCATCAGTAATCTCAAAACCTCTGAGAGAGAGTGGTTATTTTCTAATTAAACATGCTTCCAGGCTGTGACCTATTACCTTTTCTGGGAGAAGGTTATAGGGCAGTGTGTGGTTACATCCCCTCCACAGAAAGAAGATTAAAGTTCCCCATAAAAAGGAACTTGATGCTGGGGAGATGCAATTTGGGTTTCCTTCTCTTTTCATCCTTTGTACCTGGAACTTTTGCTTTGAAAAGAAACAATCACAACCATGGCAAGGAGAGAAAGGAACATTAATAATGTCATAAACACAGCTATTTTCCTGCCCTGAAAAGTGTTGGGTACACACAATTCCTTTCATGAAGACAAGAGATCCAACCAGTCCATCCTAAAGGAGATCAGTCCTGGGTGTTCACTGGAAGGACTGATGCTGAAGCTGAAACTCCAGTACTTTGGCCACCTCATGCAAAGAGTTGACTCATGGAAAAGACCCTGATGCTGGGAGGGATTGGGGGCAGGAGGAGAAGGGGACGACAGAGGATGAGATGGCTGGATGGCATCACCGACTCGATGGACATGACTTTGGGTAAACTCCGGGAGTTGGTGATGGATAGGGAGGCCTGGCGTGCTACTATTCATGGGGTCGCAAAGAGTCAGACACGACTGAGCAACTGAACTGAACTGAACTGAAGTTGCCTTTTGATGAGAAACTCTCTTGGCCAGCTCCACTTCCCTGCCTTGCCACGTGTGTATCTGTGTTGCTCTAGATAGCAGCTGAGCCCGGAGACCCCACAGGGAGGTGGGAGGCAGGGGCAGGGTGCGTTGGGGAAGGAAGCTGACTTCTAAGCTTAAAGTCTCTGTCAGGAAAGGTTAGGCAGGGGAAACCATGTCCAAGTGTGAGTGTGTGAGAGAAAGAAGTACAGAGAGACAGATGTTATATTGATATGTGGCTTATAGTTAGTTTTCTTGGGAAAGTTCTTTTCTAGAATGACATTGGTGAAAACCTTGGGCAATAGAACCACCTGGTTTTATAGGAAAGTATCTCATCAGATAGAGTAGACCTTGTGTTTTTCTTTTTTGCTGTTGTTGCTGTGGCTTTTGCTAAGATTATACAGTACTGTGTCTTCCAACTACATTCAGCCCATTCTGGAGAATGGAGCTTGCTTTGTGGACTGGATTCTAAATCATGCTTTCTCTGCTGACAGATTGCTTCTGTTTTTTAAATGTATTCAGTTTATTAAAAGTAATAAACAAAAAACTTTATAACATATCAGGCTGGGTAAAGAAATGGATCCCTGAAAAGTATGATATTTGTAATTCACTTCAAAATAGCAAAACATCAGAGGTAAGAAGTAGACAACATAACATATCAGGCAAGGGGAATAAAAGAGATCCCTAAAAAGCAGTTATCATTATACAGTGTTCAGAAATTTACCTCATAGCAATGCAAGAAAGGAGGGAAGTGAGTGGGGGATTAGATAAGCAGGACTGGCCAGGAGTTGATACTTGTTGGCACATGGAAGTTTCCTAATACTCTTTTGCCTACTTTTACGTAGATTTATGTTTATCTGTGATAAAAGGTAAAAAGTTGTACCCATGTCCCTTAGTCCAAAGATATGGAAGCAATCACAGGAAAAGAAATCAGGCTACAGGCTACCAAGACATTTTACTAAGAAAGATACTGACATTCACTGTGGGTGGTTGCCTTATTTGGGAATACTGACTGTCATCAAATGTCTCAGTACTGAAAAAAATAATGCTGGAATAAAAAAACTCCTGGTTATGGATTTGATCCAGACTTAATAGGTCTCTCCCAGTGCTGAATATTTTATGGGGCAATTTACCATCCTAATGAAACATTCCTCTGATGGAACATTCTAATAGAGGCAGAGAAACCAGACAAATGACTCTCTTTCCTAAAACCAACAACAAAACATCCAGTGCAGACTGCAGTGTGGATTAAACAGTCAAAATATTGCCTTTCTTCATCTGTTAGAACCCCTGGGAGCAGAAGGCATGTGGACTCTTCCCTTAGCTGCTATATCAGTGCCATTTATAGACTGCAAGCTGCATATCCACAGAACCCCCCCAGGGACCCATATTGATTATCATTTCTTTCTCTTCTGGTTTCCCTAGAAGCATGGCCCCCTGTGTTCCATGATGCACGCATTTCCCTGGGGACAAACCTAATTAAATCTCAAGAATCAGAGGAAGGAATCTTATTAATACTTGTCAGGGGAATTCTGGTGATGGAGGGTAGGGAAGTCTGAAGAACAGATAGCCCAGACTAGAAGTCAGTTTGTTTTACAAATACATACTGAAACTTGTGGCTGAGGTCTTGAATTGATCTGCCTAGATAAGTCAGAATCTTTAGAGGGGGCTGAGGTGTCCAATTTGCTACTGAAATAGCCATTTTTTGTATTGGGAAGGCAGTGTATAAGATGAAAATGGTTTCTCCCCTGAATCATCTCATGTTTTAGAGGTTTGAGGATGCCACAGATCCAACCTAGGTTAGAGAGTGACTAGGAGTAACTCTGTCAAAGGGGGATGCTGAATATCTGGAGACATCTCTGTGCGACTCCCACTGTAGCCATGCCAAAAGCTGACGAGAGAGAGCTTCTTGGAATCCAGGTACCAAATGTGAATCAATACATCTCATCCCCACCAGCTCTGGAGGATGGTTACCACGTTCAGCAAACAGGAAATGATGAAAGAGTTGGAATATGTGGCAAAAGATACCAATAGTGAGGCCTAGAGACCAGAGACCTCCATCGCAACTTGGACACTCCCTAGAGGTGGGCAGATGCGGCAGGGCTAGAACAAGATCCTTCCGGTGCATGGTCATCAGCCTGTTTGGAAAATGCTTTTGGCCCCAGAATTAAATATAGAGCCAGGTTCTGGTGTGCTTCAAGACTTTCTAAAGATGGGGGAGGAGGAGGAACTAACCTTAAAACCCTTCGATTATAGCCTTTATCAAGCATCTAGATTCAGTCTTCTTCCTGTCGTTTTAGCTAATTGGTCACATTGCACCAGCATGTTCCTCTAACCAAGGAACCACTAGGGAAGTGGGTGACCATTAGTGTCATGTTTATGAACTATCTCAGGCAGATAAATTGGGAGAAGAGAGTCTACCCCCTGTAGTGCTCCGAGTGCCAGAGCATTTGTCATAAAACCAGACCACCTCCTCGGTTCCTGACACTAACCCATCAAGACCTTGTCTAAAGTAAGGTTTGAATAACTGCATGAGCCATGATGGCAAAGCCCTAGGGAGTTCTCTCCGTGTGCAACACCTCTCTTTGCAGGGTGAGGTCCTCTTCTCTGGGAGCCTGTGGCTTATTTACATTGCCTCTAATTCTGTGATGAAAGTTCTAGACCTGTACCTTCCTGTATAGTAAGACAATATGTGGCAATTAAATTTAAATTTTAATTAATCAAAAACTCAACTCCCAAGTAGTACTAGCTGCATTTCAAGTGTTCAATAGCCATATTATGTTTAGTGGCTACCATATTGGACAACACAGACTGGCTACCGTATTGGACAGTACCAATAAATAAAAAAATTGGACAGTACCAATAATGACATTTTCATTATGATGGAGAGTTCTTGTGGCTAGCACTGCACTATACCATGGATCAGCAAACTATGGCTCATGGGCCAAGTTCAATCCTCCTCCTATGAGAGTAGATGAAGTTTTATTGAATGACCGTCATGCCCATTCTTTTATATATCATCTATTGCTACTTCCACACTATATGGGCTCGGTTGACTGGTTTGCAGCAGAGACCATTTGGTCCACAAAGTCCAAACATTTACTGTCTAGACCTCTATAGAAAATGTTTGCCAACCCTACTATACACCCTTTTCCCAGAAAAATGTACATGGCTGCATAAAAATTTTATACCTAATCTTAGGACCCCCTTACTTCCATCCATGTAAACCAAGCTCAGCTTACAAATTTCTTTACTAGTTCCATTTTTCTAGACTTTTCAGGCCTCAGTTTCATACAACTGATATCTACAAATGCTAGATTTATATGACTTCAAAATATTAAAAAAATCTTAAATAACTAATGTCACCAGAGAGTTTACGGTTATGCTTAACTGTATGTACACTTTCATAAAGTATCACTGACAAGCTTACCATCACTTAAGAATCAGGCCATTGACTCTGCTGAATATAAACCCTCTTCCTACTGTTCTTTATTGGAGTATAATTGCTTTACAATGTTGTTTTAGTTTCCACTGTACAACAAAATGTATCAGCTATAAGTATACATTTATCCCCTCCCTCTTGGGTCTCCCTGCCACCCTGCTCCCATCCCACCCCTCTAGGTCATCATGGAGCACTGAGCTAGAGCTCCCTGTGCTCTACAGCAGTTTCCCACTAATTTTCTGGTTTACACATGGTAGTCTATATATGTCAATCCTAATCTCTCAATTCCTCCCACCTTTCCCTTCCCTGCCCCACACCCCATGTCCAAATGTCCATTCAGTATGTCTGTGTTTCTGTTCCTGCTCTGGAAATAGGCTCATCTGTATCATTTTTCTAGACTCCATATATATGTGTTAATATATGATATATGTTTTTCTCTTTCTGACTTACTTCACTCTGTGTGACAGACTCTCGGTTCATCCACAGCTCTACAAATGCCCCAATACATGTAAAAGAATGAAATTAGAACACTACCTAATACCATACACAAAAATAAACTCAAAATAGATTAAAGACCTACTATAAGACTGGACACTGTAAAACTCTTAGAGGAAAACATAGGAAAGACACTCTTTGACATAAACCACAGCAAGATCTTTTTTGAGTAATGAAAATAAAAACAAAAATAAACAAATGGGACCTAATTAAACTTAAAAGGTTTTGCACAGCAAAGGAAACCATAAGCAAGATAAAAAGACGGTTCACAGAATGGGAGAAAATATTTGCAAACGAAGCAATAGACAGAGGATTAGTCTCCAAAATATACAAACAGCTCATGGAGCTCAATATCAAAAACAAAGAAATAACCCAATCAAAAAATGGAAGGAGGACCTAAATAGACACTTCTCCAAAGAAGACATATGGATGGCCAAGAGGCACGTGAAACGATGCTCTACAGCACTAATTATTAGAGAAATGCAAATCAAAACTACTACTTGTAACTCTTTTTCTGAGATTATTTTTCATACAAAGTTAAAAGCACATTGTATTTCCTTCCTGACCACTTGCCCAGTCCACATCTCTTCGAGAGAGATAAGCTTCATCTAAATTATTTCATCTGATTGATAATTGTCATTTATAACTTTATGGCTACTTCTGTCTCGGGTATTCCTTTGGAAAAGCTATATGGATTCATTACATATTCTAATATATTGTCTATTGATTATAAGATAAAGTCAAGCACGTATCTGCTGATACTTTTTCAGTTGACCTGTCTTTATACTTAGAAATGTCTCTTAATACCTGCAGTGCAGGAGACCTGTGTTCAATCCTTGAGTTGGGAAGATCCCCTGGAGAAGGAAACGGCAACCCACTCCAGTACTCTTGCCTGGAGAATGCCATGCACAGAGGAGCCGGGCAGGCTTTAGTCTATGGGGTCACAAAGAGTCAGACATGACTGAGAAACTACCACTCACTCACTCTGAGAGTCTAGATTCAGTAAACTCTGTTGTTAGGTTCACTAGCTAAGCTATATTAAAAAGTTAGTAGAAATTTGTCCAAAAATTCTACGTATTTCACATATCTTCTGATTCTTGAGATTTTTATCACTAATACAACTTCATTTGGCCTTCTCCTTCCTCTAGCTATTCTGTTCATTCTCAAATATGTATACATCACGCTGCCATAGTTACATTTAGAGGCTGTCACCTTAAGGTTCAACAACATTTCTTTCCCGGATTTTTTGAGTTGCATATTGGTTGGAAGAGCATTTGCTTGTGCACATTTAAGCATGTAAATACACACCACACACACACTTACCTAGACTTTCTCTAAGTTTAGCTTAAGTACCTGGTTTAATTAGCCAAGAGGACAAATATGAAGTCACAGGATGCGAGGGCACACCAGGTGATATAGGGGCAGAAGGTTATATAGTTGTTGCAACATATTCCAAAATGCCTCCTTTTAACCCAAGAGTCCACAGCAGTAACACACAAACGCTGGTGACACTGTGTACACACTGGTCTTTCCAGGTCCAAAAAACTCCCATCTTTCTACATCACAAGCAAGGTCCATCACCATCTAGATAGGACATAATCAATCCATGTTTTTGTTTTGATTTAGGGCCTTTTAACAAATGGTAGATCCCTCCTGTCTTTTTTTAAACCAACTCAGCATCAGCAAGACATGTGCATCTTCATTCATTCAACCTGTCACTCATTTTTTCTTTAATTTATCAAGTACTTGCTATTTACAGGAACTGTTCTAAATGTTGGAAACATGCCAATGAACAAACCAAAACACATATGTTACGTTGGTGGTACTTACATTCCAGTGGAGCATACTAAAATAAATTTATTTTATTTTTAGTATTGCATTTATGGAGAAAAATCAACAATTGGTTCAAAACTCAAATAGCCTTTAAACTACTTCATGAAATTTAATTAGCATAAATTTCTAATGGAGTTGTAGTATGCCTGTATATTTACAGGCATACCTCATTTTATTGTGCTTCACATATTTTTCAGGTTTTTTTTTTCTTTTTTTAAAATTTTTTAGAAATTTAAGGTTTGTGGCAACTCTGAGTTGAGCAAATCTGTTGGTGCCAGGAAATAAATTATTTTAAAAAGACACCAAAAGTGGGCCAAGAGGGAACATATCTCAACATAATAAAGGTTATATATGACAAACCTACAGCCAACATCATACTCAGTGATGAAAAGCTAAAAGTATTTCCTCTAAGATCAGGAACAAGACAGGGATGTCCACTTTCCTCACTTTTATTCAATAGTCTTAGAAGTTTTAGCCACGACAGTCAGAGAAGAAAAAGAAATAAAAGGAATCCAAAGTGAAAAGGAAGAAGTAAAATTGTCACCGTTCGCAGATGACATAGTACTATATACATAGGAAAACCTAAAGATGCTACCAGAAATCTACTAGAGCTCATCAGTGAGTTCGGTAAAGTTGCAGGAAACAAAATTATACAGAAATTTGTTGCATTTCCATATACTAACAATGAACGATCAGAAAAAGAAATTAAGGAACCAGTGCCACTTAACCATCACATCCAAAAGAATAAGATACCTAGGAATAAATCTACTTAAGGAGGCAAAAGACATGCATTCCACAAACTATAAGGTGATGAAAGATATTGAAGATGACACAAACAGTTGGAAAAATATACCATATTCTTGGACTGGAAGAATCAATATTGTTAAAATGACCATCCTACCCAAGGCAATCTACAGATTCAGTGCAATCCCTATCAAAATACCAATGGCATTTTTCACAGAACTAGAGCAAAAAATTTTAACTTTGTATGGAAACACAAAAGACCCTGAATAGCTAAAGCGATCTTGAGAAAGAAGAACAGAAATAGAGAAGTCAGGCTCTCTGATTTCAGCCTATGGCACTGGCACAAAAACAGACACATAGATCAGTGGGACAGGACAGAGAACCCAGAAGTAAACCCGCGCACTTACAGTCAATTCATCTATGAAGAGTTCAGTTCAGTTCAGTCGCTCAGTCATGTCCGACTCTTTGAGACCCCATGAGCCACAACATGCCAGGCCTCCCTGTCCATCACCAACTCCCGGAGCCCACCCAAACCCATGTCCATCGAGTCGATGATGCCATCCAACCATCTCATCCTCTGTCGTCCCCTTCTCTTCCTGCCCTCAATCTTTTCCAGCCTCAGGGTCTTTTCCAATGAGTCAGCTCTTTGCATCAGGTGGCCAAAGTATTGGAGTTTCAGCTTCAGCATCAGTCCTTCCAAAGAACACCCAGGACTGATGTCCTTCAGAATGTACTGGTTGGATCTCCTTGCAGTCCAAGGGACTCTCAAGAGTCTTCTCCAACACCACAGTTCAAAAGCATCAATTCTTCAGCGCTCAGCTTTCTTTATAGTCCAACTCTCACATCCATACATGACCACAGGAAAAACCATAGCCTTGACTAGACGGACCATTGTTGGCAAAGTAATGTCTCTGCTTTTGAATATGCTATCTAGGTTGGTCATAACTTTCCTTCCAAGGAGTAAGTGTCTTTTAATTTCATGACTGCAGTCACCATCTGCAGTGATTTTGGAGCCCAGAAAAATAAAGTCTGACACTGTTTCCACTGTTTCCCCATCTATTTGCTATGAAGTGATGGGACCGGATGCCATGATCTTCGTTTTCTGAATGTTGAGCTTTAAGCCAACTTTTTCACTCTCCACTTTCACTTTCATCAAGAGGCTCTTTAGTTCTTCCCTTTCTGCCATAAGGGTGGTGTCATCTGCATATCTGAGGTTATTGATGTTTCTCTCAGCAATCTTGATTCCAGCTTGTGCTTCCTCCAGCCCAGCGTTTCTCATGGTGTACTCTGCATATAAGTTAAATAAGCAGGGTGACAATATACAGCCTTCATGTACTCCTTTTCCTATTTGGAACCAGTCTGTTGTTCCATGTCCAGTTCATAGCCTTTACAAATATCTCTTATTTGCTATAACAGTTTAGAATTTTTCAGGAAAACAATATTTCTATGAATAATAGTTTTGTATTACTTTTTTATACATTTATTATTCTTACTTTTATTTTATTGTATTTTATTGATTTGAATGTCCAGAATAAGGTTAACTAATTCTAACATGATGTTAGTGGGGATCTTTGTTTAATCCTGGTTTTAATGGAAATGACTATATATAATAACAGCTATTAAGTTAAGGAAATATGCTTCTGAATCTAATTATGAGATTTTTTTTTAAGGAGTGGATATTCAGTTCAGTTCAGTTCAGTTGCTCAGTCATGTCCGACTCTTTGCGACCCCATGAATTGTAGCATGCCAGGCCTTCCTGTCCATCACCAACTCCCGGAGTTCACTCAGACTCACGTCCATCGAGTCAGTGATGCCATCCAGCCATCTCATCCTCTGTCGTCCCCTTCTCCTCCTGCCCTCAATCCCTCCCAGCATCGGAGTCTTTTCCAATGAGTCAACTCTTCGCATGAGATGGCCAAAGTACTGGAGTTTCAACTTAACATCATTCCTTCCAAAGAAATCCCAGGGCTGATCTCCTTCAGAACGGACTGGTTGGATCTCCTTGCAGTCCAAGGGACTCTCAAGAGTCTTTTCCAACAATACTGTCAAATATTTTTTATATAATCTATTGAGCTTGTCATTCAACTATTCTTCTTAAGACTTCATGGCCTATATTAATAGATACTAAGAGCAATTCACAGAGAAGGCAATGGCACCCCACTCCAGTACTCTTGCCTGGAAAATCCCATGGACAGAGGAGCCTGGTAGGCTATAGTCCATGGGGTTGCTAAGAGTTGGACACGACTGAGCAACTTCACTTCAACCTTTCACTTCCATGCATTGGAGAAGGAAATGGCAACCCACTCCAGTGTTCTTGCCTGGAAAATCCCAGGGACGGGGGAGCCTGGTAGGCTGCCATCTCTGGGGTCACACAGAGTCGGACACAACTGAACCGACTTAGCAGCAACAGCAAGAGCAATTCATCTGTGCATTCTTTGAATAACCTTCATTTGATCTTGATAGAACTTTGTTTCAGATTGTTATATCTGTATTTATTCTTAATATTGGCCTATAAGTTTGAGATGGTGGTTTTAAGGTAACAGGTTAGGTTTTGGTAACTGGGTTTCATGAGCTATGTAATATAAAAGGAGAGTCTTTAAGTGTTTTCTGTGATCTGGACAACTTTATACAGCATGTAAGATATTCATTAAACTTTTTTTTTTTACTATTTATAAAATGTAAATAGTCTTTTTTGGAGATAATTCTTTCACACCTTAAAAACTTTAAAATTTGACAGTTTAAAAATACTTCCTATGCTTGCAGTTCAACCTGCTTTGCTATATAATTTTGATTACTGTATTTTTCTAGAAACTTGTAAATTTTGGTAAAATTTTCACACTAAACATATAGTACAAAGTGTAGCCGTGTTTAAAAATTTCCTCATCTATTACATATTTTTCTCATACCAAATTTTTATTGTTTTAATATACTTGTCAAAGGCATGTGTGTGTGCTAAGTTGCTTCAGTTGTATCTGACTCCTTACAACCCTGTGGACTGTAGCCCAGCAGCCTCCTCTGTCCATGGGATTCTCCAGGCCAGAATACTGGAGTGGGTTGCCATACCCTCCTCCAAGGGATCTTCCTGATCCAGGGATTGAACCCGTGTCTCTTATGTCTCCTGCGTTGGCAGGCAGGTTCTTTACCACTAGCATCACCTGGAAAGCCAGTCAGAGGCATACATTTTATTTTTTCAAGAAATTGGCTTTTGTACCTGAATTTGCTGTCTGGGACATAAAAAAAAAAAAGAAAGAAATTAACGTTTGAATATATGTATGATTGTTTTTCTAATTTACAAATTTACTTACTTTTTTATTTTCCTCTTTTTGCTTTAATTATATTTTGTTGTTTTAAAAAAATTTTTAGCTGGATTCACAGATAATTTATCTTCATTCTTCCTCATTAAATGATGAAAACTTTTAAGGTTATGAATTTGTCTGAATTGAGCTTTGAATAAAATATATTTCTACTTGAGTTTTGCTGATTTTCCTCT
Source organism: Bison bison bison (assembly GCF_000754665.1). Lineage (NCBI taxonomy): Eukaryota > Metazoa > Chordata > Mammalia > Artiodactyla > Bovidae > Bison > Bison bison. The sequence goes on along the minus strand of NW_011494691.1, from coordinate 348,214 downwards.
ATCCTTGTATTTACCAATCTTTTGTGTCATGTTTTAGGTTAATGGAGCACATCAGCTATATTTTATTTTAGATGAACATCTCTGTCACCTAATAAGAGACTTTGGTTACATTTATTCATATAAATTTAGGTCTTATTTTTCTCACTTTCTTTTATGATTTCTATTCTATTTTTTGATGGCTCCTGACTTGTTTCTTTGTTTTTAAAGTATACAAACTTTTATTGTCCTTCAATAATTATCTCTAATTATCCATGCCAAACACAAAATCGAATCTCTCCCTCACCTTTCCACCAGTTCCACTCAAAACAGGAATTTATCAAGTTGAATGGGCCTCATCCATCTCTGTTTCTAAACAGTTGTACTCATTTAAATGATCTTCCAAAGAACTATCAGCAAAAAATATCAATTTTTCTTCATTATTCTACTGAGTTTTCTAACTAGTCCTTGTGCCAAGGACACTGTGTATCAATTATGCTTAAAATGTCACTTAAAAATATAACTGCTTAAGGACAAAACAGAAATTAGCAGTTTTAACTATTTGTTTAATTATTACAAGAGATCTTGGTCACAGTTTCCACATTTTACTTCCTTCTGCTATAGATTGAGATAAGTCCAATCTTCTCAAATAATCTTAGAGTCAGAAAAACCTTTAGAGAACATTCATTTCCACAACTTTTGTTTACAGGTAAGGAAACAGAAGTCTAAAGAGATTCATATGCCTCTGCTATAACTTGTCTTTGTGAAAAAGATAAGAGCAAGTGGAAAATCAAAAACATGTCCGGGACAGCAGAGCTTGTCAGACAGTTCCAAAGTTAAGAATAAGACTTTATTAATAGAGAGAAATGAAAGCTAACCTTTGGCATGACATAAAAGGAATCAGTGCCTAGAAATTGAAATGGAGAAGTAATGTACAATTCTGTGATAAGTAATAAGTGTTTAAGAATATTCAAAGATTGTGGTCAGTTGCATCTTTCTGGAGAGTTTAGTTTCTTAGTAAGTCAATCTGTATGTTTTCATTGAGCATTTTCTTGAGGTTCATAGTGGTGTTGTAGGAGAGTCAAAGGGCTTTCCAAAATAGCTCCCAGCAGGCCAGAGATCAAGAGATTGAACTTCTAATTATATTTTGGCCATTGAGTCTATGAACCTGAGAAGGTCATTTTCTCTCTTTGGGCTGTTTGTTGGTTCCTTCTTTGTTAAAATGACTCTTTGTCTTTTCACGAAATCATGAAATGGTTGACTTTTGAAGTGGCTTGGAGTTCATCCTCATTCTGCAGGTCCAAAGAAATGAAGTGAGTCTCTGAAAGTCATGAAGTTAGAATCAGATATGGCATCGTAATCCTGGTCCTCTATGAATGAGTTTTGAGATTCTTCCCAACCATGAAGTCTTATAATTCCATGATTAAAATGTAAGATGGTGTTTCTTCCCTGAAGGATCCCATAATCAAGTTGAAAGGACACTTAACACACAAAAATAGTTATTATAAGACAGCAGATGAGATCTCACAAGCAGAACAACAACTTCCACTTTAGCCATTTAGAGAAGCAAGCTGTTAGGAAAATCACTGAGATTTGAACTGATCTTTGAAAAAATGGTTGAAAGGAAAAAATTATTATGGATGTAGGAAAGTAGCTAGAGAAAAGTTGTGAACCTGAGATCAGCCAAGACAGTGGCTGGGTCTGTCCAGCAGGAGTGGGTGGGGTATGGTCTTGCTAGAGAAGGGGTTATTGGTATTCGTCTTCTGTTCCTTGAGGCTGAAGCTGACATGAAATTTTTTGAAAGAAGCAGGAGCAGAGTAAGGTGAAAGGAGAGGGATGTTTTAACCCTGTTTTTTTCTCCCCAGAGTAAGCTGACATATGGCTTAAATTTTGGAGAGTCGTTTCAGGGAACTTGTGTAGGCGACTGAAAAGAGTGAAAAAGTGAAAGGGAGAAAGAACATATGTTACTGAGCTGATCACCACTGTGGACAACTGGGATGCAGTCTCACTAAGAATCCTTGGAGGAGCAAAGTATGATCTTATGTCCCTGCAGGGGACAGGAGAGGGAAAAATCTGGCTCCATCCCTCATTAGTCAAAAGGTGCCTGCCTCTTGGGATGTTATCCTGCTCACATGGCAGGAGTGTGCATGTAACAGGAGGGCTGTGTGCTGCTCACAATCTTTTCATGTGGCTGTGGCAGGGAAGGTGGGGTTAGAATGAGAAAAATGTGGCGTGCAGGTGCTGTCTACTTGCTTTTCTATGTGCCTAATTTTTGTAGCAACTGCTAGAGTAAAATGTGGGCTATGAGGAGATGAGGCTGCTGGCCCAGGGGAAATGGATTTGGGATTGAAGTCCTCAGACCTAACTCTGCCTGGGTGGCTCAGAAAAAAAGAGCATTAAATCAGAGTCTGGAGTGGACTGAGACATAATGGAATTTCCCAGAAGGCTCAAAAGTGGGGGGCAGAAATACTGTTCAGAGAAAATGACGTTAAACATGATAAACATGTAATAGTTATTACATGATAAACACGTAATAGTTATTACTTGATAAACACATAATAGTTATTACATGTTATTTCTAAGCTCAAAACTCTCTAGGATTTCCAGTTCACTTAGAGCAAAAGCCCAAGTATTAACAATGCCATTGACCTTTGCTCTGACCTCATTTATTGCCTGCCCCACCCCCACTCTGGTTCAGCCACACTGACTTCCATGTTGCGATTTCAAAAATTATCCCTCAGGGCCTCTCCACTCAATGGAGGCTCCTCCTGACTGTCCCACATCACACCCTTCATCCTCTGACCCTACTTAATTTTTCCATACACTTATTTTACCTCAGTTCACATTCATGTCTTTTGATTAGAGCATAGATGATTTAAAATGTTGTCTTAGTTTCAGATGTACACATTCAGGGGCACAGCAAAATGATTCAGTATCTACATCTGTCAATCTACCTATTTTTCAGATTCTTTTCCAGTATAGGTTATACAAGAAATTGAGTATATTATAATACTCAGTTCAGTTCAGTCACTGAGTCATGTCCAACACTTTGCGACCCCATGAATCACAGCACAGCAGGCCTCCCTGTCCATCACCAATTCCCAAAGTTTACCCAAACTCCTGTCCATCAGCTTGGTGATGCCATCCAGCCATCTCATCCTCTGTCATCCCCTTCTCATCCTGCCCCCAATCCCTCCTAGCATCACAGTCGTTTCCAATGAGTCAACTCTTCACATGAGGTGACCAAAGTATTGGAGTTTCAGCCTCAGCATCAGTCCTTCCAATGAACACCCAGGACTGATCTCCTTTAGGATGGACTGGTTGGATTTCCTTGCAGTCCAAGGGAATCTCAAGAGTCTTCTCCAACACCACAGTTAAAAAGCTTCAATTCTTCAGCACTCAGCTTTCTTTATAGTCCAACTCTCACATCCATACATGACCACAGGAAAAACCATAGCCTTGACTAGACGGACCTTTGTTGGCAAAGTAATGTCTCTATTGTTTAATATGCTGTCTAGGTTGGTCATAACTTTCCTTCCAAAGAGTAAGCATCTTTTAATTTCATGGCTGCAGTCACCATCTGCAGTGATTTTGGAGCCCATAAAAATAAAGTCTGACACTGTTTCCAC
>NW_011494691.1:338663-344322 GCF_000754665.1 Bison bison bison | reverse complement strand
AGGTTTCTCAAGAGGCAGGTCAGGTGGTCTGGTATGCCCATCTCTTTCAGAATTTCCCACAGTTTATTGTGATCCACACAGTCAAAGGCTTTGGCATAGTCAACAAAGCAGAAATAGATGTTTTTCTGGAACTCTCTTGCTTTTTCTATGATCCAGCGGATGTTGGCAGTTTGATCTCTGGTTCCTCTGCCTTTTCTAAAACCAGCTTGAACATCTGGAAGTTCACGGTTCACGTATTGCTGAAGCCTGGCTTGGAGAATTTTAAGCATTACTTTACTAGCGTGAGAGATGAGTGCTACTGTGCCGTAGTTTGACTTGTATTATTTTTTTAAGATTCTATGTAAATGACGTTATATGACATTTGTCTTTCTCTGTCTTACTTCACTTAGTATGATCATCTTTAGTTCCAACAACGTTGCTGCAGATGGCATTATTTAATTCTTTCTTATGGCTGAGTAGTAGTCAATTGTACATGTGTACCACATTTTCTTTATCCATTCATATGTTGATGGATATTTAGGTTGCTTCCATGTCCTGGCTATTGTAAATAAGTGCTGCTATGACACTGGAGTGCATGAATCTTCTCCGATTAGAGTTTTTCCAGATATGTGCCCAGGAGTGAGAATGTTGGATCATATGGCAACTCTGTTTTTAGTTTTTTTGAAGAACCTTCATACTGTTCTCCACAGTGGCATCACCAATTTACATCCCAGTGTAAATAGTATGGGCTTCCCAGACGGTGCTAGTGGTAAAGAATCTGCTTGCCAATGCAGGAAAGGCAGGAGATGCGGGTTCGATCGCTGGGTGGGGAACATCCCCTGGAGGAGGGCATGGCAAACCACTGCAGTATTCTTGCCTGGAAAATTCCATGGACAGAGGAGCCTGGCAGAATACAGTCCATAGGGTCACACAGAGTTGGACACGACTGAAGTGACTTAGCACACACACACACACACTTAAATAGTGTAGGAGGGTTCCCTTTTCTCCACACACTCCCCAGCATTTATTTGTAGGTTTTTTTGATGATGACCATTCTGATTGCCCTGGTGGCTCAGATGGTAAAGAATCTGCCTGCAATGTGGGAGCCCTGGGTTCAGTCCCTGGGTCAGGAAGATCCCTGGAGAAGGGAATAGCTACCCACTCCAGTATTCTTGTCTGGAAAATTCCATGGACAGAAGAGCCTGGCAGGCTACAGTCCACGGGGTGGCAAAGAGTCAGATACTGAGTGACTTAACACTTTCACTTTTGACTGATCAATGTTAGGTATGCTTTATAGTTTTGATTTGCATTTCTCTAATAATTGCATTTTTGATTTGCATTTCTCTAATAATTATGATGTTTAGTATATTTTCATAAGCCTGCTGCTTGATTGGGTTGCTCATTTTTTGTTTTTGTTTTTTTATATTGGGCTGTATAGGCTATCTGTTTTTTTTGGAAATTAATCCCTTATCAGTCACATTATCTGCAAATATTTTATCTCATTCTGTAGGTTATCCTTCTGTTTTGCTGATGGTTTCTTTCCTTCACTGCGTAAAAGCTTTTAAGTATAATTAGGTCCAATTTGTTCTTTTGTTTTTGTTTTTACTTTCATGACTCTAGGAGATGGATCCAAAAATGATACTGTTGTGATTTATGCCCAAGAGTTCTGCCTGTGTTTTCCTCTAGGAGTTTTAAAGTATCTGGTCTTATATTTAGGTCTTTAATTCATTTTAAGTTTGTTTTTGGTTTTATAGAATGTTCTAGTTTCATTCTTTCACACATAGCTGTCCAGTTTTCCCAACACCCCTTATTGAAAAGACTGTCTTCTCTCCGTTGTATATTCTTGCCTCCTTTGTCATAGATTTCCTACTTTTGCATTCCAGTCCCCTGTAATGAAAAGGACATCTTTTTGGGGTGTTAGTTCTAGAAGGTCTTATAGGTCTTCATAGAACTGTTCAACTTCAGCTACTTCAGTGTTACCTGTTGGGCATAAACTTGAATTACCGTGATATTGAATGGTTTGCCTTGGAAATGAACAGAGATCATTCTGTCATTTTTGAGATTGCATCCAAGTACGGCCTTTTGGACTCTTTTGTTGACCATGATGGCTACTCCATTTCTTCTAAGGGATTCCTGTCCACAGTAGTAGACGTAGTGGTCATCTGAGTTAAATGCACCTATTCCAGTCCATCTTAGTTCGCTGATTCCTAGAATGTCGATGTTCACTCTTGTCATCTCCTGTTTGACCACTTCCAATTTGTCTTGATTCATGGAGCTAACATTCCAGGTTCCTATGCAATATTGCTCTTTACAGCATTGAACCTTGCTTCTATCACCAGTCCCATCCACAACTGGATGTTGTTTTTGCTTTGGCTCCATCCCTTCATTCTTTCTGGAGTTATTTCTCCACTGATCTCCAGTAGCATATTGGGCACCTACCGACCTGGGGAGTTCATCTTTCAGTGTCCTATCTTTTTGCCTTTTCATACTGTTCATGGGGTTCTCAGGGCAAGAATACTGAAGTGGTATTTGCAGGGAGTTGTGGTTGAGCATGAGGGCCTTGTGGAAATGTGGCTGACCCTGAAGCCAGATGCCAAGCTCCAGCCCCCTTGCCCCCAGTTTCTGGCTCAGGGGTCCTGGGCAAGTTACCTAAAGCTTTCTGGGCCTTAGTTTCCTTACTTGTAAAATGAGATTAATAACACTGTTTACCCCCTATGGTTATCATGAGGGGCTAGAGTTAATATACAAGGTTAAATATATATTAAATGAATTAAAGGGTTTACAACACTCTCTGGTACACGGTGAGCATGACCTCAGGCTGTCCCACCCAGTGTGGTAGCCACTGACCACATGTGGCCATGGAGCACTCCACATGTGCTTAGTTCAAACTGAAATGTGCTCTAGGTATAAAATATATACCTAATTTTGATTACTTAGTACAAAAAATATAGGATATCTGATTAATATTTATTTTGGTATTGGTTACATGTTGAAGTGATAATATTTTGGGTATATTTGATTAATAAAAATGTATTGTTAAAATTAATTGTATCATGTTTATTAATATATTACTAGCGACTATAAAATTTAAAATTATATACATAGGTTACATTTCTATGAGACAGTACTGATCTAAGTCCTTCCTACAAAAGTAACAATGAAAGCAGAATATAACAGATACCATGATAGAGGTATATGTACCGTGAGAAGAGCTACTCTGAGTGTGGATCACCAGGAGCATCAGCATCACCTGGGAACTTGCTAGAAATAGAGACTCTTGGATCCCAATTCCAAACCTACTGAATCAGGAACTCAGGGAACAGACTAGGCAGTGTGTGTGTGTGTGTGTGTGTGTGTGTGTGTGTGTGTGTGTGTGTTTTAAAAAACCTCCAGGTGATTCTAATTTCACCAAATTTTGAAAGGTACTGCCCAAAGGGAATGCAGAGGAATCAGTGACCTGTTCTATTGGAGGAGGAGACTATGTCATCCACAGGATAATAATGGAGAAAATGTAGTTGCAGAGGCCACAAAGAAAATGGTCCAGGCAGTTAGTAAATTTGAAATAAAAATAGGTGAGCTACAGCAATACTCCATCCTGCTCTGCCTGGCTCCTTCAGATGCTGCATTTTCTGCAAATGATGCCCTCCAGCTCTGGCTAGGTTTTTTGGTCTCTGTACCTTTTTAAGCTAAAGTGAGCCAAGAACAAATGGAATTTGAGCTGTCTGCCAGCAGTGAACTTAATTTGCATTTGTAAAGCACAACCTTAGAAAGGTGTGGTTATTATTCCATGGGTTGTGGATGTGGTGCCAACTGGACAGCTCAGGTCCTGAAACAGACTGCAAGAGAGAAGCAGCAACTCCTGAGCCAGCCCGTGACAAGAGGGTCAGCCTGTAAATATAGTCCTTTCTGAGAGCACTGTGAGCCAGTGGAGGATTACAGGGTGGTGGTGGGGGGAAATGCAGGGATCCTCCTCCATTAGGAAAAGACTCTACACTTGACTCCATGATTTTGCCCTTTGGATTTATGGTCTTTATTTTCTCCTGTGCTCTTACCAAATGGATGCTTTTCAATTGATAAAGTCCAAATTCTGCCATTAGTCTTCAATGGGGTCATACAGAGGGATGCTAGTCCACAGAAGGCCATGCACGTGGTGTGGGTAGAAACCACTGTGAATGTGCCAAACTCATGCCACATTTCTTTCTAGGGAAGTGGTATGAGAGAGCTGGGAAGAAGGGGCTCCGTGGGGCAGTGTCACAATGGAGGAGGCTGCAGGTACATAACTAACACATCTTTATATGGAAGCCTGTCTCTGCTCTCCCATCATTTTATTTACAGTATGTGTATGCATGCACATATGTTTACATTTCTCTTCTGTAAATACCTAGGAGAAGAACTGCTGAGACATACAGTATGTATATATTTAACTTTGTTAAAAACTGGCAAACTGTTTTCCAAAGTGTTTTATCATTTTACATTTTTGTTTTAAAATTTAATTATGTTGATGGACAGACTGTTTAGATAATGAAGTACATTGGCATGATCCCAAAGTCAAAATGCAGATAATCAATACAGTGAAAAGCCTATCTCCCAGCTTCAACACACCTCGAAGTGAGTGGTACTACCAATTCACTATGGATCTTTCAAGAGATGATTGAAACATTTACAAGCAAACACTTAACCACAGTTTCCTTCTTCATGCTTTACACTGATGGGTGTGTAATGGATACATCTTGCTTTTCTCACTTAATATTAATAATATATCTTGGATACTGAATGAGAACCATTTTCCATAGTGTCTTTTGAGGAACTCTATACCCATAAGGTGCTCTGTAAGAAAAGGGTTCCCAAATTAACTTGGGAAAATGCTGTATACTTCAGCTACCTCTCAGAAATTCACAGTGCCTGTTAGCGTATTAAAGGATCTAAGAAATCCTCTGATTAAAAAGCAGAGTTTCCAAAAGTATTTGACCCAAGAAGCTTTTTCTTTCCAGAGATACCTCTCTAACATTTTGCACAAGGAGACCTCTGCAGACTACTCTTGGGGAAGCAGTTGTCTACACCAAACTAGTAAACATTTTGGGCTATGTGGACACCCAATCCTGCCATCACTGTGTAGAAACAGACACATACAAGATGTAAATGAATGCATGCTGCTGTAATTCAATAAAACTTTATTTACAAGAAGAGGCAGAAGACTGTAGTTTGCCAACTCCTGCTCTAGAGTAGGGTAGGATCTGAGATGGAAAAATTTCCAGTTAACTTTCTTTTTTTTTTTGCCTCACTTGTGGGATCTTGGTTCCTCAATTGAACCCAGGCCCTCAGCAGTGAAAAAGTGGAATCCTAACCACTGGACCGCTAGGGAATTTCCCCAGTTAATTTTTTTAAAACAGTAATTAATTAGTTATTTTTGGCTGTGCTGAGTCTTTAGCACAGCCAAATATCAATAACTTTTTTGATATTTCACACTCAGGAGAAATATCAATAACCTCAGATATGCAGATGACACCACCCTTAGGGCAGAAAGTGAAGAGGAACTAAAAAGCCTCTTGATGAAGGTGAAAGTGGAGAGTGAACAAGTTGGCTTAAAGCTCAACATTCAGAAAACGAAGATCATGGCATCCGGTCCCATCACTTCATGGGAAATAGATGGTGAAACAGTGGAAACAGTGTCAGACTTTAT
>NW_011494691.1:314443-338563 GCF_000754665.1 Bison bison bison | reverse complement strand
CAGCCATGAAATTAAAAGACGCTTACTCCTTGGAAGGAAAGTTCTGACCAAGCTAGATAGCATATTGAAAAGCAGAGACATTACTTTGCCAACAAAGGTCCATCTAGTCAAGGCTATGGTTTTTCCTGTGGTCATGTATGGATGTGAGAGTTGGACTGTGAAGAAAGCTGAGCACTGAAGAATTGATGCATTTGAACTGTGGTGTTGGAGAAGATTCTTGAGAGTCCCTTGGACTTCAAGGAGATCCAACCAGTCCATTCTGAAGATCAGCCCTGGGATTTCTTTGGAAGGAATGGTGCTAAAGCTGAGACTCCAGTACTTTGGCCACCTCATGCGAAGAATTGACTCATTGGAAAAGACTCTGATGCTGGGGGGAATTGGGGGCAAGAGGAGAAGAGGATGACAGAGGATGAGATGGCTGTATGGCATCACTGACTCAATGGACGTGAGTCTGGGTGAACTCCGGAAGTTGATGATGGACAGGGAGACCTGGCGTGCTGTGATTCATGGGGTCGCAAAGAGTTGGACACGACTGAGCGACTGAACTGAACTGAACTGAGTCTTTATTGCTGCATGTGGGCTTCCTTTGGCTGTGGTGAGCGGGGACTACTCTCCATTGCTGTGCGTGGGCTTCTCATTGCAGTGCCTTCTCTTGTTGCAGAGCACAGGCTCTAGAGAGTGGGCTCAATAGTTATGGTGCATGGGCTTAGTTGCTCTACAGGACATGAAATCTTCCCAGACCACGTATTGAACTCATGTCCCCTGCGTTGGCAGGTAAATTCTTACTCACTGGATTACCAGGGAAGTACCTCAGTTAAATTTTTAAAGTGTTTCTTCGATGCCTCCTGTCTGTGTTGCTTTCTTCACATATGTCTTCCTATTCCCTCCCCCACTTCAACTGATCTGCCACTTCAAGGCTTAGAAGATGGGTGAGAAGGGAGGAGAATAGTGGACAAAAGCAAAGAAAAAATTACAGGGTTGTTGGGGGGACAGTGGTGAGGGGCACAGTGGAGGGATAAGGGAAATGTAAGGAGGGGAACTGTAGAGAAGGCATCCACAGAAAACAAATCGTTAAATAAGGGACAAATGAACAGCTGCCCAACCTTAAACTCCATCCCTTCCCATTTCTCCCCTCTCCTGTCCACGCCCCTCGAAGCCAAAATGTCCACTGGGAGCACTGGGAAAAGGGCATCCATGCCTCACATTCTCATGATCCACTGATTAAATATGTGTCCAGTGACTGAAGAGAGGCTTCTGAATTCTGGGCTCCAGCAGCTCCATCTGTAAGACCATAGAATCCCTAAGACTCCTTTACAGATTACTCATTCTAGGATTCCATGAAATCTTTGTTGTTCACACTCAAACCATCTGAGGTTGCATCAGCTTGTGGTCAGATTCTGGGAGTGAATTTTATAAGTTATCCTGTGCTAACTGTGCTATCTATCCAGGCAATAGATAGAATATTTACCTAAGGAAATTCAAGCTCTTCTGTTTTAAGTACATTTCATCAAACATAAGAGACAACATACTATTGTTTTATGTCCCAGTAAGAAAGAAAACATACTGCCAATTACACTATAACACAATGCTTTCTTACATTTACAATTTTTATTCTATGCTACTGAGGGAGTGCCTTTAGACTTATCTAGACACTTTCATCATGCATCCCTTCACTTACATCATGTGCTACATAATTGCCAACTCTTTTGCAAATATTTCAGCAACAAAACAACCCAGTTTCAACTGTTTTGTAAGGGTCATCTTTCCTTTAGTCTCATTTAGAACTTGACCGTTGCTCTGGTATATGGAATGGAGACCATTCTTAAATGATGAACACTTGTTTCACAAATATCAAATTTCTGCTCTGATGCTCTGCCTCTATGCCCTCTGCACACAACACAACCTTTGGAGGCTGAGCCACAATAAATCTTTTTGAAGAATTTAAGATAGCAATTAAAGATGCTCAGTACCAATGATGCATATGCCTCAAATAGAGATGCTGAGGTAAATAACTTCAGCTGACACTCACCACTTGGGCTGTGATCACTGTCTGACTGACAGGAAAGAAAGGTGTGTGCTTAAACAAAGTCCTACTTTCCTACCGTAGGAGGTAAAGAAAAAACAAAGTGCCTTGAAGCAGCATGTTGTAGCATCTTTCTTTTTTGCAACCATTTCCAAATGCTAAGCAGGGATATTCAGATACTTCGGCTGAATATCTGTGCCATGAAAGTCACCTGGATCAAAACAGGTCTAACCATGGAATTCTTGATATGACCCACAAAAAGTATATCTTCACACTTGCCCTCCCTCCCATGAGCTCAAAAAAAAAAAAAAAAAACTTTGGTTTACTTAATGAATTATGCACTAGAGTGTGAAATGCTGATTGTTTTAAAGGGAGAAAATCAGAATTAAACTAGTTTTTTTTCCCCAAGCATGTGCTTAGCACATATGTCAAAGAAATGTGTAAACGAAAAAGCCGAATTAGAAATTTATATCTGTGTAAAAAATGGTTATATGACATTTAAAGTAAGATCTGACAACTACAACTACAGTTAAGGAGGCTGCTTGACTCCTTTAAGCCCCTTTCTGAGCTGGGCCTGCCAGGCTCTGTTTGGCGAGGTGGGGGTGCAGGGATCTTGGGAGGTATGGTTACTTGTTGGCATGGCAAAGAAAGCACACACCTTCTCTTGGTGATGGATTTTGTGTCTCTGTCCTGTCTGAGGTTCAGACTCTGGTCTCTCTAACCTTGATCCCCCATTCTCTCCACCTTATGCTGTTTCACAAAAGTGCTGCTAGGATCCACTATCAAAACCCTAATACTTCTATTCTGTACAACTCGTAGTAAACAAGTGTCCTGGCTACGCTCCCCTGAAGATGAGGCTGAGTGACATGATGTTCTGGGTACCAGCTCACCCTCTGTGCTCCTTTAGCATGGTAGGGGTCTGTCAGATGCCTGACCAGGTTTGTTGGGTGCCTCCACGTCAGTCAGCCTCCAGATGTGTCCACAGCTCAGACCCTCACTCAGGCACACACCTGACTGGTGGCTGCCAGTCTCCCGCCACAGACGTGGAGGTCCAAAGTGACAAAACTGTTTCTGACATATGCCTTTCATGCTCTCAGAACGGATTTAAGGTGGTTTACAATAGGATGGGCACAAACACAAGCTTTGTAACATAAAAATTGAGACCAACACTTTACAGAAGACTAAAATGAGGTGAAAAGAGGGTGGAAACAAAGACAACAGGGAGAAGCAAGAGTCACCTGTGAAATCCTCAGCTGCTCGCCCTGCCTCCTGTGGTCTCATTGCTAAGCCACCTTAAAGGACACAAGCACACTGGCATTTCTCCAGAATGTTGTGGAGCCAGATCTGGCAGAAATCACGAGCCTGCCTGATGCTTGTGAAGGAAAGTTTGCAAAGGGGGCTGTATGATTAAAATGGAGAGTAGGCAGGACACAAGACTATTCTTTTTTTCTGACAGGGAACCAGAACATAGCAACTGGGTAGCAGTGAGGTTCTTGGCTCTTAAACTGCCTCCATGTATGTGAGAGGTGATTATTTCTTCCCACTGCACCACCTTTCTCCCAGTTGACATCTCACATCTAGTACTTCTCTGTCAATCTAGGAGCAGGGGGGCAGTAGAGTTGGGGTGACCTCACATGCACACTCTGAATTAAAGTCTGTATTTATTGTCAGAGACGAGGAGACTGAACAGGGAAGAAGCAGATCAGCAGTCCTTGGCAAAGGAGTCCTGGCTTTCGGTTCCCTGATGGATAGGATCCTTAGGATGCTTGAAGTTACGCAGGTTCTTGCTATGTCACTGCCCTGGTAGGCTTGGGTCTTGCATCTTCATTTTGAAAGAACTAAGACTAACAATGTATGTGGTTCCATTTAAGGAACTGTTACAAAAACAGGCTCTTCTAACTTTTGAGCCAAAATCAGCATCAGATTGCTTCCCTTAACTTTAATTTCACAAAGGTGGGTGGTAAAGGCAGAATTATCAGTACCCTCATAACCCTTGAACAACATCTTTGTCTCCAACCTCTGGTATTTTAGAAAGAGGTTCTCCCCACCCCTACCCCAGCATGTCATTCTGCTGCTCAAAAATCTAGTTGGCTTCCTTCAGATTAAGGAGGAATTTCAAGATCAAGTCACATAGGTGGTAAGTGGCAGGACTATAACTTGAACTTAGGTTTTCTAACTCTGTTCAGAGTGATGACTTTCCACCACATGAGGATTCCTAAGCTTACTGAAGCTGCTATGTTCTATTTACGTTTAGTTACCATTTCTGTTAGGTCAATATGAATATCAAGTTGTAAATAAAATGCTCAAAATAGTCACCAGATCATCCATGATGAAATCTCCTTAAAGCATAAGGAGGAGGTAACGCTAGCTTTTAAGATGACACCAACTCTGTATTCTAGGATACTTTGGGGGTGCATCTAATAAGTGGTTCTCAACCTTAGCTTCTCACTGGAACCAGTGAGATTTTAAGCCACTCCCTGGGTGAATCTAATGTGAAGCCAAGACTGAGAATCAATGATGTAATAAAAGCTGCACACTAAGTCTCCCGCCCCCTGTCTCCATAGCCTATCTTGCTCAATGAAACCTGAGAGGAACTGAGGGGACAGAAACAATGAGGTCTTTGGAATCAGGTATATCCTCATTCACATCCAAGTGTCTTAGGAAAGTGTTTTTCGTTGTGTAATCTTGGGCAATTGATCACTCTAAGCCTCATTTCCTCCATATGTAAAATAGAGACTTAAGAAGGTTTGGTGAGGCTTCTTTGTAAAAACACCAAATGAAGGCTGACCCTGGTGCTGTGGGAGGGCCCGGAGGCCCTGAAGGCCCTGGAATAGGAGGCTGTGGTGGCATCCACAGAGACTTTGGCAGTGGTGTCCAGGGCCATTGGGCCAGGGTCAGGGCTGGGGGGCTGGGGTAAACGCCATGGCACTCTTGGAGGTAAGGCCGAGGACAAGGAGTGGCTCCTCAGTACCAAGCTGGGCCCTCTGGTCAAGGACATGGAGATCAAGTTCATGGAGGAGATCTACCTCTTCTCTTTACTCATCAAGGAATCTGAGATCATTGTCTTTTTCCTGGGGACATCCCTTAAGGATGAGGTTTTGAAGACTATGTCTGTGCAAAAGCAGGTCCGTGCTGGCTAGCGGACCAGGTTCAAGGCATTTGCTGCCACTGGGGATCACAACAGACACGTCAGTTTGGGTGTCAAGTGCTCTAAGAAGGTAGCCACTGCTCTCCTGGTCATAGGGGCCATCATCCTGGCCAAGCTCTCCATTGTCCCATGTGACAATGGGCTACTGGGGAAACAAGATCAGCAAGCCCCACACTGTCCCTTGCAAGGTGACTGGCTGCTGTGGCTCAGTGCTGGTGTACCTCATCCCTGCCCTCAGGGGCACTGGCATCATCTTGGCCCCTGTGCCCAAGATGCTCCTGATGATGGCTGGCACTGATGACTGTTACACCTCTGCCAGGGGCTGCACCGCCACCCTGGGCAACTCCACTAAGGCCACTTTTGATGCCTTTTCCAACTGATCTCTGGAAAGAGACGGTGTTCCCCAAGTCTCTGTATCAGGAATTCACTGACCATCTTGTAAGGACCCACACCAGTCTCCATGCAAGGACCCAGGCTCCAGTGGTAGCTACCACGTAATTTTATATGAGAAAAAAAAGTGAATGAAACTGGTTAAAAAAAAAAGAAGGTTTGGTGAGATAATATATGAGAGGGCTTCTCACAGTGTCTGGTATAGTCACTGTGGCTGCTATTATCATAATATTAACTCAGAAGGTTTCTTTTTCCTTCCTAAAGTGTCATAATCTCTAACCATTGATCAGCCTTCCAATGGGTTCAGAATAAAGCAGCAAGTGAGAACACGGGATGTCCAGAAAAAGCCCACATGCTGGATGTTCAGCAGCTTCTATGGCCTTGACTTTCTGTAACAGGCATGCAAAGGTGGGGTGAGGTCTCAGGGAAGGGCAAGTTGCTGGGGGAGGTTGGAGCCAGTGGGAGAATATCCCCTGGAGACTATGCTTTCTTACAAGCATGTTGAGTTTGAAATAGGCAGGACCCTCTGGGTGACTCAAAATCAGCCCCTCCCCACCATACACAAATGTGAAGTAATGCTGTAAACCAAGGCTGATGTGCAAGCTATTTGTCAGGGATTTGAGTAAAGTAGCACTGGAAGGAAACGTTATCCTCCAGATGTTCAGCATTTGAGGCAAGAGAGGTCCTTCCTGGACCATGGAGATGCTGGTGGCTTTTCTTACTGCTGTCCCTTTCCACCTACACTCCCCACCTTGATAAAACCTACTGTCAGTATAGATGCTCTACGTCTCTTTTTATCTGATTTGGGAAATATCACAAAAAGAAAATCCTTTTCAATCTCATTTTTGGACTATTTGTTATTTTCTTCCATTTTTTAAATTAAAAAAATTTTTTTTTAATATTTGAAATTTATTTTTTATTTTTTAAAATATAAATTTATTTATTTTAATTGGAAGTTAATTACTTTACAATATTGTATTGGTTTAATTTCATCTTTTACATTTAACCATGTAGAGAATGTTGTGTGTCACTCAGCTCTCTCTTCAAGACTGAGGCTGTCTTCCCTCAGAAAGGAATGTTGGTTGCTCACAGCAGAATCCCTCCCCTGGAATTTCCCTGGCCAAAGGAAGGCATAAAAGGCTATATGATTCCATTTGTATATAATAACACACATTTCATTTTTTAAGCTGAAGTATAGTTGATTTACAATGTAACCACTGGTTTGTTTCCTATGTGAATCAGTTTGTTTTGCATATACATTAATTTGTATTATTTTTTAGATTTCACATGTAAGTGATAATCATATAGTATTTGTCTTTCTTACTTCAGTAAGCATAATATTCTCTAGGCCGACCCACTTTGCTGAAAATGGCAGAACTCCATT
The DNA here is from genome assembly GCF_000754665.1 of Bison bison bison. Taxonomy (NCBI): domain Eukaryota; kingdom Metazoa; phylum Chordata; class Mammalia; order Artiodactyla; family Bovidae; genus Bison; species Bison bison. The sequence continues at coordinate 331,618 of NW_011494691.1, read as the reverse complement.
TTTTAATGATTGAGTAATGTTCCATTACGTGTGTGTTTATGTATGTATGTGTATATATCTCTGTCTCTCATATCTTTCTTATCCATTCATCTGTTGATGGACCTTTGGGTTGCTTCCATATCTTGTTGATTGTAAATAATGCTGCTATGAACATTGGTGTGCATGTATCTTTTCAAATTAATGTTTTTGTTTTCTTTGGATGTATACCCAGGAGTGGAATTGTTAGACCACATGCCAGTTTTATTTATAGTGTTTTGAAGACCTTCCATATACTTTTCCACTGTGGCTGTACCAATTTACATTTCCACCAACAGCATACAAAGATTCTCTTTTTTTCACATCCTCTCCTTGCTTGTAATCTGTAGACTTTTTGATAATAGCCATTCTCATAGGTGTGAGGTGCTATCTTGTTGTTTTGATTTACTTTTCTCAACAATTAGCAATGCTGAGCATCTTTTCATGGGTCTGTAGCCATCTGTCGGAGAAGGCAATGGCAACCCACTCCAGTACTCTTGCCTGGAAAATCCCATTGGTGGAGGAGCCTGGTAGGCTGCGGTCCATGGGGTCGCTAAGAGTTGGACACGACTGAAGTGACTTAGCAGCAGCAGCAGCAGCAGTAGCCATCTGTATATCTTATTCAAAAAATGTCTATTCTGTCCGTTTTTTGATTGGGTTTTTGTTCTTTTGATATTGAGTAATAATGACTGTTTACATATTTTGGATATTAATTCCTTGTTGGCCATATCATTTATTCCCATTCTGTAGGTTGTCTTTTTGTTTTTGCTGACAGTTTCCTTTGCTGTGCAAACATACTTAAGTTTAATTAGGCTCCATTTGTTTATTTTTGCTTTTATTTCTTTTGCCTTAAGACAGTCAAAAGTATTGCTATGATTTATGTCAATGAATATGCTGCCTATGTTCTCTCATAGGAAGGAGTTTAATGGTTTCAGGTGTCACCGTGAGGTCTTTAATCAATTTTGAGTTTATTTTTCTATATGGTATAAAGTAAGTTCTAATCTCATTGCTTTACATTTAACTGTCCAGTTTTCCCAGTACTACTTGTTGAAAAGACTGTCTTTTCTTCATTGCATATTCTTGCCTCCACTGTTGTAGATTAATTGACCATATGTGTGTGGGGTTATTTCTGGGCTCTCTATTCCATTCCATTGGTCTGTGTATTTGTGCCAGTACTATGCTATTTTGATTACTGTAGCCTTGCAGTATAGTCTGAGGTCTGGGTGGGTAATATCTCCAGTTTTTTCCTTCTTATTTAAGACTGCTTTGTCAGTTTGGAGTCTTTTGTTGTTCCACATGGATTTTAGGATTATTTTCTAGTTCTGTGAAAAATGTCATGGGTATTTTGGTAGGGATTGCATTGAACCTCTAGATTGCCTTGGGTAGTATAGTCATTTTAACAATATTAATTCTTCCAATCCAAGAGTATGGGATATCTTTCCATTTCCTTGTATCATCTTCAGTTTCCTTCAACAATGTTATATAGTTTTCAGAGTATAGGTCTTTCACCTCCTTGGTTAAGTTTATTCCTCGGTATTTTATTCCTGTTGATGTGATTTTAAACAGGATTTTTTTTTTTTAATCCCCTACTGATAGTTGATTGAGAAATGTAGTGGATTTTTCTAATCTTGTAGCTTGCTATCTTGATGAATTCATTTATTCTAATACTTTTTGTGTGGAGACTTTAGGGTTTTCTATATAGAGTACCATGTCATCTGCAAACAGTGACAGTTTTACTTCTTCCCTTCCAATTTGGATTCCTTTTTTTTTCTGTTTCTCATATAATTGCTGTGGCTACGACTTCCAATATTACATTAAGTATAGGTAGCAAGAGTAGAGATCCTTATCTTGTTCCTGGATAAAAGTAAGTAAAAGTAAAAGCTGTCAGCTTTTCCCCATTGAGTATGATGCTGGCTGTGGGTTTGTGATACATGGTCTTTATTATGTTAAGATGTGTTCCCTCTATACCCACTTTGATGAGGGTTTTTTTTTTGTCATGAATGGATGTTGAATTTTGTGAAATGCTTTTTCTATGACTATTGAGATGATCATGTAATTTTTAATCCTTCCTTTTATTAATGTAGTATATCACATTGATTTTCAAATGTTGAGACATCCTTGTGCCCTTGGAATAAATTCTACTTGGCTCATGGTATATGATCCTTTTTATATATTGCTGGATTTAGTTTGCTAATATTTTTTTGAGAATTTTTGCATTTATATTCATCATAGATATTGGCCTACAATTGTATTTTCCTTGTAGTATCTGTCTGGTTTTGGTATCAGGGAAACGGTGGCTTCATAGAATGAATCTGAAAGTGTCCTGTCTTCTCCAATTTTTAAAAATAGTTTGAGCAAGATAGGTATTAGTTCTTCTTTACATGGTCCGTAAGATTCCCCTATGAAGTCACCTGATCCTGAACTTTTGTTTTCTGGAAACTTTTTAAAAAAATAACAAATTCAATTTCACTACCTGTGATTAGTCTGTTCAAATTATCTATTTCTTCTTGATTACATCTTGGCAGGCTGTATGTTTCTAAAAATCTGTCCATTTCTTCTACGTTGTCCAATTTGTTGGCATACAACTGTTCACGGTATTTTTCTTTTTTTTTTTAATTTTATTTTATTTTTAAACTTTACATAATTGTATTAGTTTTGCCAAATATCAAAATGAATCCGCCACAGGTATACATGTGTTCCCCATCCTGAACCCTCCTATGGTTTTTTTTTGTATCTCTGTGGCATAAATTATTATTTCTCCTCTTTCATTTCTTATTTTGCTTATTTTATCCCTCTTTTCTCCTTGGTGAGCCTGGTTAAAATTTACCAGTTTCATTTTTTTTTTTTTAACAAAACAAAACTGTTCTTGGTTTCCTTGATCTTTTCCTATATATTTTTATTTGTATTTTATTTATTTCCTCTCTGATCTTTATTTTCTTTCTTTGGCCAATTTTGAGCTTTGTTCATTTTCCTAATTCTTTTAGGTGGTAAATTAGGTTGTTTGAGACTTTTCTTGTTTCCTAAGGAAGGCCTGTATTGCTATAAACTTCTCTCTTGGGACTCTCTTGCTTCATCCCATTAATTTTGAAGTGTTGTGTTTCCATTTTTCACTTGCCTTAAATAGTTTTCTAATTCCCCCTTTGATTTCTTCATCAACCCACTGGTTTTTCAAGCAGTATATTGTTTAGTTATCACATTTCTCATTTTCCCATTTTTCTTTCTGTAGTTGATTTCTGGTTTCATACCATTGTAGTTGGGAAAAATGCTTGATATAATTTCTATTCTCTTAAATTTGTTGAGACTTGTTTTGTGGTCTAGCCTGTAATCTCTTCTGGAGGACATTCCATGTGTACTTGAAAAGAATGTGTATTCTGCTGTTTTGGATGGAATATCCTATGATCTGGTCTATTCTGTCTTAGAGTCCTGGTCTATTATGTCGTTTAAAGCCATTAGTGCCTTACTGATTTTATTAAAGTCCCTTACTATTATTATATCATTGCTCATTTCTCTCTTTATGAATGTTAGTATTTGCTTTATATATTTAGGTGCTTCTGTTTTGGGTGCATATGTGTCAGTGAGTGTAATATCCTCTTCCCTTTATCATTTTATAGTGTCCCTCTTTGTGTTTGTTATAGCCTTTGTTTTAAAGTCTACTTTGTCTGACATGAGTATTGCTACCCTCATTTTCTTGTCATTTCTATTTGGATGTGGTACTGTTTCCTGTCCTCTCATTTTCAATCTGTGTGTGTGTTTAGCCCTGAAGTAAGTCTCTTGTAGGGAGCATATTGAAAGGTCATTTTTTAAAATCCAATCAGCGAACACTCACACTTTAAATGTGCAGTATACATCTGTTAGTCACTACTCTAACCAAGATATAGAACCTCTCTATACCCTAAGAAACTTGATACTCCTTTTCAGCCAATATTCCCCTCTCAGAACAACAATTTGTTCTGATTTCTACCACTAGAGATTAGTTTTGTCTGTTTTGAACCTCATATAAATAAAATAATTATTTATTAATTTTTTGTATGTTGACTTTATAACTATTAGTTAGGTCAGTGGCTCAGTCATGTCTGACTCTTTGTGACCCCATGAACTGCAGTGGGCCAGGCCTCCCTGTCCATCACCAACTCCCAGAGCCCACCCAAACCCATGTCCATCGAGATGGTGATACCATCCAACCATCTCATCTTCTGTCGTCCCATTCTCCTCCTGCTCTCAATCTTTCCCAGCATCAGGGTCTTTTCAAATGAGTCAGCTCTTCGCACCAGGTGGCCAAAGTACTGGAGTTTCAGCTTCAGCACCAGTCCTTCCAAAGAACACCCAGGACCGGTCTCTTTCAGGATGGACTGATTGGATCTCCTTGTAGTCCAAGGGACTCTCAAGAGTCTTCTCCAACACCACAGTTCAAAAGCATCAATTCTTCAGTGCTCAGCTTTCTTTATAGTCCAATTCTCACATCCATACATGACCACTGGGAAAACCATAGCCTTGACTAGATGGACCTTTGTTGACAAAGTAATGTCTCTGCTTTTTAATATGTTGTCTAGGTTGGTCATAACTTTCCTTCCAAGGAGTAAGCGTCCTTTAATTTCATGGCTGCAGTCACCATCTGCAGTGATTTTGGAGCCCAAAAAAATGAAGTCAGCCACTGTTTCCACTGTTTCCCCATCTATTTGCTATGAAGGGATGGGACCAGATGCCATGATCTTCGTTTTCTGAATTTGAGCTTTAAGCCAACTTTTTCAGTGTCCTCTTTCACTTTCATCAAGAGGCTCTTTAGTTCTTCTTCACTTTCTGCCATAAGGGTGGTGTCATCTGCATATCTGAGGTTACTGATATTTCTCCCGGCAATCTTGATTCCAGGAAGCAATCCTGTGCTTCCTCCAGCCCAGCATTTCTCATAATGTACTCTGCATATAAGTTAAATAAGCAGGGTGACAATATACATCCTCGATGTACTGCTTTTCCTATTTGGAACCAGTCTGTTGTTCCATTTCCAGTTCTAACTGTTGCTTCCTGACCTGCATACAGGTTTCTCAAGAGGGACGTCAGGTGGTCTGGTATGCCCATCTCTTTCAGAATTTTCCACAGTTTATTGTGATCCACACAGTCAAAGGCTTTGGCATAGTCAACAAAGCAGAAATAGATGTTTTTCTGGAACTCTCTTGCTTTTTCAGTGATCCAGCGGATGTTGGCAATTTGATCTGATAGAATGTGGTCCACTGGAGAAGGGAATGGCAAATGACGCCAGAGGATGAGATGGCTGGATGGCATCACTGACTCGATGGACGTGAGTCTGAGTGAACTCCGGGAGTTGGTGATGGACAGGGAGGCCTGGCGTGCTGCGATTCATGGGGTCGCAAAGAGTCGGACACGACTGAGTGACTGATCTGATCTGATCTGATCTGAATGAGACATAAGCTTTGGTTTCCATGCGGCCTGCTTCCTTGGTCAAGAGTATTTATATTACACATGTAGCATGTATATAAACTGATCCCCCAGTTGGAATTTGAACAGGTTAGAAAAAACTATGTGTTCAGGCTGTTAGTCTCCCTGACCATTTCCCCTCCAAACTCCACACTCTGTGTGAGAACACTTTAAATGGTGAGAAGCAGGGGGGATAGATAGATGTGACAATAGTTACTCCCCTCTGTAAGTGGGCTCCAAAATGCATCTGTGGACACATGATCTAACGCCAAGGCTCTGGGAAAGTTGCCTGCAAACCTCCCTTCAGCTAACTTTCCTTCCAGGACACACTCTCACATTCTCCCTGCTGTCTTACCTCGGTGGAACGTTTTTTTAAATCTCAGGCTAGATTTTTGTTTTGGGTTTTTGTTGTTGTTGTTGTTGTTGTTGTTTTCTCCCCATAATTTTTATTTATTTATTTTTGGCTGCACTGTCTCTTCGTTGCTATGTGCAGGCTTTTCTCTAGTTGCGGTGAGCCAGGACTACTCTTTGTTGCAGTATTCAGGCTTCTCATTGCAATAGCTTCTCTTGTTGCAGAGCACAGGCTCTAGAGCACAGGCTTAGTAGTCATGGCGCACAGGCCTAGTTGCTCTGCGACATGTGGAATCTTCCTGGACCAGGGATCGAACCCATGTCCGCTGCATTGGCTGATGGATTCTTATCCACTACACCATCAGAGAAGTCCCAGAATAGTTTTGAACCTAACAGAAAAATTGCAGAGTAAAACAGAGAGATTCTATATAGCCTGCAGCCAGTTCCCACTGTAATCAGTGTCTTACAATACTGGTGTACATCTGTCACAATTAATGAGACAGTATTGATACATTATTATTAACTGAAGTCCAAACTTTTACTCACATCTCCTTCATTTCCCCCCAGTGTCCTTCTTCTGTTCCAGGAACCCAGCCAGGATTCCACATTATGTTTAGTTGTCGTGTCTCCTTAGACACCATTCGGCTGTGAGTTTCTCAGACTTTCCTTATTTTTGATGACCTTGGTGAGGAGTACTGGTCAGATATTTTGTAGCATGTCCCTCATTTGGGATTTTCAGATGTTTTTCTTATCATTAGACCTGGGATATAGGTTTGGGAAAGGAGAGCTACAGAGGTAAAGTGCTGTCTTCATATCCAGGGTGCATATTATCACCATGACCTTGATCACTTGGCTGAGGTAGTGTCTGTCAGGTCCTCTACTGTAAAGCATAGAACATTTTTATGAGTCTTTTGCTTTTAGTTTAGGAGAGTACAAAGCAGTCTGGACTGATGCAGTTGTGTTCTTTCCCATGATGTCAGCGAGATGTTTCCTGAATATTAACGATCCTGTTCTTTTATTAGAAACTGAGCTGACCTTTTCATTCCTCTAACTTTGACTCCTGTTGTTTGGAGAAGGCCTTTGAGAAAACATCTTTGATGTGTAGGTTTGTTCCCCTGTCACAGATTATTCTCTTCCCTTCCAGAATGACAGCCCCTTGAAGCAAATGGTCATGTATGTCTTCAATATGTAGGCACCATATATACATACATATACTCTTTGAACTCATGTCTTCAATGAGTGGTCACCTTATGCTAGCCTCCACCTCATTCCATCTGTGCCCTGGTCCACAAGGTACCTAGATGCCAGGAACTTCATGCCCCTGTTAGTACGCATTTGTTCCTTCCTTTCTTTGATGTTAAGTTAAAGTATTAGTCACTCAGTCGTGTTTGACTCTGTGACACTATGGACTGTAGCCTGCCAGGCTCCTCTGTCCATGGAATTCTCCAGGCAAGAATACTGGAGTGGGTAACCATTCCCTTCTCCGGAGGCGGGGGGGGAATTGTAACTATAGATTAGAGAAATCATGATGCTGAAGAAGGAGCCCAGAAGTGAGCTATTTCCCTTTCCTTGCATCTGGGCAGGAGACAAAAGTAAGGGACCCACGACAAGATCAGCTTGTTGAGCCCCAGCACTTAAAACCCCTGATGTTTAAATCCAGGAGTTTTTTAATGAAAGAACTTTAATTTCACTTCTACAAAGATAATATTCAAGTTATTATTACTGCCTAACAAACTGCCTCAAAACTTCAACATTAATCATTCATTTGCTCATAAATCTAGTTAGGGGGCATCACTTGTCTCTACTCTACCTGGACTCAGCTGGGGTAGCCCACATAGGGTTGAGGATGACTCACTGCCCTGGCTGGCAGTAGTCAGTCGGTGCTGACTTCATCTAGAAGTTCAAGCTGGGACTGAAGGCCAGGGCCTCAGCCCCTTTCCAGATGGGCTCCTTCATGGACTGCTCAGGCTTCCTCACAGCGTGGTGGCTGACTTCTGAGAGGAATACCCAAGAGTAAGGACTCGGAGGAAGCAATACCATCTCTTATAACCTGGCCTCAGAAATCATGTAGCATCACTTCAGCCATAGTCACAAACCCACCCAGATTCCAGGGAATGGAACAGACTTCACCTTTCAGTAGGAGTGCTGAAGTCACATTTAGGAAGAGAAAGCTGGTTGGGGTGTGTTACAGTGGTTATTTTTGGAAAATAAAAGCTGGCTAGTGATTGATTTAGAAGAGTTTTCTTTTTTCCCAGTTTTATTTCAATATAATTGACATAGAACATTGTATTACATCATAATGATTTAAAATGTGAATATATTGTGGAATGATTACTGCAATAAGTTTAGTTAACATCAATCACCCCACATAGTTACAAATTTTTATATGATGAGAACTTTTAAGATTTAGTCTCTTGAAAGAGAAAGTGCGTGAAAGTGCATAATTTTTTTTACATGATGAGAATATTTATGAAATGCACATATGTAACATTTATGAAAATGTACACATGTAAAGTGACCTATAATCCCCCTCAACAGAAAACTGGATTAAAGATTTACTGCACATGGGCCCCCTCCCCCATCAGAACAAGACCCAGTTTCCCCATCAGTCAGACTCTCCCATCAGGAAGCTTCCATAAGCCTCATCCTTATCTATCAGAGGGCAGACAGAATGAAAACTACAATCACAGAAAACTAGCCAAACTGATCACATGGACCACAGCCTTGTCTAGCTCAGTGAAACTATGAGCCATGCCATGTAGGGCCACCTAAGATGGACGGGTGATAGCAGAGGGTTCTGACAAAACGTGGTTCACTGGAGAAGGGAATGGCAATCCACTTCAATATTCTAGCTTTGAAAACCCTATAAACAGTATGAAAAGGCAAAAAGGTATGACACTGAAAGATGAACTCTCTAGGTCAATAGGTGCCCAATAGGCTACTGGAGAAGAGTGGAGAAATAACTCCAGAAAGAATGAAGAGACAGAGTCAAAGAGAAAACAGTGCCCAGTTGTGGATGTGATATGTGGTGGAAGTAAAGTCCAATGCTGTAAAGAACAATATTGCATAGGAACCTGGAATGTTAGCTCTGTGAATCAAGGCAAATTGGAAGTGGTCAAACAGGAGAGGGAAAGAGTGAACATTGACATTTTAGGAATCAGTGAACTAGAATGGACTGGAATAGGTAAATTTAACTCAGATGACCATTACATCTACTACTTGGGCAAGAATCCCTTAGAAGTGGAGTAGCCATCACAGTCAACAAAAGAGTCCAAAATGCCATACTTGGATGAAATCTCAAAAATGACAGAATGATCTCTGTTCGTTTCCGAGGCAAACCATTCAATATCACAGTAATCCAAATCTATGCCCTGACCAGTAGTGCTGAAGAAGCTGAAGCTGAATGGTTCGTGAAGACCTACATGACCTTCTAGAACTAACACCCAAAAAAGATGTCCTCTTCCTTATAGGGAACTGGAATGCAAAAGTAGGAAGTCAAGAGCTACCTGGAGTAACAGGCAAATTTGGCCTTGGAGTACAAAATTAAGCAGGTCAAAGTGAACAGAGTTTTGCCAGGAGAATGCACTGGTTATAGCAAACACCCTCTTCCAACAACACAAGAGAAGACTCTACACATGGACATCACCAGATGTCAATACTGAAATCCAATTGATTATATTCTTTGCAGCCAAAGATGAAGAAGTTCTATACAGACAGCAAAAACAAGTCCAGGAGCTGACTGTGGCTCAGATCATGAACTCCTTATTGCCAAATTCAGACTTAAATTGAAGAAAGTAGGGAAAACCACTAGACCATTCAGGTATGACCTAAATCAAATCTCTTATGATTATACAGTGGAAGTGACAGACACATTCAAAGGATTAGATCTGATAGAGTGCCTGAAGAACTAGGACAGAAGTTTGTGACATTGTACAGGAGGCAGTGATCAAGACCATCCTCAAGAAAAAGAAATGCAAAAAGGCAAAATGGTTGTCTGAGGAGGCCTTACAAATAGCTGTGAAAAGAAGAGAAGCTAAAGGCAAGGGAGAAAAGGAAAGATATACCCATTTGAATGCAGAGTTCCAAAGAATAGCAAGAAGAGATAGAAAGCCTTCCTCAGTAATTGATGCAAAGAAATAGAGTAAAACAATAGAATGGGAAAGACTACAGATCTCTTCAAGAAAATTACAGATACCAAGGGAACACGTCATGCAAAGATGAGCACAATAAAGGACAAAAACAGTATGGACCTAACAGAAGCCAAAAATATTAAGAAGAGGTGGAAAGAATATACAGAAGAACTAAACAAAAAATATCTTCATGACCCAGATTACCACGATGGCATGATCACTCATCCAGAGCCAGACATCCTGGAATGTGAAATCAAGTGGGCTTTAGGAAACATCACTATGGTGGAGGTCATAGAATTCCAGTTGAGCTATTTCAAATCCTAAAAGATGATACTGTGAAAGTGCACTCAATATGCCAGCAAATTTGGAAAACTCAGCAGTGGCAACAGGACTGGAAAAGGTCAGTTTTCATTCCAATCCCAAAGAAAGGCAATGCCAAAGAATGCTCAAACTACCGCACAATTGCACTCATCTCACATGCTAGCAAAGAAATGCTCAAAATTCTCCAAGCCAAGCTTCAACAGTACATGAACCAAGAAATTCCAGATGTTCAAGCTGGATTTAGAAAAGGCAGAGGTACCAGACATCAAATTGCCAACATCTGTTGGATCATCGAAAAAGCAAGAAAGTTCCAGAAAAAAATCTTCTTTCGCTTTATTGACTACAACGAAGCCTTTGAGTGTGTGGATCACAACAAACTGGAATATTCTGAAGGAGATGGGAATACCAGACCACCTGACCTGCCTCCTGAGAAATCTGTAGGCAGGTCAAGAAGTAGCAGTTAGAACCGGACATGGAACAACAGACTCGTTCCAAATTGGGAAAGGAGTACGTCAAGGCTGTATATTGTCACCCTGCTTATTTAACTTATATGCAGAGTACATCATGTGAAATGCCAGGTTGGATGAAGCACAAGCTGTAATCAAGATTGCTGGGAGAAATATCAATAACCTCAGATACACAGATGACACCACCCTTATGGCAGAAAGCGAAGAAGAACTAAGGAGCCTCTTGATGAAAATGAAAAAGAAGAGTGAAAAAGTTGACTTAAAGCTCAACATTCAGAAAACTAAGATCATGGCATCCAGTTCCATTACTTCATGGCAAATAGATGGTGAAACAATGGAAACAGTGAAAGACTTTATTGTTTTGGACTCCAAAATCACTGCAGATGGTTACTGAAGCCATGAAATTAAAAGATGCTTGCTCCTTGGAAGAAAAGCTATGACCAACCTAGACAGCATATTAAAAAGCAGAGACATTACTTTATCAACAAAGGTCCATCTACTCAAAGCTATAGTTTTTCCCATAGTCATGTATGGATGTGAGAATTGGACTATAAAGAAAGCTGAGTGCCAAAGAATTGATGCTTTTGAACTGTGGTGTTGGAGAAGACTCATGAGAGTCCCTTGGACTGCATGGAGATCCAACCAGTCAATCCTAAAAGAAATAAGTCCTGAATATTCATTGGAAGGACTGATGCTGAAACTGATACTCTAATACTTTGGCCAACTAATGTGAAGAACTGACTCATTGGGAAAGACCCTGATGCTGGAAAAGATTGAAGGCAGGAGGAGAAGGGGACAACAGTGGATGAGATGGTTGGATGGCATCACCGAAGCAATGGACATGAGTTTGAGAAAGCTCCGAAAGTTGGTGATGAACAGGAAGCCTGTCATGCTGCAGTCCATGGGGTCACAAAAGAGTCAGACACGGCTGAGTGACTGAACTGTACTGAACATTTAAGATTTACTCTCTTAACAATTTTCAAATGTACAATAAGTACTGTAGCCCACTAGCCTCCTCTGTCTGTGAGATTTTCCAGGAAAGAATACTGGAGTGGGTAACCATTCCCTTCTCCATGGATTATGAACTATAGATACTATGCTATACATTATACCCAAAATTTATTTACTATAACTGGAATTTTGCCTGCCTTCCCCCATTTCCCCTGTTCTCTGTTCCCCACCTATGGTAACCACCAACGTGTTCTGTATTTCTATGAGTTTAATTTTTATTTTATTATAATTTTATTTAATTATTTATTTTTGGCTATGCTGGGTCTGCATTGCTGTACGGGCTTTTCCCTAGTTTGCGGTGAGCAGGGGCTACTCTCTAGTTGCCATGCATGGGCCTCAGTAGTTGCGGAGCATGGGCTCAGTAATTACGGTTCCCAGGCTCTAGAGCATAGGCTCAACAGTTGTAGCACACAGGCTTAGCTGCATGTGGGATTTTCCTAGACCAGGGTTCAAACCTGCGTCACCTGCATTGGCAGGCAGATTCTTTACCACTGAGCCACTAGGAAAGCCCTGATTTTTATTTTAGATTCCACACGTAAGTGAGATCATATGGTACTGGTCTTTCTCTGTCGGACTTATTTCGGTTAGCATAATGCCCTCAAGGTCCATCCATGTTGTTGCAAATAGCAGCATTTACTTCTTTTTGTGGCTGAGTAATCTTGTGTGTGTGTGTGTGTGTGTGTAATACTACACTTCCTTTATCCATTCATCCATTAGTAGACACTGTGGTTGTTTCCATGTCTTGGCTATTGTACATAAGGCTGGAGTGAACTTGGAGGTGCAAATATCTCTTCAAGATAGTGATTTTTGTTCCCTTCAGATACGTACTCAGAAGTGGAATTGCTAGATAATATATTAGTTCTATTTTAATATTTTGAGAAAACTCCATCCTATTTCCCATGTGGGCTCTAACCAGTTTACATTCCCACCAACAGTGCACAAAGATTCCCTTTTTTCCACATCCGTAAAACACTTGTTATCTCTTATCCTTTTGATTATAGTCATTCTAATGGGTGTGAAGAGATATTTCATTTGTTTTTTTATTGTGATTTTGATTTGTGTTTCTCTGATGATTAGTGATACTGAGTGCCTTTTCACGTACCTGTTGGCCATCTGAATGTCTTCTTTGGAAAAATGTCTATTCAGACCCTCCAAGCATTTTTTTTTTATCGGATTATTTGGAGTTTTTTGCTAATTGAGTTGTATGAGTTCTTATATTTTGGATATTTAGGAGAGTTTCTCATTCTTCAGCAAAGATTTGTTGTGGCTAAGGTACCTAAGGTACTGACCAACTTAGATAGCATATTCAAAAGCAGAGACATTAATTTGCCAACAAAGGTCCGTCTAGTCAAGGCTATGGTTTTTCCTGTGGTCATGTATGGATGTGAGAGTTGGACTGTGAAGAAGGCTGAGCGCCAAAGAATTGATGCTTTTGAACTGTGGTGTTGGAGAAGACTCTTGAGAGTCCCTTGGACTGCAAGGAGATCCAACCAGTCCATTCTGAAGGAGATCAGCCCTGGGATTTCTTTGGAGGGAATGATGCTGAAGCTGAAACTCCAGTACTTTGGCCACCTCATTCGAAGAGCTGACTCATTGGAAAAGACTCTGATGCTGGGAGGGATTGGGGGCAGGAGGAGAAGGGGACAAACAGAGGATGAGATGGCTGGATGGCATCACTGACTCAATGGACATGAGTCTGAGTGAACTCCGGGAGTTGGTGATGGACAGCGAGGCCTGGCGTGATGCGATTCATGGGGTCGCAAAGAGTTGGACACGACTAAGCGATTGAACTGAACTGAACTGAAGGTACTGGACTAGATATGGGGAAATATCATTGATGCAGACACAGTCTCTGCACTCTGGCAGCTTAGAGTTCAGACAGTGGGCATTTGAAACAGGACACTGGGCATTTCCATTTAGAGAGATGGGGGTTGGATCAGTGGTAGGAATGGTGGTTACAGGCACACAGGACGGGCTTCTAGCAATAGCTTCAAGACCCAAGAGGAGTTCTAGTTAGAAAATGCTTGTCCCCAAATAAACTGAGTGACTAAGGCAGAGGAGCAAAAGCTGAAGATGAAAGGTGGTGTGGTTGCCGAGTGTTTCTGCTTGGAGGGAAATGTTTGTTTTGTAGCTGTGGTCATCATAGCTCCTACTATTGTTATATCATTGCCTGTCTTCATAAAGCGTAGGACATTTTCCTGGATCAAAACTTTCTCAGTACCTAGGGTTTCGAGCAGCCAGAATCAGAGAAACTGTGTTTAAATCCTGACACTGCTACATGATGGCCATTTTGACTTCGGATGAATGACTTAACTGTTGATTGCCATGGAGATGACTGGAGTTCTCACGCTTGTCATTCTTCTTATTTCCTGCTACCAGGAGAGGAGCTTGTGTGTGTGTGTGCTCACATGTGAGTACACATGTTTTTGATAGAAAGCTGTGATCTGTTATCTTCAGAGTTGCAGCACGAAGTGAATTCATGTTAGCTGGAGGCCGTAGGGGTGTCTGGGTCACCTAGGCCCATCTCATGTGGTTTTCTTGCTCACATGTGTTCTAGAGATTGTACTCGGAGCAATAATTCTCAGTGGAGTCATGGATCTGATCAGTGCAACTGTTGAATCAGTGATCCCCAGACATTTCTGGAACCTACCAGGTGATGGCCTCAGGTGTCTCTCAGAACTAAGCAGAACCCTCTGTGCTTTAAGTTCTGTGACCTGAAGCATGTCACCAGCAGGACTTGAGAGGAGGAAACATTTGGAAAGTGTCTGCCTGAGAAGGGAGTAGCAGCAAAGATACACACCCCCAAACTCCTTTTTGTCTTTATGAAAAAAAAAAAGTCTCTTTCATAAAGAAGCCCAAGGTCACAGGCATGAGTACCTCTTCAGAGCAGTCACCCAGCTTACCCTAAAGTCAGTGATGCGCATTTATTTCTGAGCATGGACAGAAACCATGCTCTTAGGAATGACAAGCTTTTTGATCTTTAAAACAAAAGGATTTTGTTTTTAAAAGAAGTCCAGAGGATGGAGCACTAGAATACCAGACCCATAGTAATGTGAAGAGAGCCCTGTGGGCTGGTGCATCATAGTATGTGGCCCAGAGTGAGGATTCCACTTCACTGGGCCTCAGCCTTCTCATCTGTCAGTGAAGGAGTTAGATAGCAGGGAGCCTTAGCACCCCTTCCAATTAAAAGACAATAGTACTGAAATGAGAAGAGCCTGTTTCCTGGCAAGATGTATGTTATTGCCCATGTAGAAAACAGACTTCATGATGGTCAAACTTGGTGAGCATGGATTCTCTTTTTTTGTTGTTGTTGAAACATCTGATGCAGAAGCTAAATTGCAAAATAAAGTTAACTAACTTGTTAAAAATGTTAACACAGAGCCCTGAAATGGAGCTAGAAGAAAACAAGTAGGAAGAAAGAAAAGTCAAAAAATCAGTAATAGAAAATCAACTCCCAAAAGATTTTGAACCATTGCTTTTGAATATGCAGAGCAGAATGGTGAGGGAACATGGTTGAGCATGTGGACTCTGGGGCCAGGCTGCCAGGTTCAAATCACAGCTCACTATCCCAGGCTGTGTGGAAGAAGGCAGCTTCCTGTGCCTCTCTGTGCTGCTTTTCGTCGGCTGCAATGGGAAGCTAATGATAGTACCTGCCTCATCAGGTTGTTATGAAGATTAAATGTGTCAGGAACACACTCAGCCCTTCAAATGGCACGTGGCAGGCAGGAAGCACTCAGCACAGATTAGTCATTTCTCTCTTCACCAGTTCCCTCCTTGCCTTTAGCAGATGCAAATATCATGCCCAATATGGGCTGTCGGCAGCCAACCAAATAAACAGAAGGAGGAAGGCCTTTCCTTCCCTTGGGTCCTGGAATCACTGGGCACTGGAATTGCAGGTAGGAGGAGGCCTTCCTGCCACATCTGAGCACCCATCAATCTTTGGTTCCCACCCTCTACACTTGTCCTTATTCTGGCATCCTTTAAAAATTGGTTCTACATTTAAAACACATCAAGTAGGATTTTAGTTATAGTCTCGCCTACATATTTGGAATTAGAGCCGGCAAAGTCTATTATGCAAATCTATGCAAATTATATTCAAAGAGGCAGTAGCCCCAGATTGTGGGGAGGAGAATGAGCAGGCCAGCACAAAGGGCCTGAAGTAGAAATTTGCATCTGTTAGGGGAGCCCTGGGTTGAAGGCCTTGAGCAGTAATTGTGATGGTGTAAGCCTTTACATTCAGTGCTTAACCTTTTGTGCCAGAGAGGAGAGGCTATTTCCATAGTGAGGATGACTGGATGTTGAAGGAGGCATTTGGGCATTGCGATGCTTTAGCAGTTTTATGATACAAATGAAAAGTTGCTTTGAAATGATGGCTGTAATCCAGGCTGTGTCCCGACCAGCTGTGTTCTTGGACAAGTCACTTCACTCCTTCCGTTACCCCTTCTGTGAAATGAGGGGACTGGACTAAGTTGTTTCGAGTGCCCTTCTCACTGTGACAGCTAAATGTCATCCTCTAGGTGGAAACCCTGTGCACCCAGGGTGGCAGTATCCATTCATTGTACCGAAGCTTTCAAATCTGAAGAAAAAAGGGCCCTAACAGTCCTCCTAGAGTGAAAATACCTTCAGGCGATGCTGGCATCTAGAAAGAGCTGCAGCAAGGGCACACCTGTTTACTTCCCTGAAAGTCTTGCAGGAAGGAGAACTCCAGTCAGTTGTATACTTCCCACCTGGGAGGATTTTAGCCCCAGGGATGTTCATGGTGGGAAAGTCAAGGGAATTTCTTTCCCTGAGTATTTTGAAGACCAGGGTGCATTAAGCCCTCTGCCTCTAGAGGCTGCAGAAGTTCCCCCTGGAGGCCGAGCTACCCCTCTCCTACCTCTGGCCTGTCCCTGGGGTCCCTGGGGGCCTCTCTGAAAACTCTGGGCTGCCCTTGATGCTGCTGCTGGAAGGCAACAGTGTCCTTGTCCTTGGTGATGGGCCTCAGGTTGTATGGAGCACATCTGTGCTCCACCCTAGGAATCCTCTGGGCCCTTAATTTAATTAACTCCAGCTGTTGTGGCAGCCACCAGCCGGGTACAGGTGTGAGCAGACAGCCCCTGCCCAGAGCCTCGCTGACTCACTCAGGTGGGCCTCGTGGAGGAGTGAGGAGGTGGGTGAGCAGCTCTGGCAGTGGGAAGGGGAGCTGCTGGCAAGAGGTGCTTAGCTCCTCAGAGACCCCCAGCAGATTTGAGTTGCACCCTGATCAGTTTAAACCTACCCTAGGATTGACTTTCCCTGTTTCACTCATCTCAGGCCCCCACGGCTGTCCCCTAGGGCCACTTCCCAAAATAAACTCCCTGTACACAAGCCCCAGTCTCCACTTCTCATTTTTCAGAAATCTCTAAGGTATGACACGGATATCAGTCTGTTGGGTCTGCCACACAAGGTATCACCGGCCGGGGGGCGGGGGG
>NW_011494691.1:303551-314343 GCF_000754665.1 Bison bison bison | reverse complement strand
TCATCTCACAGTTTTGGAGGCTGGAACCCCAAGATCTAGGTGCCAGCAGGGTTGGAGTACTCTGACTCCTTTCTTCTTGGCTTGCAGGCAGCTGGCCTCTCACTGCCTGTCTGTGTGCGGGCCTTCTTTGCATCTGCGTCCTGGGCTCCTTTTCTTATAAGGACACCCTTCAGATTGGGTTAGGACCTACCCCATAAGCTTCATTTTGCCTTAATCAGCTCTTCAAAGGCCCTAACACACAGTTCCACCCTCAGGTGCCAGGGCCAGGGTGTCCACATATGGCTTTGAGGGGAATGTGTTCAGCACATATTGAACCAGGGTGCTCATGAGCCAACAGAGGCCTATTAGGGAATGTCCCTTAAAACCTCAGCAGTCACAACCACCAGCTCTAGGAATAGGTTGTCCCTGTGGTGCTAAACTGCCAGAGAGGGGCTGCAGCAACCCTGAGCACATGGTTCCTTCTGTAGCTGCAACTTCCTGTCCTTTTCTCCTGCCTCGTATGTGCTGGGTGACCAGGAACTCTGTGCATTTTGGATATGCCCGGGTGTCACATACATCTCTACTGAGGGGCTTTGAACACATTATTTAATCGCCTTCAGCCTCAACTTCCTGCCCCATCAGGTGGTTAAATCGAGGGTTCAGTCAAGCATGAGAGACAGGGCCAGAGTGATGCTCAGTAGCCAGATTTTAGGATTGACCCAGATAAGGAGAAAACACTGTTGGTATATGGGCTAAACTATGAATGAAAGTGTGGAGAAATTCTGTCGTTTAGGGAGAACTGTTGGTCCTGGAGATGTGACTGCTATAGGCTCTACTCCATCTGCCGTCCCTCAGCTTCCCCCACCCACTAAGTTAGATGTGCAGGGTGAGGGAGCACTGACCCAAACCCCATCCCCTCCCCTAAGTTGGAGGAGGCCTCAGTGGTGACCCTGAACCTTGCTTTGAAGCCATGTCAGGAGGTCTCCTCCCCATCTCTGTTTCCAGAAACTCACCAGAGCCCCTGTCTTCCCCTGCCAGCTTTGCTGACCACCCCAGGTTCCCCAGCATCACCACCAGGGCCCCTGCTTTGACCATTCATCCTGCTGGAATCTGTGGGGGAGGGAGGCCCCGAGAGGGTGACCAGTCAGAGGCTCATCTCTACCTGGGCTGGTCTTGGCGGCTAGCAGCGCTGAAGGAAGGGCATGAGTGTGACTGAGCAGGGAGCTCCTGTGAACGGGGGAGGTCTCAGGTCAGAATCGGACCGTAGAGGTCTGTCAAGCTCTCCCTGGTGGTAGGAAGCAGCTCTTCCTAGCCCGTGGGTAGTACAGGGTGGCCAGTCTTCACGTTTATAATCCAAATAGATCCTACATATCCCATTGATCTGAGGTATTATTTTTAAAGATGGGCACATGCTGTTGTGATTAATAAAATCCACACATCTTTAGAAGCGTTTTTACGTGTATAGATTTTTGTCCTTGTGCATTTTTCTCAGTGAACAAAAAGCACACACACTCACCATCATGCAAAGTCCATAGTTTTCTGTCAATGTTCAGAAAGGCTCCTCCTACTCTGGAAGGCCAGGCACCACCAGTGGCCTTCCAGAGTTCAGCCTCGTGAGTACATAGGACAAGCAGTTAACCATACAACCAGCTGGTGTTTATGCACTGCACCTTGTCCTGCAGGCTCTGTGCTAAGTACTTTATGGGCAACAGATCTGGTCACCCTCTGAATCCCGTCCGCTTCTGCCTGTTGGTCACCCAGGCCCTCACCTCATGACCTCACCCAGGCCCTGTTAATTTTTGTGTCTCCAGGGTCAAGGAGGGGGTAGACCCTCCTTAACTCTTTGGTGGGTGGGCGTGAACAAGCACTGTGTCTAGTTCATAAATGGAGGAGTCTGAAAAGGCGTGGGTGCTGGTCAGCTCTGCCCACCCAGCCCTGCTCAGTGACTCAGGGCGGCTCACACAGAGCTGCTGGCTTCCTTGTGGTCACACTTTGGACGGCTCCCTGGTGCAGAAGGTCCGCAGGCACTCAGAGGCCACAAGGCTTCCTCCCCCAGCCCGTCTGAGCATCTGCCCTTGGGCAGAGGGCAGAGGCATTTCAGAGGCACTTGGGAAAGGACAGGCCTGGCTGGTTTGGCTGTCTCTGGTTCCCCTGTGGGTGGGTTCTCTCTGGGAGGGGTGCTGGGTGGAACCAACCTGATAGATACCCCCGTCCCCATGGTCCTGTGTGGGATGCACAGGGACCTCAGGGATCCTCCCACCATTTCCCTGGAGTTCCCAGGTGCTTCAGGTTCATGGGTAAGGAAGGCACAGGGCTGAGCTGCTCCCGGGATTTCACCTCTGCTCTCTGTCTCCTTCTCAAGGCTTCCTCCTGACCTTGGCGCTGACTGAAGCACTGGTATTTGCTGCCCAGGAACCATCTCCCAGGGAATCTCTTCAAGTCTCCCCCTCAGGCACCATCCCAGGCACCATGGTGACAGCATCCCTCAGTTCTACCAGACACTCCTCCATGGTGGCCACCCCTGCCTCTGTGGTGACACCGACCCCTCATCCTGATGGACCCTCCTCACAGGCCACAGCTCCCATGGCAACGACAACACCCCATCTAGATGGACACCCTCCTACAAACACCATCTCCACCATCATGGCGACGGCATCCACCCCCCATTCTGAAGGCTCCCTGTCCACAGGGCCACTTCCTGCTGCTGTGGCAACCACATCCTCCCATTCAGAGGGCCGCTCCCCAGGCGAAACTGCGCCCACCATCCTGCTGACAAAGCCAGGGGAAGCCACCAGCCGTCCCCCCACAGCCCCCTCCAGAGCTACCACACGCAGGCCCCCCAGGCCCCCTGGCTCTTCCCGAAAGGGAGCCGGCAGTTCACCACGCCCTATCCCCGCTGCACCCAGTGGTCATGCCGGGAGGAAGGACAGCCAGCGGGGAAGAAACCAGAGCTCCACACATCTGGGGCAGAAGCGGCCGCTGGGGAAAATCTTTCAGATTTACAAAGGCAACTTCACAGGGTCTGTGGAGCCTGACCCCTCCACCTTCACCCCCAGGAACCCGCTCTGGGGTTACTCCTCCTCGCCACAGCCCCAGACAGTGGCTGCCACCTCAGCGCCCAGCAGGACCTCGTGGGTACCACCCACCACCCCCCTAGTGCCTGTGGAGGACAAGCCCAGCCTTAGCAGGGCAGACCAAGGGGGTGGTTCCACCTTCACCAGCCAAGGAGGGGAGCCAGATGCCACAGCAGCCTCAGGCACCCCTGCCAGTCAACAGCGTGCTCCAGTGCCTTCTCAGCACCCCCATGGTGACCCGCAGGACGGCTCCAGCCACAGTGACTCCTGGCTTACTGTCACCCCCGGCACCAGCAGACCTCCGTCTACCAACTCTGGGGTCTTCGCAGCCACCACGGGGCCCATCCAGGCTGCCTTTGATGCCAGTGTCTCAGTCCCTTCCGAGGGGCTTCCTCAGGGAACATCCTTAGCCCCGCAGGCCCCAGCCCACCCAACATGGGCTTCAGAAAGCACTGTTTCCCAAGCCGAGGAGAAAGCTGTGGCCACCCCCACACCCACCATGATGGGCAGGGTGCCCAGTCCTCTCTCCACAGTGGTGTCCACAGCCACAGGAAACTTCCTCAACCGTTTAGTCCCCGCTGGGACCTGGAAGCCTGGAACAGCGGGGAACATTTCCCATGTGGCCGAAGGGGACAAACCCCAGCACAGAGCCACCATCTGCCTGAGCAAGATGGACATCGCCTGGGTGATCCTCGCCATCAGCGTGCCCATCTCCTCCTGCTGTAAGTGCCTCACACGCTCCCTTCTCCCCTCACCCACCACCACGGCAGCGTGCCCATCCCCACAATTCTTTTGCCCCACACTTGGGCAGTCCCCACCAAGTGGTCTGCAGAGTTCCCAGAACCCCAGGAGAGAAGGCAGCAGAACAAGAATCCCAGGTTATCCCACTCCTGGCCCCTAGCTCATCAGGCCATGGCTCAGATGCCCACTGATCATAAAGGCACAACTCCTAGGAGCTGGGAGTCAAGTCCAACTCGGTATTTTGCAGAAAGAAACACCAGGCTGGGGAAGGGACATGGTTTCCCCAGGACCCCAGAGCTCATGAGAGTCAGGGTTAGAATGTGAGCTCAGAGCACCCATCTTCCAGCCCAGGACTCATGTCATGACACTACCCTGCCTGCTCTCTTCTCTAGCCACGTGACACCAACACCCCGCAAGGTGAGAGCTGGTGCTTCCAAACCGACAGCCTCCAAGTGGCAGAACCCTTGGAGCCTTCCCCCCAACCTCTCTTCCGTCGCCCTTACTGCTGCTCTCTTCTCCTCCTCCTGTCTTCCCTCAAGAAAGAAGAAAAGATGAAGTTTTATTTTGCAGGAAGTTCTAGTAGCCTTGACAAAAACAGTTCTTACAACTAAATTGAGGCTTACAAGTTACATATGAATTTAGCTATTTTGTGGCTCCTCCCCATTTTGCTTGTCCATGAGTGGTGTGAAGTGGTGCTTTGTGGACCTTGTCATTGCCTTTGCTCCCACTGGGTACATGGAGAAGGGCTCCCCTAGACCACAACAATAGTGGGCCACCAGCGCCCCCTTGCTGCCACCATCACTCCCACCATCACTCCTATATTGAAAACTCTAGGGGCTTCTTCCTCCCTGAAAAAAGTGTAGTGAAAGTGTTAGTTGCTCAGTCGTGTCTGACTCTTTGCAACCCCCTGGACTGTAGCTCACCCGGCTCCTCTGTCCAAGGAATTCTCCAGAAAGAATACTGGAGTGGGTAGCCATTTCCTTTCTCCAGGGATCTTCCCAACCCAGGATTGAACCCAGGTCTCCTGCATTGCAGGCAGATTCTTTACTGGCTGAGCCACTGGGGAAGCCCTCTTCCTCCCTGACGTCTCCACAAAGAACCTGATGCAATCACTTGGGACCCAGGGCTGCCTTCATGTCTCCCCCATGCACCTGATCTCAATTCTTAAGAGTTCTTCTGATGGCCTCACAAGAATCCTTACTGTGCCTGCCCTCCCCCCAGCCCCACGCCACACACAGACATCATCCAGGTGCCCCCTCAGTCCTTTCAGGGGTGAGAAACCCCTGTGCTGCCCACGTAGCCCCTTTGTCCTGTGGCTGTTTCCAGCTCTCCTGGGGGTCTTGTAATTTTCCCGTTGTAAGTTACACTCTTTGGTTCTAACCTCTGCCCTCTGAAACCACACAAAACAAGTCCATCCACCAACCCCTGAGATTCAGGAAACCACTCTCAAGGGCAAGCTTTTCTTTTCCAAGCTGTCGTCCCTGTCCCTTTGAGTCTCTTCACAGGGCCACCTGGCCCTGGTCCTGCCCCTGTCTACCCCTCCAATGGCCTCAGTTCATGCCTGCCCCAGAAGAAGCACCGCATTGCCCGTGCCCGGCCGAGGCAGAGAAGCGTGCATGGCAGTTCCTCTGTTCGGACACTTTAGTCACATTCAAGCAACCTGCTCTGGCATCAGGTCCTCACGTCACACCATGGGCTCAGCCTGATCTCAAGGGGAATGAAGCCCCAGAAACTTTTTCAGAGGAGGCTATGCGGCCAGGTCTCCCAGCCTGTCTTCATGTTATGGGTCAATCAAACATCAGCACAGGAGGTGTGTGCCTTTAACATTAACCTGATGTCTGCTTGGCATTGTATTCTGACAAAATCCTTTTTAATCTGGAGTCTGGATTCTTTCCAGGAGCTGCCTCTCCCAGCTCTCTGTCTCCTTCCAGTTGATAAGCAAAGCCAACTTTCTATGTTGAGGAAAGTCCAGTCTGCTCAAGGAACCAGTGCAGGAAAAGTGAAAATGTTTACAGGTTGCATATTTCATTCTTTCCTTAAGCATATTTATTGTCACTCATGGGTGCACACAGATATTCTTAAAGCTGTGATTGCTCACTTCTAAAACAGAAGAATGATAATGAGAAAATGTAGCACTATTAGCCCATAAATTATTAATAATGGTCATATTTGAGAAGTAACCACATTAGAGACAGCTTTCTAATTTTCCATTCTTTCCATGTGTCTAGAGGCTGTAGTTTACAAAGGGAATTCCTACTATTTTTAATCATTCATCCTTAAAGCAGACTAGCTAGAGCAATAAAATAAAAAGACAAAGCAGATGCACCGTACAGGTAGGGCGTATGTCACCACATGAAGTGACTTGCCCAGGGTCCCAATCACACCTGAGCCAGCCCAGACCTGGTGACACGATCCATTCGCCTCAACGGCATCTCCCAAGTGCTCACTGTGTGCCAAGCACTGTTTCAAGCATGAGGGACCCAGAAATGTGTGACACAGCTTCCCCCACCCAGCTGCCAGGGCCCTGTCCCTACCTGCACTCCCACAGCCCACACCCACCTGGGGCTGCAGGTCTAAAAAGATGTCTCCAGCCCTTCTGCTATATATGAGTTTGAAATTAGATCAAATTTTACTGCAAAGAAGAAAACCCATGGGCTGCCTAAACCATGCATAATAACATCAGCCAAGACAGAAGCGAGGACAAGCCTGGAACTGCACCATGAGAATGCTTCTGGCACTGACAGGAGCCTTCAGCCGCTGGGCGAGACCATATTACTTCAGAAAGGAAGATTTCCCCTGGGACCCACAGCCCCTGCTTCCTTTGGTGTCTGTCTCGCATCTCCACCATCCTCAGGCCAAGCCCTCACTCAGCAGGGTTCCAGCCTGGCCGCCTCCACATACATACAGCTCCCTGTCCTGTAGGACCATCGCTGACCCTGTGAAGGTCCTGATGAGAGGGGCACTGAGAAAGAAGATGCTTGTCCAGCTTTAAAATGCTGTGCTGTTTGAAAGCTCATAGCCTGGCCAGGTCTAGGGGCCCCACAGTCAGACCTTCTCAGCAGCTACATTTATCCTAAAGCACACTCTCCAGCCCTCAAAGAAGAGTTTCCTCTTTGGCTGGTTTGCCAGATATTTCAGGCAATCTGCATTGGTGACAAAGTACATGCGTAGATTTTCTCATCTGGCTTTTCTGAGTAGTCCGGGCCCTGGTCCAGCTTCTCAGGGACTGCTGGGCAGGCCAGCAAGTCCCCTGTTTCTGGTGGAAGCAGAGGGTGATTGTAGCAAGTCTCAGGTCTGCTCAAGAGGAGCTGTCACCACCCACACCTGTGCTTCAGATCATGAGCCCTTTCTAGCAGCTGGAAGGATGTATGTTGCGCCAGGTCTGAGAAATGCTTTGTCTCCTGAGCCACACTGGAAACAGCCACACTTAGTTTCAGATGTACTGAGAACTGAAACTGATTGGATCCAGGCCACATTTGGTCAGGCGCTGGGAGCTGGGTGGCTCCTGAGATGGTCTCTGCTGCCACCATCAGGACGCACAGGCCACCACCTCCTCCTGGAAGCCTCTGGGTCTGGTGCTGAAGTGGTCCCTGCTCTTGGCTGTCAGTACTCTGGGTTTCCATCAGGAGGTCAGTTATGTGGCTCTGTCAGTCTCTCTGGCCTGGCCTGCACATACCACATTCATTGTTGAGACTGTCTTCATCCAGCCTCCCTGGAAGAGATGGGAGTTACATGGGGCGAAAGCAGGAAACAAGGCCAGTTACAGATAGTTTTCATCATCAATCCAAGCTGAGCCATCCAAAGCAGAGCAACCTCTCACTGACCCAGGATTCGTGACAGTTCACACGCACGTTACCCAGGACAGACTGGCCTCCTTCCAGATGTACAGAAATGCCACTGGAGCAGCAGAGAGAACGCATCCTTATGCCAGGTGGCTCGTGGCTATATTACCAGTTGTTCTGTGAATGTTACTCAAATCCGAATGTGTCTGTGTACCTTTACTCACAGACCCCAGTGACTTTGTAGTTATTATATTTTAAAAAAGAAAGAAAGAAAGAAACCTGGGTCAGAAGTACTCTTTCCAGTTAAAAGAACAGATTAGGACGGGACGTAAGCGTGACCAGGTTTGTCTCCTTGGGGTTTATGAACCAACTGAAGGAGGTGGGGCAGCCTTTGAAAAAGGCAGGCTTACCCGGGGATGTTCCCGAGGCTGGACTAGAGTGTCCTGGCCACACTCACAGCTCTTCCCTGTGCTTCCCAACCAGCACCTGCGGCAGGAACCTTCTGGAGCTTCCTCAGGCACATCTCCATCCACCAGGCCAGAAAGTCCATGAGCCCCCAAACCTGCTTTCCCCAGGCCCGTCACCCGGTCCAGCCCGGCCTCCTTCCACACCCTGAGGCCTCCCTTGACCTCCCCCAACCTCCAGAGTGAGGAAATAATTGTCCACAGATGGGCTGGCACCGCTCGACTAATCCTTTCCTCCAGGGTTTTCGGTTTCTAATCTACCTAATGAGGGGCCAAACTGAGACGTCAAAGCTCCCTGCCCTCTGTCATTTGCCTAACTTTAAACCCGTGTGAATAGCTTGAGAGGGACCCTGCTGTAACAAGAAGCCTTGACTTGGGATCCAGACACACCTGGATGTAAACCCAGCTCTCCCACTAAGTCGCCCCTGGGACTTGGACAGGTTAACCCTTGGGCCACTGTTTTCTCACCTGCTAAAATAGGACTAATGTCCACTGTGTTCATTCAAGGCCTTCAGGAGGCAGATACCAAAACAGAATTAGGCCTGAAAGAGATTTATTGGGGAAACACCTTTGAATTATTGATATAAAGGAAGAAGAAAGAGGTGGAGGGCTGGGAAGGAAAAGGCTGGATAGTCGTCCTGAGGAAGCTTCCACGAGTGAGGGGAGTCCTCAGACCATTAGAGGAGTTTCCTATCCTGCGGGAACAGACCTGCTCCGTCAGTGATGGCTGGGAGCAGCCTGCGAAGGGTGGCCTCGGCACACCCGTGGTGGCGAGTCAGGGGGCGGAGGCGGGGGTGGTCCCTTGGCTGCCCCGTGCAGCAGGAGAGCTGCTCAGGCACTCGCGGGGCTGCAGCTGCCGCTCCAAAGCCTTGTCGGGGACAGCAGATGCATCTGAAGTCCTATCACAGCATCTACCATGGGGAGGTGCCCGGTGAGGACACGGTCAGAGGGTGATGATACTCATCTCATTGTCAGGACTTGCCACACATCCTCCAGCCGCCCGTGGAGAACACCCTCAGCAGGCGTTTTCAAAGCATCTCCCTCGGGGTCCTGTAGGCTTTCGTGTCCATTTCCCATCGTATAGCAGGTCCCAGCCCTGAAATGAGATCCCTTCCAGAAACACAGCACAGTACCCAGGCTCCATCTTCACGTCAGCGACCCTCCTCCTTCCTGTCATACATCCGACAAGCTGTGACTGATTCCCTATTGATGTGCTGGAGAAGTTGGGAGAACTTGCTTCACTCTCATTTCAGTTTCAAAACTAGAGGAAATAGGGATCCTATTGACTTCCTCGAGGGTCTTGACAGCCTTTCCCTTTGGAGAAACAGAGCAGTTGAAGCTTTCGGTGACATGGGAGGGGGCGCGGCTCGCACCTGAGTGTGCAGAGTTGTGTGGTTTAGAAGTTTAGGTGACTTCAGTTGCCTCTTCTGTGAATGGGAGGAGTGCCAGCACCTTCCTCAGGCAGCCATATTGTGAGTTAAATCAGACGGTAGAGCACCTGGGAATAAAATAGAGACTCCATAAATTTGATTGAACTTTTCTTTCTGAGATGAAAGCTCAGACCCCAAAATAATGGAAGTACTAACCTAACCCTTGGCCTTGAACCACGCAACAGGCATGCAGCCCAATTTTTCCTTCAGGGTCTCCCTTTAAGGATGATGAGGTGAGAACAAGAAGGAAACTCCTATTAGTGAAGCACCTATTGTGTGTCAGGCAGTGCTCTCAGCATTTGGCATTCATGATCCTTACAACCGGGCCGGGTCTATAGTGATCAGCATGAGGAAGTGACACCTAGTGTAATACACAGCCGAGTCAGACTTGAACTCAGGTCTTTTGGAGTCTAAGCCCATGCTCTTCCTGTAGCCGGGCTGGCTTCCGTTGTGTAAGTGAAATGGTGTTTGAGAGGCACCAAGAACTCCCCGACTGACATGTAATCAGGCTGGGAGTGCTAACAACATGGGAGGAGGAAGAGAAAGTGAGGAACAGAACTCCCCCTTCCGACCCCCAGCCCTTCCCACAGGGCAGGACCCTGGTCATGTGTCCTAACCAGGCCCAGTCCCTGGGGCAGGGGCAGTATGGGCTCAGAGGGCACTGGCCCAGGATCCAGAGGACCTGGATTCTGCAACCTGCACACACCTAGGTTAGCGGGCGGGGGTGGGGTGGGGTGGGAGGGAGTGGTTCATGCAGCCTAGCCCTCACCCTATGGCTTAGGTTTCCCCAACTTGAATTCCCCTGGGCTGCTTCCCCATTCCAGTCCCAGGAGTAGGGTGAAAAGTAGTCGTGACAATGAAGAATAAAAATTCCGGAAAAGAGAAGGGACCAGGGCCTTGCCCCAGCCTTGCCACTTGCTGTGTCCGGTGGCAAGCTGGGTTCTGCATCAGAGTCTTCTCCTCTATAGAACAGGCAGGTGTGCCCTAAATTAGCAGATTTTCAGGCTGACTCTGCAGCCTCCCTCCTCACCCCTTATTCCTGCAACCAGTTGAAGAAAGGGCTCTTTGGAAGGAAGGGAGGAAACCCACAAAGCTTGAAAGAATCTCTACCAGCCAGTCTAAAATGTCTTTGAGCTCAAGTATTCAGAAACTGGCTTTCTATTTTTAAAACTTTTTTGAGAGGACCTGGAAGAATGGTAAGAAAAGTAGAAGTCTTTTTGATCAAAGCAGATTGGATGGAATGGAAACTTGCCCAATCTCTTGATCTTGCCTGGAAGCCTTTTCAGGTAGAGGTGCCAGCAAGGCCAGCAGCAGGAAAGAGC
>NW_011494691.1:279597-303451 GCF_000754665.1 Bison bison bison | reverse complement strand
AGTCAGCCTGCAAGGCTCTGGGCTCTGGGCACTGAGGTCTCAGCCTGTGTGGATGCCAACTTTTGCAGTTCCCCCATACCCTGGCAGGCATAGGCCCCCAAAACCACCAAGCCTGCTGGCCGCTGTGGGCAGAGATGGGCCTCCACTGCCCCCTGGTGGCCACTGCCACCATGGTACCAGCCTCTATGGACAACTCAGCCTGCCCTCCACCCCCCAGCACAGATGATGGGCACCACCAGGATGTTGAGTGCAACCATGCCTACCCCTGATCCAGAGTTTCAGCCACCCCATGGGCTCTGGGGATGGCTAGCCTGGGCAGGAGGTGCTCAGTCTTCATTGACTGGCTTCTCCCCAAGATGGCTCCTGTCTCCCTGGGGCACTGCATCTCCTGTTCCCCTGTAAGACCCCGGACAGGCCACCCCACCTCTCTGACCTTGGAAGCCTTCCCTGTCAGCATGTCCAAGCCACTCTGTTCACACGTGGTTCAGCAGCAGCCTCCAAACATGCTCCTTCCTCCCGTGCCCCCGAGGGTCCGAGACTGAACAAACAGGGTGGCACGTCGAGCTGTGTGGAGGCGGGATCAGACCTCTCTGTGCAGCGAGGTTTCCGTGTCAGCATTTGTCTTGTCTTTGTGAGGCAGAACCATGGATGGTTAACAGCATGGACTTTGGAGCCATCTGGATTTGCGCCTGGGCAAGTCACTTCACCTCTCTAAGTCTCCATTTTCCTGTCTGTAAAACAGTGACCCTCATAGTACTGACCTCATGGAGTCACATGGAGGATTAAATGAATTCATGTTTCTAGAGTGCTGGAGCCCTACATACATGCTATAGGACTGCTAGCAGCTCTTTGTTTTTGATGATGATGGTGATAATGAGACCGGAGCAACAGTGTTTTCAGGGTCCAAGACCTCTGCCCAGAGATTTTGCTCTGAGCCTCTGCCCTCTGCGGAAGTCAAGGCTCATTTGTAAGGTTCCTTGGGCTCTGCCCATCTCTATGCCACACTCCCACTTCAGGAACACTCCTCCTCAGTCCTGAGGTGCAGCTTGGCATATACGTGTCACTTCCTGCAGCTGAGCTCTGGGGACCCCTCCCAGTGAGAGCGCAAGGCCTTTACTTGGAGCAAACTCCCTGGCACTGCAACATGCACAGGTATCCGAAATTCCATCCAAACTTCCTGCCCCTGGGCCTCACCTCCCACCTCACTCTCTCCCACACCAACCGCACTCCAGCCATGCTGCTATTTCCTCACGTACATGCAGCTCGTCCCCACCTCAGGACCCTTGGACGTACTGTTCCCTCCACTTGGGACACACTGCCCCTGTTCCACCCATGGCCAGCTCCTTCCCCACATGCCAGTCTCAGCCATAAGGTCACTGCTCAGGGAAGTTTTTCACGATGGAACCCCTCCCGCAGCTCCCCTCGGCTGTCT
The DNA here is from genome assembly GCF_000754665.1 of Bison bison bison. NCBI lineage: Eukaryota > Metazoa > Chordata > Mammalia > Artiodactyla > Bovidae > Bison > Bison bison. Next base: position 302,019 of record NW_011494691.1, on the reverse strand, counting down.
CCCTCACTTCCCCGTGTTTCCTTTTCCCTGAACAGTTATCTTCCTATACTGTCTAACCCCCGTGAACCCTCCATACCACGCAAGGAGGAAAGCTTATGAGAGCAGGGCGGTCCTGTCTTTTTCTTCTCTCCCCCGTCCCCAGCACCTGGCACAAAGCAGGTGCTCCACGTTTATAGATACTTGTTGAGCTAATGAACAAGCGAATCAATGAGCGGGGCAAGTGGTTGGATGTGTGACTGTCACGGTCCCACCTGGAGGCTTGCCTCCCTCCCTCCGCAATGCTGGCCCGGCTCGCCGCCCCTCCCTCTCTCTAACCGGGACTCTGTCTGCAGCGGTCCTGCTGACCGTGTGCTGCCTGCGGAGGAAGAAGAAGCCGGCCAATCCCGAGAACAGTCTGAGCTACTGGAACAACGCCATCACCATGGACTACTTCAGCAAGCATGCCGTGGAGCTTCCCAGGGAGATCCAGTCCCTGGAAACCTCTGAGGTAACGAGCCCCAAACCAAGGGCTGCCCCCAGGAGGACTGCCATTGGGGGAGGAGCACCCACTCGCCTCTCCAGCCTCCTCCTGGCGGCAAGAACCGGCAGGGTCCTGAGCTGCGGGGCCCCGCCCCAGCCCCGCCAAATGGGCATCTGCTTGGCGAAGCACGTTTCTTGGGACTTTGGGTTTCTGGGAAGAGGCTAACAACTGTTCATTGAGGACAGTTTGGTGGCAGGCATTCAGGGGACTGTGAAGGTGGGAGCTTGCTCTGAAGGGGTCCAGGCTCCGAGATGTGGTTAAGGTACTGGACCTTGGCATCATTCAGATAATACGGGGAGAGTAGGATACGAGGGGCATATGGGGAAAGTTAGAGGGCTGTGAAACCCATGGAGGAGAGCCTCGCAGAGCAAGTGCTGGCAGGGTGAATGAGTGCAGGAAACCCCAGCCTGGCCAGTAAGGGAGCTGGGCTTTGAACCCCATGTTCTGACTACAGAGACCACTGCTCTTTCCACTCTCACAGAAGGGTGGGGTAGGGGTCAGGGTGCGCCAGGAGAGATAGATGGATTAGGCACAGCCTTGGATGAAGTTGGATGGAGTTTGTGCATTAGTCTTGGACAGCGGAGAGTCAATGAAAGTTAGGCTTTTTGTGACCCAGTTGTAGAAAGATTGTGCTGATGGTCATTATCAGTGAATGGATAAGAAGGATAAGAAGGAAAGGAAGGATGGTTTAGTGAATGGCTGAATGGATGAGAGGACAGAAAGATAGGTGAGAAATAAGTAAGGGATGCAGTTGAGATGGCCCGGGAGAAGGGTGGTGGACAGCTAAGTAAAAGTGGGGGTGGGGCTGAGCGTGCTTCTGGTGGAACAGTCCCCTCCCCTCCTGCAGACCCATCCCCCCAGCATCCAGATGAGCTTTTATAGACATGCCTGTGATCACATCACACCTGTGCTCAAAACTCTTCCGTAGCTTCCCATTGCTGGTAAGTCGAAGTTCAAAGTCTTTTCAGGGCCTGTGAGGTGAACCTGTCCCCACCCAACCCTCCAGCCTCATGTCGTACCCTCTCCCTCATCTGCGAAGCTCAGATGACATTGGATTTCTTTTCATTTCATTATGGCACCAAGTTATATCACACTGCAGGGCTGTGCATAAGCTCTTCCCTCTCCTGATGTGTCTCCTAGCATGTCCCTTCTCCCTCCTGGGCATCCCCCTCACTGTCCACTCAGTGACTCAGTGACGCACCACTCAGGGTGCAGTCCAACAGTCACTTCCTCAGAGAAGCCTCCCCTGACTACCGAGCTGGGCACCCTCTCCTATCATTGGGTCTCAGCTCCTGTGCTTTTTCCACTGTGGCACGTACCAGGGTTGTAATTACATAGCCACAGGTCTGACATGACAATTTTGAGTCTCTCGCCCCCACACTGCTAACCCCAAGGGGAAGTTCTAAGGCACTGATTTTACTCGCCTACCAGCAGTATTGGCACGTTCAATCATCTCCTCCTTAAACCATTTCTTCACTGGCATCCCAGCCCCATCCTGTCCTGTTCCCTCCCACCGCCAGCAGCTCCTCCTTAATCTCTATCATGGCCCCCTGTCCTTTCCCCAAGCTCCAGTTACAGGAGGGCCCAGGCTCAGTGCTCCCACTGCTTCTCTTCTCTGTGAAAGAGTTCCATGACTTTAAGTCCCATTTCTCACCATGACTACCAAGTTCGGCTCTAGCCTGGCCATCTCGCCTGAGCCCCAGACCCATGTGCCCAGCTACCGATGCACACATTTCACGGGCATCTCATAGTGAACAGCCTGAGACTGATCTCTCAGCGTTTCCCTGCCACCTCAACACCCGGAAGCCCCCTGGTGTTTCTCATGATTAGATGGCACTGCTGGCCACCTTCTCCTCTGACACACCCCACATCCCATCCGTCAACAGCCCCTAGTCCATTGGCTTTTCCTCCACATGGGCAGGTCTCACTACCAGCACTGTGACCACCCCCTACCCCAATGACACCCGCCTGGGCTGCCATCATCCCTCGAACCCAGGATTGTTGCCATCGCTCTGCAAACAGCTCTCCCAGCCGCTGTCTGCCCCCAGTCCCCGCTTGCAGTCTATCCTCCACACAGCAACCAGACCAGGCTTTCAAGGGAGGACCTCATGTCAGTCACAACTTCCAAGCCTCACAGGGCTCCTCCTCACACTCTAGACAAAGTCCAGATTCCTCCTAGCTGGTTTTTTCTCAGGCTGGCCCCGCCTACCTCCTCCCCACTCTGCCAGGCCCCCCAGGAGTACAGGTCTCAGTCCCTAGAGTAAGCTCATCCTGGCACCTCTGAAATGCTTTTCTCCCAGCTGCCTCCATCTCTCACTTCCTCCAAGCCTCTGCTGCAGTGCCACCTCCTCAGAGAGGCCTTCCCTGACTGCTCTACACAGGTTAGAACCCCACCTTCCCCCTATCCACAGTGCTCTGTCCCCACCCTGCTTCGTTTTTCTTCAGGACTTCTCTCCACCTGGCATTGTACCCTTCTCTCTCTGTTGACTGCTGAGTATACATCTCACCTACTGGAACACATGCTGCCCCAGGGCAGGAGGCTTCCTCACACCCTATGCCCAGCTCCTAGAACAGTGCTGAGCATGTGGTAGGTAGTCAGTAAATGGTCATCACATGAGTGAACTTTGCTCACAATCTACCCATTATCCACCCCAAAGCCTGACACACAGTGGACACTCAGAAAAAAAAAAAATTAGCTGAAGGACAAACAGAGGGACAGGCCTTACAATGGCATTGATCTTTAGCATGGCCAGGGTACAATTTGGTGGCAGAAGTGTTCCTGAAAACTGTCACAGTGAGTAAAAAAAAAACAGGTAACTTTGCCCAAGGGCTGGCCCACTTTGAGTGTGGGCTCTGTTCCCCTGGACCTTAAACTGCTTACAAATTGGTAAATGAAAACCAAAAGCCAGAGGACAATGCTGGTGAGCACAGCACCCACAGCCCCAGGCCACCATGGGACGCAGGCCAGAGACCCTGCTAGGACCCAGGGTTGGGGTCTGCAGCAGCGCCAAGCTTGGCTGGCTTCAGAGTGGGTTTCTCACCCTCTCCCAGTCGGCCTGCTCCCCTCATCCTGCTATATTCCCAGTAACAGCAGTTGTGCCCTGTCCCCCAGGCACAGAGGCCCTGCCCACCCACACAGCCACCGCAGTCATAGGGCCATGAGCTCACTGCCAGGCTGCCAGCTTTGGAGGCTGCCAAGTGCTTCGCCTAAGCAAGTTTCCCTGGCACCCTGCTCCCCTGCTGGGCTGATGAAAACAGCAAAACAGAACTGTGTGGGCAGAATTGTGGTGCCCAGAAGCGTTTGGAAACTTTTTCATGCTTTCTCCTCTTTTTCCTTCCCCTCCTTCCTTTTTTCTTCCTTCCTGCCTTAGTTATTTTCTACATAACTTTCTCTTTTTTTTTTTTAACACAGAATAACTTCCCCCATGTGGTTTGCCCTTAAACTCTTGTGAGGACTGTAAAACCACAGCACATCTCAGGCTCCAAACTCCCCATCAGCTTAACTCCAAAGCCCAGTGGAGAAAGAGGATTTCTGTCCCCTCGCTGACACGCTGCCTTGGTCTCCTCTCTTAGACAGCTGGCCCCACATCCACCCCTAAGATAAGCGAAGGACATTCTTGGCTTCTGAAGACATTTTACAACAAATGGCCTTTCTTCCTTTCTCTCCTTATTACCCATAAATAATATATACTCATCAAAAATTGCATGCTTTTTATTCATTTTGGGGGGAATATAGTGCAGTGAAAACAAAAACAAAAAAGTCTGCACGTTTTGTTTAAAAAGAAATTTCAGAGTATTGATCATGACATCTTAAATTGAAGCCATTTCTAAGCCGCTGCTGCTGCTGCTAAGTTGCGTTAGTCGTGTCCGACTCTGTGCGACCCCATAGACGGCAGCCCACCAGGCTCCCCCATCCCTGGGATTCTCCAGGCAAGAACACTGGAGTGGGATGCCATTTCCTTCTCCAATGCATGAAAGTGAAAAGTGCAAGTGAAGTCGCTCAGTCGTGTCCGACTCCTAGGGACCCCATGGACTGCAGCCTACCAGGCTCCTCCACCCATGGGATTTTCCAGGCAAGAGTACTGGAGTGGGGTGCCATTGCCTTCTCCATTTCTAAGCTGGTCTGGCCTAAACCAGTTACACCCAAGTCTGCCACTGAGTCTTTGCCCTACAATAGCCTGCAGGCTCTGAGCCTTCCGTTGTGTGGAACTGGAAAAAACTGTGGCTTTTTTTCTCTATGTCAACACCTGGGCTGGAGTCTGAGAACTGCTATTGCATAGCCCCCATCTGCCTCCATGGCTGAGGCCGAAGTCATTCAGATGACCTGAGCGGGTTGTCTGTTTCTAGGCTTTCCCCTCCTGGGGCTGTGTAGATGGACTGAATTTTTCAGTCACCTATCGTGCAGTCACACAGAAATTCAGATCCATTCAGCTCAGCACATCCAGTGCTATAAGAAACAGACTTAGAATTCTGACCAGGCCCTGGGAGGACTCGGGAGGGTGGAATGAACTCTGCAGGTTCTGGTAGGTGGGTCTCAGGAGAAGAAAGAGGAGAGCAAGTGCTGGGTGTGTTCAGGAAAGAAAAGTGGTGAGGCCTCCTGGAGGTCTGTGGGGAAAAGGTGGAAGGAGAGTCTGGGACCCAAGGGGACCAGGTTTTGCCCACTAGGGCAGCGAGCTGTACACCATGGACAGCTGTACACGCATGGACAGCAATGCTACCTCTTGCAGCCTAGAGTGGAGATGATTCAGGAAGCAGGAACCCTTCTTTGGAAGCTGCTGTGAAGATCTGAAAAAAGAGCAGACAGATCTCTGAACCCCAGCATCAGCAGTGAGGATGATGACAAGTGATTAAGATGAAGAGAAGATAGGTAAAGGGGATTAGGAGGTACAAACCTCCAGTTATATAATAAAGAAGGCTCACGGATGTAATGGTACAGCGTAAGGGATATGGTCGATAATATTGTAATAACTTTGTTTGAGGGCACAGGTTATTGGGCTTATCGTGGTGACCATCTCATAATATATGTAAATGTCAAATCACTATGCAGTCCACTGGAAATTCATGTAACTTTGTATGTCAACTACATTTCAATAACTTTTTTTATGTTTACCAAGCACTCCCAAGTGGAAGTAAATGTTCCAGTGGGTATGTAAGAATGGCCACCTGATGACCCCTCCCCAGCTCACCCTGTCTCTTCCCTCTGTCCTCCAGGACCAGCTATCAGAGCCCCGCTCCCCAGCCAATGGCGACTACAGAGACACCGGGATGGTCCTCGTTAACCCCTTCTGCCAAGAAACGCTGTTTGTGGGAAATGATCAAGTGTCGGAGATCTAACTAAGCAGCAGCCCTCGCTTTACCGGTCCCTACCTTCCATCTCTAACTTATCAATATACAAATATATATTATAAACATAATCTTTGTGTAACCCTGACTTGATGAGAAACATTTTCAGCAGCTTTTTTTTCCTAAGAATTGTCAACATCTTTTTTATAAGTGTGGTTTAAAAAAAAAAATCTTGGCGGAACAATCCATGGCCTTTATAAAATAAAGGTATTTCTAAGCAAAGCAGTTGCATTGATTGCTTCTCTTAATAACTGTCCTTGTATGTGGGGGTCCCAGCAGCCCCAGGCAGGTGAGAGAAGAGACTGGCCTGTACAAGTGGATATTAAAATGGCCAAGTGCAAGGCCTGTGAGGCTTCCTACAGCTCTACTTCCTCTTGATTCAATGTGAAGGACCCCATTTCCGTCCCCTTATCCGCACCTCAGTGACGGGAACTGGGCACTTGGAAGGATGCTGGCGGACAAGGAAGAGGGAGCCCTGAGCCCTGTGACGGCACCAATGGCTGTCGAGGGTAATTCCATCCAAGGTGTGGACAAAGGCTGGAGTGTGGAGGCGGAAAGGACCGCAGTGTCCTCGGGCCACGCCCCCTGACAGCCCCCTCAGGGAGCCCCCACTGTGCTAACATCAGAACTACTTTCCCCTCCGCCAGCAGGAGGCTCCCCTTCAAGTGTATCCCCACATTCTCCCACCACCCGCAAATGCATTAGACACGGTGCCTTTCTCTGGAGACAGTTTGAATGTGGATCCCAGCCCTGGAGCTTTGAAATGCTTGCCCTTCCTCAAGGATCCAATGTTTGGGGGTTCACCTTTGTTTTCTTGAAAGACCATCACATCACACCCCTGAGGAACGTGTTTGTGGAAGAAGCCTTGGAGTGTGGAGCTGTAGTTTTCTAAAGCTTCCTCCCAGGATCTTAAAATAACAAGATTGCCAAAGGGGATCTCTCAGAAGACATCACCGTATCTGTGCTGGGCGCTGCAGACCTGCCTGGGGGTCACCAGGGGTCTTCACCTCTCACTGGTCTCTCCGTCGGTGGTCTCCCGCTGCCCCACCCCCACCCCGGGGTCCACAAACCAACAAGGTTCAGACCCCCGGAGACAGGAGAAGGGCTTCCAGAGATGGCTGCTTATCCATTTTTTCCCCTAATACATAGTGGCTAATAGAGAAGATAACTGCTTTGGCACTTCCTTTCTCTAAATGAAAGATAGTTTGATAGTATATTTTGATTATAGATGTTCTTATAGTCAGATTGGGACCTGAACTTGAATGTTGAGTCATATGTTTGTGTTATTGCTGTGGTCTTTTTATCATACCTTTTTCCTTTCCTACATTTTCCTTTTTAAAAAATGGCCTTTAAACTTGTGTGTTCTCAATGTCTTATGAATGTACTTAACATGAGTTTGGTGATTGTCTCTCTTCAAAGACTCTTCAACCCACAAGGAAGCAGGTTACATGTTGCTCTGAGACTCATTTCCCAGTGCATTGCTGTCTGATCTTTCAAACTTGTCATAATATTTCTGTCAGTGATTGCATTTAAAATATCAGTGTGTGTGTATATAGAGAAAGAAATCTGTTTGTAAAGTAGAATTTATATATAATATATGTAATCAGAGATACATATGTTATATATACATATGTGGGATGTATGACTTATTTTTCCTTATACACAGAATTCAGCTATCATGTATATATAAATAAACTTATTTTATTAGCCAGAGGATTAAGTTGCTAATACATTTTGCATTCTTTTCATTTTTAGATAACTTTTAAGTCTTCCTTAAGTACCAACACCATGTATCTATCTGTATCTATTTTAACAGTAAGTTGGATTTTTATCAGTGTGATGAGCTAATAGCCATTTATCATTTGTTAAAACAAATTCTTTAGGCCATGCTTGGGATTTCTCCCCCAAAAGTCATTTGTCTATGGGTCTTTGAAGATATTGGTGTCAAGATACATCCTCCTCATCTGCCCCTCCCTGGACTCCAGACCATATTGTAAATATCTTCAGTCAGAGGAATATGAAGTTAACCTGACCACAGAGTGTCACCATTTCATAGAGTAACGGTGCCTAAACATGGCACTATTGCAAACAATTTTTGTGGCTTGCGCCCTCCGTTCATTCTTGAATGATCCATCCTGGAATTCCTGCAGCTCCTGGGGCCCATTAGCATCACCTGTTTTCGGAGGATGTCAGTATAATGCAGACTAGTGGGAGCCATGGGCCTTCAGGTACACCAAGAAAGGGTGCTTTCCGTTCACAGCAAGAAAGCCTCATCTAAATAAACAAGGGGCACTGTCAGCCTTTACTTGATCTGATTGGTTACTTAACCTGATAATCATAAATTCAACATTGATATTCATAAAGTACTTTCCATGTCATTTCAAATAGAAAAAGTAGAAGGGGGGAAAAAAAGGAAAGAGCACATAGAATGTTCCAGTAAGTGACCAGCTTTTTTAACTCTGTGTGTGTGACCTTGGGCAGGTACCCTGTTTTCTGGGTGTTAGGAGACAGGGGGATTCTAGATAAGTCACTGGACTTGGAGTCAGAAGAAGACTTCTCATCCCAGGTCTGCCCCTTCTTGGACAGGAAACTTCAGGTAAGTCAACGCAGCTCTCAGGACTGTCATCACGCAAGGGAGAACAGGTGGTCCTAGGCCGTGTGATGATACTCCTGGAGTTGTGCAGTGCACAGCCCTAATGGTAGTGCATGTCAACCTTGATCCTGCTTCCTGAGGTCAAATTGACGACTCAGTGTAGTAAGCATGGGAATGTGCACAGTCCTGGCTACATTCAGCTCACCACCTCCCCTTCTCTCCTCAAGGTGCATCCCCACATTGCAGGATCTGGGTTTTGGTTACTTCTTTTCTCTAGGGTTAAACTTAAATGCAGTGGATTTCAGGTCCATTTTGTTACACTGGGGACTGCAAGAGCCTTTCTGGATACTGAGGGCATAAGTTAAAACCCAGAGGGTGGCATCCAATACCAACTTGGAGCACCCTTTAAGATTTTTAACCAGAAAGCCTCTTTTTATATGTACTAGCTTTCTGGCAGATGGGGAAGCCAAGGCACAGGGAACATCCAGAGCACGTATGGCCAACATGTGTAAGAACCGAATTTGCCCACAGTCCCTTTCTAGTGCATCAGAGCCCAGGCCAGTGCCTGGAGAATAAGGTGCAGAGAAGGCAAGCAATGTGGTCAAGGTCAAGCAACTGACGAACACCATGCTCGGGGGCAGAAAGGCGCCAGGCAGGGACCTCATCTGCTGCTGGGTCTGAGGGAGCCTGAAAGAAGCAACAGGCTTAGTCTGTTTCTTTTGAGTCCCTGGGGCTGATTCCCACCAAGGCTGGTTCACAGTCATCTCCGGGCACATGTCCACAGTCACACACGCAGCACAGGTAGAGCTGGAGAGCACTGACGTTAGCCCTGAAGCACCTGGAGTCAGTCCTGGCTCAGCCACTCTCTCTACTTCTGATCTAATGGCCCTGAGCTTCAGTTTTCTCATCTGTGAAATGGGACTGCTGGGTGCCAGCCTTGCCCTCCTAGGTAGTGAAATACACAGGCCCAGATGAGCCACCCCCACAGCCTATACAGATCCAGCCTCCCCACCACCCACAGAAAAATCTAGGAGGTCAGGCACATGATCCTGCTGAGAACGCCTGAGTGCCTCTCTGCACACAGCCCTGGGCGGGCCATTTCCCTTTCAGCTTGGTGAATGGTGGAAACTCATGGAAAACAGCAGACAAAGCAGCCCTGGCACAGGGAAGCTTCCAGAGAGGCCCAGTCACGGGGATGCTGGGGCTGGAAACCAAAAACCACTGTGCTCTGTAAGTCCCCTAGGCACAGCAGAGGCAGAAGGGGAGATGAGCACCAGGCGCGTGGTGGTGGACGCGCCCTCAGGGGCCAGCTCCAGCATGCCTCTGCAGAGGCACAAGGCGTCCTTCAGGGCAGCTCAGTCACCTTCCTCCCTGGACGGCCTCCCAGCTTCCAGGACCGTTGCCGTGAGTGGTCTTGTCCGAACACCCAGAGTCTATGTAGGGATGGCACCCAGTGGGCCCACAGGTGGCCTGGGTGCCCGCGTGACCCGCAGGGCCCTGGGCATCAGTAGCGTCTTCCTGCAAGGCCTGCGGAGCTCAGGCCTGGCCACGGCACCCGCTCCCAGCCTGGAGAGGGACCTCGGTGCCGTCGAGGACCTGGGGGGTTGCCTGGTGGAATACATGGCCAAGGTACATGCCCTGGAGAAAGTCAGCCAGGAGCTGGAGGCACAGCTGCGCATGCATCTGGAGAGCAAAGCTACGCGCTCAGAGAACTGGGGTGCCCTCCGGGCCTCATGGGCCAGCAGCTGCCAGCAGGTGAGTGCCTGAGAGAGGGTGCTGACTGGCTGCCTGCTGCCCCGTCTCTGGGGGTCATTAAAGAGAGCAAGGGTGCTGAGGCGGGGTGGGGGGTGGAGGGGGCAAGGAAGTGAGTGGCCTGAGGCCAGAGAGACTGACCATAACTCCTTACACTTCCATGCTAAAAACATTAATGACAGTGATAAAAAGAATAAAAGGGGGCACCATTTCTTAAGGTGCCCTCAGGGCCGGGCCCATGCCAGACCCTCTGCAGACACTGTCTCCTCTAGGATTCAAGGCAGTACTGTGCAGAGGATCATTCACTGGTTGCATTTTTAGATGAGAAAACCAAGGCACAAAGAAGTTATGTGCCCCAAATCACACAGCCGATGGGGAAACAGAGCTGAGATTTGAACCTAAATTTTTCCATCTCCAAAGCTTGTATTTCTCCCCTCAGCCTAGGCTGACTCTGTAACTTTGTGTTAAGAAAGGGTTTTTACAGCCATCATCAAGCAGAATGGTTTTTACAGCCATCATCAAGCCATCATCACCACCAAATGGCTGTGGCATTAAAGACGATGGCTAAATGGAGGCGTGTTCCTGCTTGCATCAATTCAGGGCTATCCTGTAGAAATCTGAGCCATGCAGGTAATTGACAAATTTACTACCCACAGTAATAAAAGTAAAAAGAAACATGTGAGGTTCATATTAGTGTATTTTATTTAACTCATTATATTTTAAATGTTATTTCAACATATAATCAATTCTAAAATTATTACTGAGATAATTTACATTTGGATAGAAGTTCTGCAATGATGGAAAAGTACTATATCCATACCATCTAGTTATCTCTGGCTATTGAGCACTTGATGCGTGGCTAATGAGAATGAGGAACTGACATTTTTCTTTTATTTCATTTTCATTCCTTTAAATTTATACATTCACAAGTGGCCAGTGGCTACCTTACTGACCAGGGCAGGGCACAGAGGGTTTCTCCTTGCTTGGTCAGGACCTGCTCTCCAGGGTGGTTCTGCAGGACGCTGAGATCATCAGTCACGTCTGCTTGCAGCCTGTGGTTCTGACACTGGGCCCGCAGCTAGCTTTGCACATTTCATCTATCTCTTTGTGGGTGGCTGGCTTCTCTGTTCCCCTCCTCCCACAAATGCTGGCCTTGGCATCCCTCTGAGCTAAATCAGCCTCTAGCCCAGCCAGGAACTGCCAGCTCAGACCCCTTGCACCCTGGAGCTCAGCACACAGCCCCCAGGGGGACGTCACAGACCTTCATTCGTGTGTGACTGGGTGATGCTGGGCAGACACATTCAGGGGCTTCCCATTTGCCCCTCTTGCCTCCCACTTCACCCCCTGGAGGCTTCTCCACGCCGGCTGGTGCCCAGCAGACAGCACAGTACACATGACACCCAACACTGTCCTCTCGGCTCCTCCTCAGAGCTGCTGCTCTGCTCACATCCATCTGTGTTGGGAGGAGAGCCATCTCAGAGCAGCCTGGGGCCTTGAAGCTGACAAATCTCGGCCAGCCATTCCTCCAGGGTTCTCTCCAACAGTAATAATTCCAAATTTTTGTGTCCTACAAGCCACCAGAATGCCCCTATTCCAATATTTCTTTATTTCATTGGAAAAGACTCTGATGCTGGGAGGGATTGGGGGCAGGAAGAGAAGGGGACGACAGAGGATGAGGTGGCTGGATGGCATCACTGACTTGATGGACGTGAGTCTGAGTGAACTCCGGGAGTTGGTGATGGACAGGGAGGCCTGGCATGCTGTGATTCATGGGGTCTCAAAGAGTCGGACATGACTGAGTGACTGAACTGAACTGAACATTTCTTTATTGGAATATTCCAATATTTCTTTATTGGAATATTCCAATATTTCTTTATTGGAATATTCCAATATTTCAGCTCCTGCCAGATAATTTCTTACACTCAGCTGCCACACAGACTTTTCATAAGTCAAATGTCCCAATTCCTAAGTCAAAAAGTACAGTGACAAAACTTAGTCCATACTCAACAGAGACTGACTTAATCTGGCTTCAGAGGCTTCAGCAGCTGCCCAACTTCTTTGAGCCTCAGTTTCCCTATCTGTAAAATGGGTATACTAATGCCATGGGTATTCCAACAAGTCCATAGGTAAATAAGTTGCATAGGTCCTGCCCGCAGGTAGACTACAGATCAGAAAAATGCATAGTGAGAGTGGTACAGGTAGAGTGCTGTGGGCTGGACACCGAGACAGTCAGCCCCCAGATAGGGCACATTTTCATTTTAAGTGACTTGAGATTCTAGCTATGAATACAGAGTTCCCTTTTTCCTCCTTTATGAAACACGGACTTGAAGATTCAGTTAGAACAACCTGTAAAATGGAATTATTTCTGTTTCACATGGCCCAGTCCTCCCGCCATATCCAGCTCTGTTTCATCCAAAAAAATAAATAAATAAATAAGAAAATCCTACATATCTGAGAAAGACACAGTTTTTCCTCTGTTGCTGTTGCAAAACTGACTCATGTGGGCCATCCGCCTCCCCCTTCAGCTTTACTAACACCTTCTCTCCACCTGGTATTCTCCACCCAGTCACCAGAGTGATCTTTTGGACACATGCAATCCATAATGCAAATTCTGCATTATAACCCTGCCCGAACCCTCTGGGCTTCTCCTCACCGACAGGACTAAATCCGAAACCCTGAGCTCAGTCCACAGGGCCCTCCCAAAGTCACCTCTGTCCCGGCCACACCACCCACCTAGGAGGCCATGAACACACCGCATGCCCTCGGCCTGCTGTTCCTCTGTGGCCTCGTGACAGCCTGCACACACATCCACCGCAGCAGTTGCCATGTCGTCCTGTGCCATTTGTGTGTCTAGGCCCTCACATACTAGGCTCACTTAGGCACATGGACAGGTCAGGAGAACCTGAATTTGGATGTTGGCTCTGCTACCTTCCAGCTAGGTGGCTTTGAGTCAGTTATATAACTTCTCTGAGCTTGTTTCCTCATTTGCAATTTGGGCGTCACTATATCTACTGTGTGGAGCTGTTAGGGGGTTAACTGAATGTCATGTACTTGGTAAAATCAGCAGCTAACAGCCTAGAAAGACAGTTTCATTCCTGGCACTGCAGATACCTAGAGCCACATACACGATCGATGGTCAACACTGAGAGAGACCTGTTCCCTTCAAATCCTGGCTCTGCCCCTCACATGGACCAACCATGTGAGGAGCACATCCACCCCACACCTCCCTTTCCCTGTCTTTGAGGTGGATGAACACCTCACCAGTGGAAAGGGGCCACTATGAGCATGAACTGAAATAAGATGTGAAGGGGGGCTGCATGGACTATGAAGGGCTGTGTGCATGCAGCATGGTGTCCTCAAAGAGGACCCGCCACCCTGGGAGCTGGGCCACAGGCCCTGGGGTTGCTATTGGGACCATGGCCCCCTTCAGGGCCTTAAAAGGACCCCTTACTCCCCGATCCCCAAGCAGTGTCCTCATCACCAAGGGCCGCGGGAGATAGCTCCCTCCTAAGCCCTATCTATCCCCAAACAGCAGGCCCAGCTTCTGGGCACTGAGAAATGATGCCTTTCCCTCGGGGAGTGGGGCCCACTGCCTCCCTGGGTGCAGGTTATGGAGCACTAGACTCCCACCCGCCAGTCCCCATAGGGCTCAGGAGGGGCCCGCCCCCCAGGCACTCTCCCTCTTTTGGCCTAGAGATCAGCCCCCCGCACCTCCACAGTCCATTTGTTTCAGAATGTGCCTCCTTCTCCTCATGGGGGCTCAGAGGCAGCCACACATGCCGAGTGCTCCTGGGCTCCTTTGCCCTCATTTGGATTTCTTGGCCTGGAGCTTCCTGCCTGTCTCTCCAAACACCTGTCCCCAGCATTCCTGACACTTCACAACACTCCCGTACCCTCTCCCCTTGGCCGCTCAGTCTCCTCCACCTGCAGCCACTTCCTCCCCTCTGTGTACCTCCTCCTCATCCTTCAAGTCTATTTCAATGGCACCTCTGCTGTGAAGTCCTCCCTGATCTTCTTTGGCCCCTCAGGACCCACACTGTGCTTGAGGCCTGGGGTCAAGCTCTCAGTAACTGACCCCTAAAGTGGCTGAATGGTGGTTGGACACCTAGAGAAAAATGTCACCTTCTCCCTAGCCTGGGCCCCCAGTAGAACCCAACATGGACCCCTGTCACCCACGAGTAGGTTGGGCTGGAAAGTCCATTTCAGTGACACTTTCTCACACTCAGCTCTAGGAGCAATGGAGAAGTTCAGAGCAAGTACCAAGCATGATTTCATGTCCAACACTTCTGTAGCTGTTTGAGAAGGAAAAAGAAAAAAGATTGAGAGGGGATAGTTTTAATGGCGAGCTCCCAGAACTTCCCTGGGAAAAGGCCCCTCTGCCCCGGAGCCTCCCACAGCCTCTCCACCTCCGCCAAGAGTTTTCACCACCAGCCTCGAGGAGACACAGGCGTACTTTCAGACGAACAAGGAAGAGGGCGAGAGGGGGAAAGAGTGCTGTCCCTGTGGACAAAGCCCCAGCATGGGACGTGACCCAGGACGGGGCTCAGGAGTTCACAGCACAGCAGTCCAGTGAGCAGCCTGGGGAGATCGTCTCCCTCCCGCTTCACTGTGTAAGTTTATCAGCCTTGGAAGAACTGGGGTCAGAGTCAGAGCCAGCTTCATGGGGGCAGACCCACTGCCACACTATAGAGCCCAAACTCTAATAGGCCCCAAAGTTGGGGTTTAAGTCTCAGTAGCTGCCTGCAAAATCCATGGACAGAGGAGCCTGGTAGGCTGCAGTCCATGGGTCACTAAGAGTTGGACACGACTGAGCGACTTCACTTTCACTTTTCACTTTCATGCATTGGAGAAGGAAATGGCAACCCACTCCAGTGTTCTTGCCTGGAGAATCCCAGGGATGGGGAAGCCTGGTGGGCTCCTGTCTGTGGGGTCACACAGAGTCGAACACAACTGAAGTGACTTAGCAGCAGCAGCAGCTGCCATATTGAAACTTTCACTAGCTGTTTCTTTGAATTCGTGTTTTGTAAGTAAAGTCCAATGGCACAGTGAAGCGTGTGTCAGGGACTTGGAGCCTCAGCTCCCCTGTCTCTCTGGGACAGCCAGGTCCTGTGACCCCTTGCAACTCAAGGCCTCTCCTGACCTCCCCTCCTTGCCCCACCCCCAGCAAAGGCCTGGTCATAGGGGCAGGGAGGGTCAGGGTGGTGTCTCAGGGGGGCAGATCCAAGACTGGCAGCACCACAGTGCATTCAACAGGCAACTGACAGGAGAAAGGTGAGCCTTTCACCCACCCTCGATCCAGGTGCCTACAGGGTAGTACTGAGGTTCAGTACTCTTAGGGGTCCACTGTCCTCCATGTTAGGGTGGCCAGTCTGTAGAAAGGGAGATGCCTGGCCGGACTTCCCCACCCCTGGCCAGGACCTAGCACATCAGTCCAGTAGCTGGCAGGAAGGGTAACCCCATAGTAGCAGGCCTCACAGCTCCCCCAAATCACAGGGCATGGCCCCCCCGGGTGCCTGTGGGTTGCATCTGTGCCTTGATTGCCCCTGTACTCAAAGGACTACAAGATTAAAAAGCAAAAATGAGTAGGACAGGTCAAGAGAAAAAACATAAAGAAAGGAAAATTCTAATACCTTTCAAGGCACCCCTTTTCCTGCTTTTTGAAAGCAGGAAAGCACAAGGAGCTCTGTGCTTTCATTTTGCACTGGGACTCACAAAGTATGAAGCCTGTCCTAGTTAGAGTTAAATGTATATGAAGTTCTTTTTCATGTCCAAAAGTCTCTCTCAGCGACTCAGCTGTGTTAGAATAGAAACTCTCAACTACTTCTGCTCAGCAGTAAAACAGATGGAAGAACTCCCAGATGGTGGCCAAGAGGTCAAGGAGGACCCGGGTACCAGCTCAGGCAGAAGGTGGTCCTTTCCCTCTCTGGCTTTGCTTAGTGCTCTGACTTTTCATGCCAAGTGAATAACGCTGATAATAAGTTCTGGCGGCAACATCAGGCCCTTTCATCCTCAAATATGCCAACCTCAAGCTTGGAATTCGGCAATATCCCTGCCTCAGAGCTGCTCATGAAAGAAGAGTAGGAACAGAGGTGGAGCAGCCACAGAGTCAAAGCACCGGGAGTGAGCAGAGGCCAGCGCTGTGGAGAGGCTGCAGGTGGAGGAAAGGGGACCGTGGAGGCTTAAGTCTTCACTGAAATTAGTGGTCTCCATGGGAGAAAACAGCGGCTTATACCTCCAATGGCGAGGGCTGTCAACTGGAGGCAAGGAGAAGTCAAAACTATTGAAAGGCAAAAGGATTCAAGTTTCAAATGGGCCTGATTTTAATATTTCCCCTACTCTCACAGTCTCTCTTTCTGTCCCTTGCAGAGAAGGAGTCCATACTCTGAGGATCTACCTATTTGGGGAAACTACCAGAAACAGGGAATCTGGATCCAGGCCAGGTTTCTCTCCTCACAGCACTTGGGGTCCTAGCAGTTTTTTATTTTGTTTAAAAAAAAAAAAAGATATGAGAAGAACCCTCCCCACTGAATACATGAAAGGCCACAGGGTCACTGTTGTGATTCACAACCTGGTATCCCTGAAAGGCGGAGAGAGGAAGAACCTGAGCAGTTTTAGAACCTGTAAAAGCTTGGATACATTTACCCAAGACAAACCACTCAGTCTGTTTCTCGACAGATACAATGAAGTGAGAGCAGGCCCGTGAGGTAATCACTCTGTTAGCAGATCTATAAGGGACACTGAAGGATCATTAGAAATGTAACTAAAGAGAGAAAGATACATTGAGAGTTCCTCTGAGGGAGAGTGATGTGTAAGATTGGAAAAATTCCTTGGATGCAACAGGCGAGGGGAAGGAGGCCTGAGGCTCTTGATTGAGTAATATAGGTGGTCAGTAAGCTGCTTTCTAAGAAAAGTTGTTTTTTATTTCTTGGGGGCTCTTCTTTTGCTACATAGAGTCTCTGAGAGGGAGCAGAATTGCTGAAAAAAATAAGGGAGAGACTGAGTCCTGTCACTTGGGGCCTCTAGGCCCTTCCCACACGCTAAGTTTAGTCACTCTTAAATCTCTTAAGATCTGTTAAAACGTCAGGTCCATGTTGAGGAAGCAGGCAGAGGAGTCTAGATAATAGGGGTGTCCTGCAAAGACTGGGGATTATTAAGCCAGGGAGACTGAGGCCCCACAGACCTGAAGACAAGTTCTTCCTTGATGGCTCTACATCTCGATTCCTCGTCTGGATAATGAGGATACTTGGACACTTTCTTCAATGATAAATTGTCTCTAAGAATAAAACACTGGTAGCCTTCCTGCAGAAATTAAAAAGAAAAGGATGAGTACTGTCTCTACTACTTTGTAACACTGGGCAGAGGTAGTAGTCAATGCAATCAGAAAACAATTGGAAAGCACCAAGAATTTGAATACAAGAGGGAAAATGGTGGTCTTCCTGGAGTATCCGAAAGGTTCCATGTGAAAACTTTACCACAAACAATAACATAATTTTAGTGAAGTACCAGGTTACTTAGAAAATTAAAAGTCAATGCCATTATATCTATAAATAACAAAAAAGATACAATGAAAGAGAAAAATCTTACTTATGATAGCAAAAAATAAAATGAAATGCCTTTACATGAATTTAACAAGAAATGTCCAAAATTTATATGAGACCACCATAAAACTCTCCTGAAAGACCCAAATGGAAAGAAATACCATGCACTGAAATATAAAGACTTGAAAGCATAAAGATCCCAGTTCTCCCTATTGATTTATAAATGTAATGCAATTCTAATTTTTAAAATAGTAACATTGCTTTTTTAGAGCTAGATGGGTTCATTATAAATTTCATTTGTAAGAGGAAAAAGGCAAGAAGAGCCAAGAAGAAAAACTAAAAAAGAAGAGAAAGCTCTTCCAGATAATAAAACATACTAGAAAGTCTCAATCATTAAAGTAAACTAAGGATAGAAAGGCCACTGAAACATAAGACAAAATTTAAAAGTAAGCCCCACTGCATATGGAAATTAGTATTGATCAAGGCAGCCTTTGCAACCAAGCCTTTTCAGTGAGTGGTATTCAGGAAACTGGATAGTCATAAGGAAAATAATAAAATCATACCCATTCCTCACTATATTTTAGGATCAATTCCAAATTCATTCTAGATTTAAATGTAAAAGAGGAAGCCACGCAAGGCTAAATTCTTTATAACTTGGCTGTGGGGACATTTTTTTCTTGATATAATTCAAAATCTAAAAGCAAACTTACTGATCTTTTAAAATATTGATAAATTTGATTACCAAAGTTTTTTAAATTTTGCATTCTCAAACAACAACATAAGCATAACTGAAAAATAAATGGCAAACTAAAAAATAAGTATTTGAAACTTAGAGTATAAAGGGTTAATATCTCCATTATACAAAAAGCATTTAAAATTTAAGGATTAAAAAAAGTCAGCAACACTCTTATTTTTAAGTGGGCTAGAGATATGAATAGACCGTTTACATTAAAAAATTAAAAGAAAAAAATTTACAATCAACTAATTTCTTTTAATTGGAGGATAATTACTTTACAATATTTTGATGGTTTTTGCCATACATTGACATGAATCAGCCACAGGTGCACAGGTGTTCCCCCATCTTGAACTCTCCTCTCTAAAGTTAAAATGTTTTTTAACCACATAAAAGAATGCTCAATTTCAGTCATAATAGTAAAATACAAAAAATAAAACAAAATGAAAACCTACCTGAGATCACTTATATCTATCAGATTGGCAAAGCTCCACAAATGTGTCAGTCTGTTTTGTTGGTGAAGCTCTGTGCTCTGCTGTGCTCAGTCGCTCAGTCATGTCCGACTCTTTGCGACCCCATGGACTATAGTCTGCCAGTCTCCTCTGCCCATGAGATTTTCCTGGCAAGAATACTGAAGTGTGTTGCCATTTCCTACTCCAGGGGATCTTCCCAACCCAGGGATTGAACCCACATCTCTATGTCTCCCACATTGTCATGAGGATTCTTTACCACTGTCCCACCTGGGAAGCCCAGGTGAAGCTCTAGGGAAGTTCATATAATACTGATGGGAATAGAAAATATTGCAATCACTTGTGAAGAAGAATTTGGCAATATCTATACAAATGTATATGCATTTATGTATATTGAAGTTGATCCAGCAATCCCACTTCTAAGACTCTCTCCCAATGACACACTGGCAAGAACATGAACAAGAAGTATGCATAAGACTATTTATTTCAACTCTATGAATAATGGCAAAAAATTGGAAGCAACCCAACTACCTATCAGTAGGGACTAGTTGAATAAGCTATGAATTATATATCCACAAAAGAAATGAGAAATAACTCTGTAAACTATTATGGAAAATCTCCAGGATATATTGTTGGGTTAAAAAGCAAGGTGGACAGAATATGTATGTTATTGACCACTTATCTAAGAAAGAGGAAGGGATATGAGTACATGCATACATATTGCCTTATAATTGAAAAAAAATTTTTTAACATGTTTTTAAATGATCACTTACAGGAAGCAGGTAGAGGGAAAAGAAATAGACACTAGAGTTGTTTTAATTTATCTTGTTATGTGGAGATGACTTTGGGACCATGCAAATATTTTAGAGAATTATAAAACAAAATTAAATCTTATGGAGAAAGCTCTAAAAATCAAAAAGAAAAAGAAACAAATGAATCCAACTATGTTTCAAATTTATGGTATAATCACAAAGAGAAGAACTATTCCAAGTGACTTTTAAAATCACAGTAATCCCTAGTGAGGATGCAGAAGAGTACTGCAAAAAGAATTTCAAATTATTTCAGTAATCATGTTGTTGGTTGTAGGTCAACATAAAATAAATATATATCAGTGAATATATATAAATATATATATATATAAATATGATCAGTGAAAAGACTTAGAAACTATGGCCAACCCAGTGGTACTGAGCATTTTTAGCCTCTGGTTTTGGTCTCTAACCACCATCTTTCACTATAAGAACAGAAGCTCCTTGGAGAAATGGCTAGACCCAGGTTTGGGGGCAATGAGTCTGAGAAACCAAGGAAACTATAAAGAACTACTAGAGTCACATTAAAAGACATAATAGTCAATTTGAATAAACCCCCACTAATCAAAGATGGCAAAATACCAATAAGAATATTAACTATAGTAGATTGAAATACATAAAAATGTTTAAATCTGTGCATTCAGTATTGTACTCTTCCCCTCCAAAATCCACCTTGGAGTCTGCTGAGGAACCAACTCAGTTTTTTGAAAACTGGTAGATAATGAGCCAGACGTTTTTCCTGACTTTCCTATAAGAACTGTAGGTACATCATGGTTACAGTTTAAAAAAAAAAAAAGAAAAAGAAGAGAGGAAGCATCATTTTGTAGAAGTATTACAGTTAAAAAACAAATAAGAATGTAATTATTAATTTTATTTGTATATCATAAAAGTAGTTCTTAAAACAACATTCAAATATCACCACTTTGCAAATAATGTATCTAGGCAATAACAAGTATCAAATAGCTACTAATCTCACAAAAAAAGACCAGCAGACTTGTACCTTTTGATGGAGCACGCAACACCACCTATGAAGTAGCCTTGCCAAAAAAAGAAAGAAACCAACAAAAAAGAAAATTGCAAGTGATTAAGTCTCAAGAAAAAACTACGGGAAATACAGAGGTCAGATGAACATGTTAACTGACACCATGGGGATGAAGTCAGCAAATCCAGGCAGTATGAAACTACAGGGGTAACCATCCAATTTTTTCAGCAAGCAAAAATTACCAGGGGAAAAAGGAGAGATGGGGGATCTATAAGTTAAAAGAGATTAAATTGACATATCAGCCCATTGAAATGGACTTTATTTGGACCACTCTTCAAAGAAACTGTAAAAAATATATCAAACAAGTGAAGAAAGAGGAACTGGATATTTGGTGCTATTGAAGAATTGTATTTACTTTTTAGATGCTATGTATTTTTAGATTTGTAGAAGTTATGTGTTTTTTTTAAAATGCATGTTTATAATTTAGCAATACCGTACTGAAATATCTGAAGAAGAAATAATATCCAGGATTTGTTTAAAATAATCTGGGACAGGATGGAAATGTGAGGGGATATTGGTATAACAAAAGAAGAAAAGAAAAAGCCATGTGTTTATAATCATACTGGTGATGGGTATACGGGGATCCATTATACCATTCTCTTTTTATGTATGTTTGACATTTTCATAATAAAAATGATTGGCCCGTAGGTATAACATGAAATAATATATGTACATTGCTGGGAGCACACTTAATACCCAATTAAGTTTGTAGAATTGAATAAATGAGAAGATAGCGACATTAAGTGGGTGGTAACATAAACAACTATGTTTACATGAGAGGTTCAAACCACAGACACTGCAGGAGTTGAGAGAGGAGCGGGGTACTGACTAGCCCTCAGAGGTACCCCCAAGAAATGGAGACCAAATGTGAGACCCAAAGAACCTGCCAGAGGGTAACCCTTCAACCCGGGCCCAGCGTGGACCAAGCCGGGAGTTAGGACCAGGTGTGACCGCCTGCAGGGCAATCTGCACTTGGAGCTGACCTCCCAACTGTCAAAGGGAAGGTCTGTATTGGACATTTATTAAAAGTCAGCAAAACAGGTTTTATTAATATTCAGACTATGGCAGTAGGAGAGAGAGACTTCAGAATAGAACTGAGCTCAACTCCACTGAAACAAAAGGTAGGAGGCTTTTTAAATGCTGGTGTGCTACAGGAGAATGCTGAAGGAGGCTGAGGAGGGTGGTCCAGGCGATCCAGCCATCCATGTTTGCTAACTGGCACTTATCCAGAGGAGAAACACACATCTCACATCTTTATGATGGGCACAGACTGGAGCAAGGAGCCCCCCGAAATTAGCATCATACCAGGAACTGGGAGAGGGGGAACTATGTCCCCAAATGTTTGCATTTCACAGAGACGGCTTCCAGGTCCTAGAGGAAACATTCTGGGTTGTAGGAGATTCATATCTCAAAACAATAGAGAAAAGATTTACAGTTCCATGTTTCCCAAAGTAATTGTCTAAGAAAAGGTAGAGCAGGGGCCTGTTGTCAGGCTGGAACAGTAAACTCTTTGGGGAGCTTGAGCTCCCTCAGGAAGGCATTTTAAGTGGGCTGAGTGGGAATGCAAACTAGTACAGCCACTATGGAGAACAGTGTGGAGATTCCTTAAAAAACTGGAAATA
>NW_011494691.1:234912-279497 GCF_000754665.1 Bison bison bison | reverse complement strand
ACTGGAGTGGGTTGCCATTTACTTCTCTAGGGGATCTTCCCAACCCAGAGATTGAACCTGCATCTCCTGCTTGGCAGGTAGCTTCTTTACCACTGAACCACCTGTGAAACTAAATATATATTTTTTTAAAAAATCAAAAGGCAGACTGCAAAACCTATCTATGCTATGCTACCATTTGCATTTAAGGCAAAAGAAAGAGAGAGAGGAAGAAAGAGAGAGGGGTCCTTAAGGAAGGAAAAAGAAAGAAAGAGGGGAAGGGAAGAAGGAAAGAAGGGCAGGAGGGAGGGGGAGAGGAAGAAAGGTGGAGTGCAGCCTGTCCCTGGAAGGATACACACGTGGTGGCAATGGCTGCTTCTAGTGTGGAGCTGGGTGACCGGAGACACGGTGGGAACAGGCTTACTTTGGGCTCTTGCACCATTTGAATGATCTATCTTAAAAGAAAATAAAGTTATAAATAAAAATGCTACCAATGACTTGGGTGAGCTCCAGTCAGGTCCAGTGCTGGTGAAGCCCCGACAGCCTCAGAGAAGTACCAAACCAGGTGTGAGGAAAGAAGACTTTTCCCAACAGCCTTCTCTCAAAACAAAACCCCAAGAGCAATAGGAGAGACCCTCCACCGACCTACACTTTTCAGAAGAACTAAATTACAACAATCCAGGCAAGTGCCAAGGACAAATGTGATGCCTCTTTCCAGGGAGTTATTGAAAAAATGGTTGAACCCAGCAGAATGTAATCCATACCCACCCCCACTCCCCTAAAAGGTTTATGCTGATCTACCAAAGTTGACGACTCAATTTAGGAAAATAAAATCTAGTTTATCGTTGTCTGGCTGGAAAAAAGCACATAAAGACTCATTTACCTGGTTGTAAACGAGATGGTAGAGCAGAGTGTCACAAATACATTATTTAGCAGAAATGAGAAGTTATGTCAGCCATTATCAATAAGTAACAAAAAGCAGTGTGCACAGAGTGGAAAACTCCATCACAAAACCGACCAACTGGTAGTTTTTATTTAACTATTTTAGGGACCAATGAGGAAAACATGGGGAGAGAAGTAAAGTTTAAAAGGCCCCCTTCTCAGCAGACGCTGGGCAAAGTTTCACCCGAGGCAAAGAACCCTCGCCGCCCACACCTGCTGGAGCTGTGTCTCCCAGCACCAAGGACAGAGGCCCCTCTCCTGGCACCCAGGCCCCACCCTCCCTTACCCTCCCTGGCTGAGCAAAGTACTTCCAGGCCTCACCCCCAGCCTTTAATTGTGTTATTTCTTCATCATCTCTGACCACTTCAGGTAAGGGCCCACTGCACAGGCCTGTTCCCAGCTAACTCTGAGGAGGAAGGTTATTTGATAAACAAATTGATTGTTACTTGGGGAGGGATGTGACTCTTAACTTACTAGCGCTGGTTTATGTTCCTAATAAAGGTGGAAAGGCTCTTTGCCCATGTGTGGCTGTGAAGTGTGAATGAGACAAGGAAGACAGGTTCCTGGCCTGTCCCCAGAAGCACTGCCTGCAGAGTGAATTGCACCTGATGGGATTTTAGCTCCCATAGGTACCTGGCAGCTCACCCAGAGCCAGCCAGGCCAGGCCTTCGCTGCAGGGGGCACCCCTGGGCAACCCCCACTTGCCAGGTGGTTCACCCAGGTACCAGCTGCCCTCTGGAGCGGGCATAGGTGCCCTGGGAGTTCTATACGATTCCCTCCCAAGAACCCTGCTCTCTGATAAAACCCATGGAGATGAACTGTGTGCTCCATCACTCTGCGCTGCTCACGTAGCGCCTTCATCAGTGTGACACCGGCAGATACTACCAGGAGCTTTATTCACTGTCAGTGGATTCTCTCAACAGTGTCTGTGTCACCCAGAAAAATGGAGGCATGCCCACTTGATCAGTCTGCCAGGGCCGCCATAGAAAATTACCAGACTGGGTGATACTGGGTGGCTTAAACGACAGAAACTTGTTTTCTAACAGTACTGCAGGCTGAAAGTCCGAGGTCAAGGTGTCTGCAGGATTGTTCCCTCTGAAGCCTCACTCCTTGCCTGACAGGTGGCTGTCTTCTCCCTGCGTCTTCACATGGTCTTCCCTCTATAGTAAAGTAAAGTAAAAGGTCACTCAGTCGTGTCCGACTCTTTGCGACCCCATGGACTATAGCCTATCAGGCTCCCCCGTCCCTGGGATTCTCCAGGCAAGAACACTGGAGTGGGTTGCCATTTCCTTCTCCAATGCATGAAAGTGAAAAGTGAAAGTGAAGTCACTCAGTCGTGTCTGACTCTTAGCGACCCCATGGACTGCAGCCTACTAGGCTCCTCCATCCATGGGATTTTCCAGGCAAGAGTACTGGAGACCTGTGTCCAAATTTCCTCTTCCTATAAGGACCCACTTATATCAGACTACCACCACCTCATTTTAACTTAATCTCCTTTTTAAAAGCCCTTTTCAAATGCAGTCACATTCTGAGGTGCTAGGGGTTGGGACTTCAACATGCACGTTGGAGAGGGGGGCACAATTCAGGCCATTAACACCCACTTTATAGACAAAGAAACTGAGGCCCACAGAGATGCAGTTTCTCTGTGAGTTAGTGTTCTAGTCAGGACCAACTCAGTGTTGGCTGCCCCCCAAAAATTATGAAAAGCCTCCTATTAAACTCATTTAAAAGACCCCAGGGACTTCCCTGGTGGTCCAGTAGTTAAGACTTCACCTTCCAATGCATGGGGTGAAGGTTCGATCCCTCATGGGGGAGCTAAGTTCCCACAGGCCTCACAGCCAAAAAACCAAAACATAAGACAGAAGTAATAGTGTAACAAATTCAATAAAGACTTTTAAAAAAAAGAATAAATAAGAGACCCAAGATCCTGAAGGGTAGACGGGCCAGTGATCCCCTGAGTGCCTACTGTTTGATAAGATGGAGTCATAGTCAGTGAGAGCCCTTCTCTGAGAGGAGATTAAACTCTGGGATATGCCTCCTTTTTCTCTGCTTTTCTTCCTCTTCTAATTTGGTAGGAACTGCCAGAAACAGTGATTGATCCTTACCCAAGCTTGCTCTAACTGGAACGAACTGCTTTAGCGAGGACACATTAGGCTGGGCGCCTTCCAGCTGTCAGGCCGCTCAGTACTGGGACTTGAAAGTTTAATAGCTTGGCTGTCGGGGAATGGTGCGGCCCCCCAGGGATTTCTATTTTTCTTCTTCAGTGATTTTTTAATGCTTAGAAAAATGTGCTGAGCAGTCGGCCCTGAAGGCAGAACCTCTTTATCTGAATGGAGCTGAGGAGCTCCGGTGGGAGCCTATGGGGGAGGAGAGAGGGGTGCTCCTTGGAAAACGCTCTCCTACATCAGAGGCTTCCACAGACTGCGGTGGAGCCACAGTCTCCCTTGCAGGGGTGATGGCTGCCACCACACCTAGGTCCACGGGGCCCCTTGAAGTGCTGAGGGTTCTTCCTGGGAGGAGAGGCCACGCCCAGTGGGAGGAGCCCCCTGTGCTGACCCCGAAGGACCTGGGTCTGAGAGCGAGGCAGGCACCAGTTACAGCCAGGCTGACCACTAAGAGTACACAGATAGGGGGACAAAGTCAGGTGTATCGCTTGCTGAAGCAGGAGAGAAACACTCTGAGGGAACCTGGGACATCTCAGGAAGAGGGATTGCAAGGAGCTTGTTGTGAGGTGTAGGCTTGTACTGGGCAATTTGGAGGAAGTTAAGAGTAAGGACTTGTTCTGTATCTGATGCTGTCAGGAACCAGGGGCTCTTGGATGATGGGGTAGCTTACAGTTTGGACCCAGAGGACAGGGTGCAGCAGGCCTAGGGCCCTTGTGAGTAAACAGCAGTCCCTCACAGCACTGGCTGGAAGGAGCCCATTGAGTTTATGTGGTTGGAGAGCATTGACCTTGCCTCTTGGTTCAGATGCGATCATGCGGAGGCCTTGTCTCTGTCCGCCCCCCACCAGGATCGCAGAGCAACACTGGTGGTCGCTGATACACTGTGAACGTTTGTATTCAGTTGACCGTACCACGGCCCAGCTCTTAACTGCAGCTGCCTGCTGTTAGGCCCAGGGTTTTCCATCCTCTGCCCAAACTGGGCCTCCTGAGCAGCCTGACCTCAGTGGGGGAAGAGGGGACTTGGAGACAGAGCTGGCAAGTCGAGATCTCTGCCTCACATGTGGCTACGCAGGGCTCTCCAGGCTGGGCCAAGGCATGGTTTGTTTGGGAAGCAGGACTCTGATCTCAGAAATGCTGGGGCCCCACACCCCTGCCTGTCTCACCTTCTCCCCCCAGGAATCAGTCTGTAAATGAGTGGAACAGAGTGACAGAGACCAGGCCCGACTTTGTCCTTCCCTAATATGAGGCCCTTATCTCAAGGTGAGGGGGATGACCCTATTTCACAGAATTGTGAGAATTCTGGGAGATAACGCAGGGAACTAGAAGCTTCCAGAAGGCAGGGACTTCCTGCCTCTCTACTCCCTGATCTTTCTCTGGCACCCTAGACAGTGCCTAGCACATAGTAGATACTCAATGAATATTGATTAAATCGACAGAGAGACATGACCCGCAAAGTAACTACTTAATAAGAGGTTTTCCATTATACTTGTTTGCTGGCTGCCATAAGGAAGCACCACAGAGAGGGTGGCTTAAACAACAGAAAGGGACTCTCTCCCACTTCTGGGGCTGGAGTTGGAAATCTAGGTGTCAGGGGAGTTGGTTCCTCCTAAGGTCTCAATGGCAACCCACTCCAGTGTTCTTGCCTGGAGAATCCCAGGGACGGGAAACCTGGTGGGCTGCCGTCTATGGGGTCTCACAGAGCCGGACACGACTGAAGCGACTTAGCAGCAGCAGCAAGAGCAAGGTCTCTAAGGGAGGATCTGTTTCAAGTCTTCTTCTACCTTCTGGTGGAGGCCTGCAGTCCTTGACCTTCCTTGGCTTGTAGATGTATTATTTCAGTCTCTAACTTCCTTTTCCCTGTGTTTCTGTGTCCAATATTCCCTCTTATAAGGACACCACGTCACACTGGCCTAGGGTCCACCCTAATGACCTCATCTTGATTGCATCTGTAAAAACCTCATATTTACAAATAAGGTTGCATTTACAGATACTTCAGCATATCTTTTGGCTGGTACACAGTTCAACCCATAACATCAGCTATTGTTTATATCACATTACAGTCTTAATTTCCAACATTTTATCCTGTTTCCTCAAATGTCATTTAAAGGTTCCAGAAATGTCAATATTTCTGCACCTAATTCATTTCACCCTCACTTCCTTTTGCACTTGAAATCAGATTCCAAATCTGTGTGGTGTATGAAACCACACACATGGTACAGAGAACCCAGAAGAGTTTTTATATTTATATATTAGAAACACAGTAAATGTCACTAAGTTGCTGTATGATCTTGGACAAGTTATTCCACATCTCTGAACCTCAGTTTCCTCAACTGTTAAATGAGATTGGGTCAAACTGACATCTTGCAGACACACAGGTAATAGGTCAGATTCTACTTCATTCCATGGACACGAAGTACGGGTGACTCCCACGTCTGTCTTCACTTCAGAGCTAACAGGCTGTGTGCCCTGCAGCAAACCCATTTCACTCCAAGTGAAATCACACTTACAACATGAGAGGGTGAAATTCTCTGATCTCCCAAGCCTTGGCCCTAGACCTTCTGTCACTGTTCCTCATTATCCCCAAGCCATGGAGGACGCCTAAGAGAAGAAACTTCCCTCCCATCTGCCTGGTTCCCTAATCTTTCATGGCTATGCTAGTTGGCCGGCTGGGATAGGACTGTTCAGCATATGTTGGCCACCTGCTTCATTTTCAAGGGTCAAGTGGTGCCTGTGCTCCAGTACTGATGAATCAGTTTTACTGACCCGCCCCCCCCCACCCCCCACACACACACCTGCCAGAATATATTGAAGGTCTTGCTAACTGGCAGTGAAGGGAGAAATTGGCTTACTGAGAGAGCACAGAGCCCACACCTGATCCATGATCACAAAAACCCAGATTAAATAGACACCTGGAATTTCCAGCTTGAACACCCCCCAGCATCATGCCTGACCTAAAGGTGGTCCTGGATACAAGTGAATATTTTTTCCTGTTCTCAGATGGGAATCACGCTCCCATGGCCCACTGCTGTCATTCATCCCCAAGAGCAGAGGTTTAGTCCAACAGGTCCTGAATCTAACCCCTGGGACAATGCCAGGCACAGAGAGAGTGGAGGAGAGAGGGAGGAGGACAGAAGGAGACAGTGCCTCACAGTGATTCACGGTACAAGCTACAGAGTCCAAAAAGAACTGCATTCAAATTTGACTTTGCAATTGACTGGACTTGTGATGGAAAACAAATTTATTGGCCTCTCTGAATTTCAACACATCCTCATCTGTAACATGTGGATAATAATATATACCCTACAGGATTGTCATGGGAATTAAATAATTCACTGAAAGCATTTAGCTTAGTGTCTAGCCAGGCACGTGCTCAATTAACTGTAGTGGTAATTTATGTCACTGTGTGTAGTGATTAAAATGATAATAACTGCTTGGATTGTAAGGCCTTCCCAGTACCATCTGCTCAGCCAACTCTTCAGTACTGCAGGATGAAGGAATTAGCAGTTGTGCAGGGGCAATCAGAGAGGGATATCTTTTATGGGTGTCAGTTCTAGAAGGTCTTTAGGTCTTCATAGAACCATTCAACTTCAGCTTCTTCAGCATTACTGGTCGGGGCACAGACTTGGATTACTGTGATATTGAATGGTTTGCCTTGGAAACGAACAAAGGTCATTCTGTCATTTTTGAGATTGCACCCAAGAACTGCATTTCAGACTCTCTTGTTGACTATGAGGGCTACTCCATTTCTTCTAAGTGATTCTTGCCCAAGTAGTAGATATAATGGCCATCTGAGTTAAATTCACCCATTCCAGTCCATTTTAGTTCACTGATTCCTAAAATGTTGATGTTCACTCTTGCCATCTCCTGTTTGACCACTTACAATTTACCTTGATTCATGGAGCTTACATTCCAGGTTTCCATGCAATATTGCTCTTTATAGCATCAGACTTTACTTACATCAGTAGTTACATTCACAACTGAGCGTTGTTTTTGCTTTGGCTCCATCTCTTCATTCTTTCTGGAGTTATTTCTCCACTCCTCTGCAGTAGCATATTGGGAACCTATCCAGGGTGTTCATCCTTCAGTGTCATATCTTTTTACCTTATCATACTGTTCATGGGGTTCTCAAGGCAAGAATACTTAAGTGGTTTGCCATTCCCTTCTCCAGTGGACCACGTTTTGTCAGAACTCTCCACCATGACCCATCTGTCTTGGATGGCCCTACGTGGCATGGCTCATAGTTTCTTTGAGTTAGACAAGACTGTGGTCCATGTGATCAGTTTGATTAGTTTTCTGTGATTGTGGTTTTCATTCTGTCTGCCCTCTAACTATAATGATAAGAGGCTTATGGAAGCTTCCTGATGGGAGAGACTGACTGTGGGGGAAACTGGGTCTTGTTCTCATGGGTGGGGCCATGCTCAGTAAATCTTTAATCCAATTTTCTGTTGATGGGCAGGGCTGTGTTCCCTCCCTGTTGTCTGACCTGAGACCAAACTATGGTGTTTGGAGATAATGAAGATAATAGCGACGTCCTTCAAAAGGTCCCAGGCACCCCCTACCACTCTCAGTACCCCTGACCCTGCAGCAGGCCACCACTGACCCACGCCTCCTTTCTGAGACTCCTGGACACTCACAGGCAAGTCTGGGTCAGTCTCTTGTGGGGTCACTGCTCCTCTTCCTGGGTCCTGGTGCACACAAGATTTTATTAGTGCCCTCCAAGAGTCTGTTTCCCCAGTCTTGTGTAAGTTCTGGCAGCTCTATGGTGGGGTTGATGGCAACCTCCTCCAAGAGGGCTTATGCCACAGCCAGATCTGCTGCACCCAGAACCCCTGCCCACTGCGGCAGGCCACTGCTGACCCATACCTCCACAGGAGACACTCAAGCACTCAAAGGCAGGTCTGGCTCAATCTCTGTGGGGTCTCCTGGTATGTACAAGGCTTTGTTTGAGCCCTCCGAGTATCTCTGGCAGGTATGGGACTTGATTCTAAACGTGATTTTTGCCCCTCCTACTGTTCTGCTGGGGCTTCTCCTTTGCCATTGGACATGGGGTATCTGTTTTTGGTGGGATCCAACATTCTCCTGTCAATGGTTGTTCAGCAGCGAGTTGTAATTTTGGAGTTCTCGCAGGAGAAGGTGAGCTCACATCCTTCTACTCTAGAACTAACACCCAAGAAAGATGTCCTTTTCATTATAGGGGACTAGAATGCAAAAGTAGGAGGTCAAGAGATACCTGGAGTAACAGGCAAATTTGTCCTTGTAGTACAAAATGAAGCAGGTCAAAGGTTAACAGTTTTGCCAAAAGAATGCACTGATCATAGCAAACACCCTCTTCCAACAACACAAGAAAAGACTCTACACGTGGACATCACCAGGTGGTCAATACCAAAATCAGATTGATTATATTCTTTGCAGCCAAAGAAGGAGAAGTTCTATACAGAAAAAAACAAGACCAGGAGCTGACTGTAGCTCAGATCATGAACTCTTTATTGCCAAATTCAGATTTAAATTGAAGAAAGTAGGGAAAACCACTAGGCCATTGAGGTATGACCTAAATCAAATCCCTTACAATTACACAGTGGAAGTGACAAATAGATTCAAGGGATTATGTCTGATAGACAGAGTGCATGAAGAACTATGGATGGAGATTCATGACATTGTACAGGAGGCAGTGATCAAGACCATCCCCAAGAAAAAGAAATGCAAAAAGGCAAAATGGTTGTCTGAGGAGGCCTTACAAATAGCTGAGAAAAGAAGAGAAGCTAAAGGCAAAGGGGAAAAGGAAAGATATACCCATTTGAATGCAGAGATAAGAAAGACTTCCTCAGTGATCAATGCAAAGAAATAGAGGGAAACACTAGAATGGGAAAGACTAGAGATCTCTTCAAGAAAATTGTAGATACCAAGGGAACATTTCATGCAAATATGGGCACAATAAAGGATATAAACGGTATGCACCTAACAGAAGCAGAAGATATTAAGAAGAGGTGGCAAGAATACAGAACTGTACAAAAAAGATCTTCATGACCAAAATAACCACGCTGGTGTGATCACTCACCTAGAGCCAGACATCCTGGAATGTGAAGTCAAGTGGGCCTTAGGAAGCATCACTACAAACAAAGCTAGTGGAGATGATGGAATTCCAGTTGAGCTACTTCAAATCCTAAAAGATGATGCTGTGAAAGCGCTACATTCAATATGCCAGCAAATTTGGAAAACTCAGCAGTGGCCACAGGACTGGAAAAGGTCAGTTTTCATTCCAATCCCAAAGAAAGGCAATGCCAAAGAATTTACAAACTACCACACAATTGCACTCATCTCACACACTAGAAAGTAATGCTCAAAATTCTCCAAGCCAGGCTTCAACAGTACATGAACTGTGAACTTCCAGATGTTCAAGCTGGATTTAGAAAAGGCAGAGGTAGCAGAGATCAAATTGCCAACATCTGTGGGGGCATCGGAAAAGCAAGAGAGTTCTGGAAAAACATGTACTTCTGCTTTATTGACTATGCCAAAGCCTTTGACTGTGTGGATCACAACAAACTGTGGAAAATTCTTAAAGAGATGGGAATACCAGACCACCTGACCTGCCTCCTGAGAAATCTGTATGCAGGTCAAGAAGCAACAGTTAGAACTGGACATGGAACAACAGACTGGTTCCAAATCAGCAAAGGAGTACATCAAGGCTGTATATTGTCACCCTGCTTATTTAACTTATATACAGAGTACATCATGCAAAATGCTGGGCTGGATGAAGCACAAGCTGTAATCAAGATTGCTGGGAGAAATATCAATAACCTCAGATATGCAGATGACACCACCCTATAGCAGAAAGGGAAGAGGAACTGAAGAGCCTCTTGAAGAAAGTGAAAGAGGAGAGTGAAAAAGTTGGCTTAAAACTCAACATTCAGAAAACTAAGATCATGGCATCCGGACCCTTCACTCCATGGCAAACAGATGGGGAAACAATGGAAACAGTTACAGACTTTATTTTTCTGGGCTCCAAAATCAGTGAAGATGGTGACTGCAGCCATGACATTAAAAGATGCTTGCTTCTTGGAAGAAAAGCTATGACCAACCTAGACAGTACGTTAAAAAACAGTGACATTACTTTGCTGACAAAGGTCAGTCTAGTCAAAGCTATGGTTTTTCCAGTAGTCATGTATGGATGTGAGAGTTGGACTATAAAGAAAGCTGAGCACCAAAAAATTGATGCTTTTGAACCGTGGTGTTGGAGAAGACTCTTGAGAGTCCCTTAGACTGCAAGGAAATCCAATCAGTCCATCCTAAAGGAAATCAGTCCTGAATATTCATTGGAAGGACTGATGCTGAAGCTGAAACTGCAATCCTTTGGCGATACTGGGAAAGATCGAAGGCAAAAGGAGAAGGGGGCGACAGAGGATGAGATGGTTGATGGCATCACCGACTGGATGGATATGAGTTTGAGCGAGCTCTGGGAGTTGGTGATGGACAGGGAAGCCTGGCATGCTGCAGTTCATGGGGTCGCAAAGAGTTGGACACAACTGAGCGACTGAACTGAATTGAATCAGAGATGTACCCTTGGTGTCTGAAAAGCATCTCACTCTGTGATAGAAATCCAACAGTAGACTCTAGGCCAAATTAGAGCGGCTAGGGACTCCCTTGTAGGCGGGGCTGGGGGCGGAGGACGGGCGGGGTCTCAGGCTGCTGTCTTTGACCAGATTATCTTGGCAAGTGGCGCCACCTTCTGGACCGTCTAGGAACTGGCTTGAACTCCTAGTCACCCAGCTGCAAAATCTGATTTGTGCCAAGTTCTGGATGCCTATAATCATCCCTTCATTGCTAGAGCCACCCTGATCCAGAGAGGCCAGCCACACACTTCATACCGCCCCTCAGTCAGTCCGTTCATGTCAGGATTTTCATGACAGCTCCCAATTTCCTGAGGATTATAAATCAACCATAAAATTGCACTTTGCCCCAAGACTTTGCATATTATTATCTAGCAAGTCTGTTCTTATTCTCTCCTGCTTCCATTTGTGGTGGGAGAAACCACCTCCTCCTTTTCTCTTTCAGTTGCATTTTCTGTGGCTTTGGGTTTTAGATGAGAGCTTGAGTTTGCAGTAGGTGTCCTGAGTCCCATCTGCTCTCAGCTCACCAAAGACTTTGCCTGGGTCCCCAGTCTCTCCACCTTCATCTTCTCATCTACAAAAGGACAGACAGAATTACACCTGCCATCATGGCCCCAACTCTTTTGAAACTGAAGGAGAATAATATGAGTGGGGAAAACGCCCTGTCAGTGTCAGAGATTAGGCTGCAGCTCCTCAGCCTGCGGGTATAATTAGTGTCACATGTAAGTACAGAATCTTAGCAATAACGGCGTGTGCTGGCCCCACCCCCTTCCTCAGCAGCAGGCTCCACAGTGTAACCTTTGTCATGGTGGCTGCTGTGGAGCTGGCACAGAACTCACTTTTATTCTGTTCATTCATCAGGCATTGATGGGTCTACTCTGCACCAGGCACTATGGAGTTCGGATATTAAAGGGTCAAAATTCTTGGCCTCTAGGACCTGGAGAGCCAAGAGGGATGAGGAGTGAATAAATGAATCCGCACATTGTTGAGAGCCTGCCGTGTGCCGAAGCATAGTGCAGGGTGTGTGATGGGTGTCCACTGTGTGTTAAACAGGAGGGCCTCTTGAGGTCTGCTTACAAAAGCAGCTTTGGTTTGAAAGGGACCTCTTCCAAGGTCCCTTTCAATGTATTCAGTGGGAGGTACATGCTGTCTCCTGCCCCTTGTTGAAAATATGAATGGTCTCAGGATTTTTCTAATCACTTATAGGTAATTAAAAATCCCATGCTTATTTTAAGTCCCAAAACACTGTCTCAATCCAGTAAACAACATGACTGGTCAATATATTATTCAACCCATGGACCCACGTTTTCCCTCCTCCCAGGTAGGCAACCCCCGGCCCCGCCCTGCCCTCCCCGCTGCTGTTTCTAATGCAGTCAGTGTGTAAGCAGGAAGGAAGGAGAGGAAAGGAAGGCAGAAAGGTTCTTCCTTGAGAGACACTGTTATAAGGTGGCTTCACAATGTCTGGGTGTGGCTGGAGTTTAAACCAGGTTTCTTCTCCTGAGGACGTTTCTCTTAGCTCTTCTGAGACGCCCTTCCCCCTCTGCAGGACTAGCTGCAGGGAGAGGCCTCTCCTCTGCTGGTGCCCCCACGGCAACCCCACCCCCAAAGGTGCCCTCTGGTAAACCCCTCTCAGTGGAGCCCAGGCTGTCACACCTGTCACAGGGTCTGCCTTTGCTGTGGGGGCAGGTGAACCTCCGGGCACTGAAAGAGGAGTGAGCAGCTTCCCATCTGGGCTCAGACAATTTAACATTCTGTTACACATGCACGTGGTTTAGTCCTCTTGGTACTCTGGGGAGAAAGTTTCCTTATTCCCATTCTACAAACAGGGGCCTTTAGAACATCACACATCCACAGGTGACAAAGACAGGGTTTGAAGTCCTGTCTCTCTGATCAAGGCCATGTTTCTCCCATGAGTCCTTGCTATGGTCACTAAAGAGCAGAGGGACCAGCCATCACACCTCTCTGTGCCTTGGTTCTTCATCTTGCGTGATCTCCAAGAGCCCTTTGCATTCTAAAACTGCAACATGAAATGTCTGAGTTGAGGTTTCCTGCAAGCCATAGGCAAAGCAATCTGCAGGGCCTCGGCCTCCAGTGTGAGAGGCAGCAGAGCTCAGCGCTCCACTTCCTGCCCTAAGGCCCCACGTGTCCTGCACCTTAATCAGTGCAGGGAGAGACAAACCCCTTTTAACTGGTGCTGGCCTTCTTCTCCCTCCATGAGGATGTGCCCTGTACTGAGCAGGAGACGAATTTGCTTCCTCTTCCACAGGCTTAGTTCCCACCGCAGCTCCTGCTGAGAGGGTTCTACCTTGCTGAGCAGGATGCGGTGTTTCAAGAGAGGAACTTTCCAGATAGCATAGCTCTTCTTCTAAATCAGCTATCTCATCTGGAGAAAAACCCTGGCTGTCCTGGATGTGTTGGTTGTCAGTTGCCCCAAATAGAGCCCTCCTAAGGGATTTCCAAAGATAATCTGGGCTGTGCAATGGCCCTGCTCTCCTAACACTTGCTTTGGCGCCATCTGTAGGAATCAGTGCACAGCAGTTCTCTGCTGTCTCCATAGTCAGATCCAGCGTAATTACCTTCTGTTACCGATGGGGAAACTGAGACTTCGAGGTGAGAAATACGTGCCTGGTAAAGGCCAGAGCCAGGACTGGAAACTTGATTTCCTATTTCAAATGTAATACTTTGAGTTCTGTCCTCTCTTTTTTGCTGGTGCCCTTCTCTAATTGTCTCCCTATCAAATCCCATTCCTGGACATGGAATCCAAACCCACCTTCCTGCTCCTCAACCAGCCCCGGGGTTAGAAGGTGAGGTGGGATCTCAGGCAAAGGAAGGGTGAGGATTCTTCTATAGTTCTTTCAATAGACTATTAGCCACATCCACCCTGCCAATCTACTGACCTGCCCATCCTACACCATCGTAATAAATTGAGATTTTATGTCCATATAACAGAGAAGGGTTTATCTCCTTCATTAAATTAGCCTGGGTGTTCAGACCCAGGTTCAGGGGCAAAGCATATTAATTCCTGATTGCCCTTAAGTTCTAGTGGAGGGTAACAAAGCTAATGTTTATTGAGCATTTACCATATGGCTTCCCTTGTGGCTCAGATGGTAAAGTGTCTGCCTACAATGTGGGAGACCTGGGTTTGATCCCTGGGTCAGGAAGTTCCCCTGGAGAAGGAAATGGCAACCCACTCCAGTATTCTTGCCTGGAAAATCCCATGGACGGAGGAGCCCGGTAGGCTACAGTCCATGGGGTCGCAAAGAGTAGGACAGACTGAGTGACTTCACTTCACTTACCATATGCCAGAATTTGTTCTGAGGTTCTTGCATCTCTCAAGCCATTTGACCTGACAACAACTCTATGTGGCCCACACTTTTATAATCCCCCTTTTAAAGATAAGGCAACTCACAGCTTTATCTCCCCGCACACTGCCAGTGGCCTGCCAGGCATCCCATGATGTGCTCTGCAGCGATGGGGAAGTCGAGAGGAGATGAGGCCTACTTCCAGAGGAGCCGTCTGTTCTGGGTTACTGTCATCATCCTTTCTTTTGGCTATTACACGTGGATGGTCTTCTGGCCTGAGAGTACTCCTTATCAGAGCCTGGGACCCCTGGGCCTTTCACTCAGTACTCGCTGAAGCATCATCACACCCTCGTGCATGGTTGGTGTTGGCTTGCCTGGATGATTCTCGTGGGAGTGTCCTTGTATGCCATTGTATTGCGCAAGTCTAAAGGCATCACGAATACGTGGACCCAACTGCTCTGGTTCCTACAGACGTTCCTTTTCGGGATGGCATCTCTCTATTACTTGATTGCTTTTAGACCAAAATGCCAAAAACAAACTTAAGATACTCCAAAAAAACTGAATCACTTTATTGTACACTTGAAACTAATATAATGTTTTTAACCAACTATACTTCAGTTTAAAAAAAAATTAAAAATAAATTAATTAATTAAAAAGAGAGAGAAAATACAGCATATAAAGTTCCTAGGGGGAGAAAAGAAGATATTCAAAAGCTTTCTCTATACTTTGATATTCAGCCTCATCTTTTTTGAGGGGTGCTGTGTTTACTTGATGTTCCTACTTTCTAGAAAGTTAAGGCCCTCTAGTTATTCATGATTCCCTCGTCAGCTCTAGTTAAAGTTAAGTAGATAGTAGAAAAAGATTTTAGCTTTCTAATTACGCAGACTAACGTATTTGGCAAAGCGCTCCCAGCTACGTTCCTGTGGTCCTTGGCTGCACTGACATTCTCCCTGTCACCTGCTTTAAGCCACATACTAAGTTTGAGATACCCTTGCTCACGCCTTCTGATTAAAACACCTTACCCTTAACCACCACCATCTTATCAGCTCGCCTTTCCTCCAATTTTTTTCTACCCACTTGATCCAAAATAGAGTGAGGCCTCCACAGCACATCAATTCCACCCAGTTATTGGACACCTGTGAGGCAGGATCTTCTCTCAGGCTTCCATTTCACATTACAGAGAAAGATAAGGAAGACAAACAAGTGCCTGGAATGGGGTGGGCTGAGCAGTGACACAGAGGACATGTTAGGAATCCAGAAGAAAGGATTGGAGAATGCCGTTTCTGCCCTCCCAGCCGGAAGTGGTGTCTCCTTTCACTCGGGCCTCCGACACAGTGCTCTGTGGTGTGCAGGTCTGACGGCCACTTTCAGGTCAGGACGGCAACTTAGACAGCTTCGTTTTCAACCCTAACACCTGTCCCATCGCCTCACACAGTGTTTACTCCGACTTCACTTTGCACTAGTTCAGCAGCATTCCAGTTTTTATTTGAAAACTGCAGGACCGGTACAGTGTACACCTGTCTCAGAGAAAAGCACAGGACTGCCCTTGGCTCCCATCTTTCTGTGGGTCTCCTACAGGGTGGGAAACCTGTGTCTTTCCACCCTTTCCTATTCTTAATTACTTTTCTCCAGCCTCTGTAGATGTGTCCCTCCCGTTCTGACTCACTCAGCCATTCCTGTTCTAGAGAGTCTAGCTCATGGTCCTCCAGCTAATGACTACCTCTGTCATTCACCTGGCTATCTCTTACGATTACTAACTGGCTGGGGCAGAAGGGTTATTGACTGTCACCTCTAGGAGACTGCAGGGATCCTTTCCTGAAGGCCGCCCTGGTTGCAGTTTCACCAGGAACTAGGCCTTGTTGTTTTTTTCCCATGATACAGTACGTCATGTTATTTGTTTTAAACTAATATTTGTGAGAAACAGATCCCTCTCCCCGCTCCCCTCAGAAAAGAAGCTCCAGGGAAAACCACAGCCATGAAACATGGTAGACTATGAATTGCTTTTGGTGGAGAGTGACTTCTGCACAAAAATCCATGTCTTTCCCCCTGCTTCTTTTGTGATTGAGGGGTTATTAATGGTTTCAAGGATAATATGGCAGATAACTGAATAAAATGTGAACTGTATCTCCAATTTAAAAAATAATAATAATAAAGATAAGGCAACTCACAGACTTAGAAAACAAATTTATGGTTACCAAAGGGGATAGGGAGGGGAGGGATAAATTAGTAATTTGTGATTAACATATACATACTACTATATATAAAATAGATAACAAACTAGAACTATGATATAGCACAAGGAATTCTACTCAGTATTTTGTAATAACCTATAAGGGAAAAGAATCTGAAAGATAATATATATGTAAGAGAATATATATAAAAAAGTCTATATGTAAAAGAATATAAACATATATACAACTGAAATACTGTGCTGTCCAGCTGAAACAACACTTCATAAATCAGCTATACTTCAATGAAAAAATAAAACTTAAAAAATAAAATAAAGATGAGTAAACTGAAGCACAGAACAGTTAAGTAACTTTTGCAAGGTCACACAGCTAATAGGTGATAGAGACAAGTCTTTCAACTTGGGTAGTTTGATTCTACGGCCTTTGTGCCCAACAGCCCATGAGACAGCTTGAGGTATCCTGACCCCAGAGAGTTTCTGGGATGAGAAGAACGCTTGTCTTAGATGGATGCCCTAGAGGCAGAGCCCAAGTCTAGGACTCCTTAGCAGGTGGCATATTATAGAGGTGTTCCTGGAAAACCTGTGAGGGAGAAACAAGCAAGCAAATCATCTCAGCTTCAGGGGAACTCAGGAGGGGAATTTCCACTCAAAGTTGTCCTA
Organism: Bison bison bison; assembly: GCF_000754665.1. Lineage (NCBI taxonomy): Eukaryota > Metazoa > Chordata > Mammalia > Artiodactyla > Bovidae > Bison > Bison bison. Next base: position 262,661 of record NW_011494691.1, on the reverse strand, counting down.
ATCCCAAGTGAGGGAGCTGGGCTTCCGCACCCCATGCTTGTCAGTCATTCCCAAAGGACTAGCCCAGGGAACTGAACAGTGGGCTCTGCTGGCCTGAGGGCCCTGCTCCAAAAAGAGTCCCAAGTGCAGACTATGGGAAGCGAAAGCACAGGAAACCCACAGGCACAGAAAATGTTGGAAAAAACAATCCAAGAGGATGTGGCCGAGCGTCGACAATATCTGCTCCAGCAGCCACACTGAAATAAGGAAGAACTTGCAATTCAGTTTAAGCCTCAACAAGTCCCCAGTGTATTTCAGAGCAGCACAAATTCCTCTGATGTTGGCAAGCTCTCAGGAACAACTCTTGTCAAAGGGAAGTAGAGGATAACTATTAATATTTCTGCAGAGCCTCCTCCAGGTGAGCACAAAGTGCCCCTCGGAGAGCTCATGCACCTGTGACCATACCCAAGTGGCCGACCCAAGCCTCTGCAGCCACCTACGACAACCTCGCCCGCACAGACCGCACTGCTCTGCCCCACTCTCCCAAGCCAAGTCTGCCTCGTCTTCATCCTTGCTGCCCAGAGGCCTCTTCTGGAGTTCTAGAGGTCCCCACTGCCCTCTACCTGGTCATCTCCCACGACCCCTGATCTGCCTCCTCTGCCCAGTTGTCCCAGCCACTCTTGCTCTACACTTCAGGAGCATGGGCATGCCAGCCACTGCACTGACTTTCTTTCCCTTGTTGTTGAGTGGTGTTGTCTCATTCTTCTTAATTTATAAAATATGTCAAATATATAAAATGGGTACCCAGCATCTGAAATTGTCCGCCTTAATGTTATTTGTTACAGACTTTTTTTTAAAAACGCACAAAGATTTCAGATACAGCTGAAACCCCTTTGTGCTTTGTCCTGATTCCATTCTCCTCTCCAGAGGCTACCACTCCTCTACATTTGGCATTTATCATTCCCACCATGCTTTTATCAATTTTACTATGTGTGTATATATATATATCATTTGTAGGATTATCTGCATGATTTTAGACTTTATATTCAATTGTATTACATTGTGCATTAGGGTTCTCCAGAGAAACAGAATCAACAGGATGTTTCAGAGAAACATTTTAAGGAATTGGCTCACACTATAATGAAGCTAGAAGTCCAAAATCGAGATGTCAACAGGTTAGACACCTGCTGCTGCTGCTGCTAAGTCGCTTCAGTCGTGTCCGACCTCCTAACGACCCCATGGACTGCAGCCCACCAGGTTCCTCTGTCCATGGGATTTTCCAGGCAAGAGTACTGAAGTGGGTTGCCATTGCCTTCTCCAGGTTAGACACCTAGGAAAGAGCTTTTGTTCCAGTTCAAGTCCAGAGGCCATCTGCTGGTAGAATCCTTTCTTCCTCTCGGGACCTCAGTCTTTGTTCTATTCAGGTCTTCAACTAATTGAATGAGGTCCTCTCACTTTACTCAAAGTCACCAATTAAAATGTTAATCTCATCTAGAGTAATGTTGGACCAAATATCTGGGCACCGTATTAGTCGCTCAGTCATGTCCAACTTTTTGTGACCCCATGGACTGGAGCCTGCCAGGCTTCTCTGTCCATGGAATTTTCCAGACAAAAGAATACTGGGGTGAGAAGCTATTCCCATCTTCAGGGGATCTTCCCAACCCAGAGATTGAACCTGGGTCTCCTGCATTGCAAGCATATTCTTTACCATCTGTGCATCTTGGCACCATTTGTTGCTGTTGTTAGGTTGCTATGTCCAACTCTTTGTGACCCCACGGACTGCAGCACACCAGGCTTCCCTGTCTTCCACTGTCTCCCAGAGTTTACAAAACTCATGTCTATTGATTCAGTGATGCCATCCAACCATCTCATTCTCTGTCGCTCCCTTCTCCTCCTGCCCTCAGTCTTTCCTACCATCAGGGTCTTTTCCAATGAGTCCCATCAGGTGGCCAAAGTATTGGAGCTTCAACTTCCACATCAGTCCTTTCAAAGAGTATTCAGGGTTGATTTCCTTTAAGACTGACTGGTTTGATCTCCTCACTATCCAAGGGACTCTCTCAAAAGTCTTCTCCAGCACCACGGTATCAATTCTTTAGTGCTCAGCCTTTTTTATGGTCCAAATTTTACAACCATACATGACTAATGGAAAAACCACAGCTTTGACTATATGCTCCTTTATCAGCAAAGCAATATCTCTGTTTTTTAATACGCAGTCTAGGTTTTTCATAGCTTTTCTTCCAAAGAGCAAGCATTTAAAAAAAAATTAACTTATTTATTTTAATTGGAGGCTAATTACTTTACAATATTATAGTGGTTTTTGCCATACATTGACATGAATCAGCCATTTCGTGGCTGCAGTCACCATCCACAGTGATTTTCGAGCCTAAGAAAATAAAATCTGCCACTGTTTCCATTTTTCCCCCATCTATTTGCCATGAATTGATGAACCTGGATGCCAAGATCTTAGTTTTTTGAAGGTTGAGTTTTAAGCCAGCTTTTCCACTCTCCTCTTTCACCATTATCAAGAGGTTCTTTAGTTCCTCTTAGCTTTCTGCCATTAGGATGGTATCATCTGCATATGTGAGGTTGTTGATATTTCTCCCATCAATCTTGATTCCAGCTTGTGCTTCATCCAGCCCAGCATTTCACAGCTCAACTTTGCATACAAATTAAATAAGCAAGGTGATAATATACAGCCTTCATGTACTCCTTTCCCAAATTTGAACCAGTCCATTTTTCCATGTCCACTTAGAACTGTTGCTTCTTGACCTGCATACAGGTTTATCAGGAAGCAGGTAAGGTGGTCTGATATTCCCATCTCTTTATGAATTTTCCACAGTTTGTTGTGATCCACAAAATCAAAGGCTTTAGTATAGTCAATGAAGCAGAAGTAGATGTTTTTCTGGAATTCCCTTGCTTTTTCTATGATCCAATGCATGTTGGCAATTTGTTCTCTTTTCTAAACCCAGCTTGTACATTTGAAATTTCTCAGTTCCCATACTACTGAAGCCTAGCTTGAAGGATTTTGAGCATTACCTTGATAGCATGTGAAATGAACGCAATTGTACAGTAGTTTGAACATTCTTTGCCATTGCCCTTCTCTGGAATTGGAATGAAAACTGACATTTTCTAGTCCTGTGACCACTGCTGAGTTTTCCAAATTTTCTGACATATTGAGTGCAGCATTTTAACAACATCTTTTAGGATTTGAAATAGCTCAGCTGGAATTCCATCACTTCCACTAGCTTTGTTCATAGTAAAGCTTCCTAAGGCCCACTTAACTTCACACTCCAGGATGTCTAGTTCTAGGTAAGTGACTGCTGCTGCTGCTGCCACCTGCTGCTGCTGCTGCAGCTAAGTCACTTCAGTCGTGTCCGACTCTGTGCGACCCCAGAGACGACAGCCCACCAGGCTCCCCCGTCCCTGGGATTCTCCAGGCACAAACACTGGAGTGGGTTGCCATTTCCTTCTCCAATGCATGAAAGTGAAAAGTGAAAGTGAAGTCAGTCAGTCGTGCCCGACTCTTAGCGACCCCATGGACTGCAGCCCTCCTGGCTCCTCCATCCATGGGATTTTCCAGGCAAGAGTACTGGAGTGGGGTGCCATTGCCTTCTCCATGGTTATCCAGGTCATTAAGACCTTTGAACAATTCTTCTGTGTATTCTTGCCACCGCTTCTTAATCTCTTCTGCTTCTCTTAGGTCCTTGCTGTTTCTGTCCTTTATTGTGCCCATCTTTGCATGAAATGGCCTAGTCCAATTGACACAAGAAATTAACTGTTATATACTGTTTCCTTAAGCAACTTGCTTTCTTAACTCTCCATTTTGATTTTGAGATTTGTCCTTGTTGATGCATGTTGCATTTCATTGTATTTACATCATAGGTTATGAATTTTTCTGTCGATGGACAGAGGTTGCTTCACTGTCAAACCAAAGAGGTTGCTTCGGTTGACTGTCACAAACAAGAGGGGCACAAACTTCATGTACACGGGAGAGATTCTTTCTAGGTCTGAGTTGGGCAAACTACAGGCAGGCCAAGTCCAGCCAAGCATCTATTCTGTAAATAAAGTCTTACTGGAGCACAGTCACACCTGTTCATGTGCTAATTGTATACTAATTGGCTGCTTTCACACTCCCAGGCAGAGTTGTGGATTTGCAACAAAGACCACAAAGCCTAAAGTATTTCCTCCCTGTCCCACTAGAGAAAAGGTCTCTGGGAATTCCCTGGTTGCCCAGTGGTTATGATTCTTCCCTGTCCCCGCTGAGAGCCCCGGTTCAATCCCTGGTCAGGAAACTAGGATCCCACAAGCAGCCACAGAACACCCCCCAAAAAAGAAAGGGTTTCCTGCTGGGCTCCAGGCTGGTACCTAGAAACAGCATGGGCTCTGCCTATCATCAGCTTTTAGCCAACATTGCCAAATGCCTCCCCAGAGTGGCCACACAAACTTACCCTCCCAGAAACAGAATATGAGGCCCCCCTCCTTCATATCCTCTACTTCCAAAGGTCTGCCAGTCTGATGCTTGTGAACTGGTTTCTCATTGCTTTTTCATGTTTGGCTCTTTAAACATGTATCACTTATTCATTCAACAAACATCTATTAAGGGATTATTGTGTGCCTGGTACTATCTAGATAAAGCTGCTCCCTTTGACAAGAGAAAAAACTAAGCTACTCAGTGTTAGAATCACAATTCAAACATGGTGGGTGGTGAGGCAAGATGGTTGCGTGTGGGTGGTGCAGGCATACCCTGGAGAGGTTAGCACCATGAAAAATGATCAAACAGCTGACTATTCTGCAGGCCTGAGGATGCTCAGTTGAGAAATAAAGCAACAATTTGGCTCTCTGCCCACAGCTTCTCACAATCAGGGGCACTTCCATCGTAATTCTTAGCAAAAAGGATCTGTATTTCACACAGGCATCATTAAAATCGTTTAGTAATTAAACTGGTTTCCTATCTTCTCTTTTGACCTTAGAATATAAAACATCTGCAATTATAAGAGAAAAAGTGAATGTGAGAAAGAAACTGTCCATAAATGATACAGCAAGACATACAGCTTTATTATTTAAAGTTATCAAGAGAGCCAATAAATAAAGGGAAAGGGAGGTGGAGTGTCAGAGCAGTAAATCTTCATATGTCCACCAGGAAGTCAATAAATAATGCCTATGGCTGTAGGCAATCAAAAAATCTGTAGAAAGATGGGGCAAGCTCTGAACAGACAAACAGCTGGGGCCTAGGACATGAGGTTACAAAAATGTGGGCCTGGGAGTGCTTTTTCTTTACAAACCTTTATAAGCATTTCTTTTTAGTACTGTCTAATTTTTAAACTAGACATGTATGCATGGCTTTATTAATTTTTAAGTTGAAGTACAAGAAGTACAAAAGAGAGTTTCTGAAATAATTACAGATGAAGTGACATGTGTATAACAATCTGAGATAAGGAGTAGAGGTCAGTGGAAATGGAGGTTTTTTTCATTAGCCATGAGATTTTAATTGTTGAAGTGAGGAGATATGTCTCTTTCTACCTTTATATGTAATTTTATGTAGTTGAAATTTTCCATAATAAAAAATTTTTTAAAAAGAAAAACGGGCAACGAGCTATGAGTCAGACATATGAGGATTAAATTCAGCTTGGATGCCTAGTCCTGTAGGCAAGTTCCTGTACTCTCTGGGCCTCAGTTTCCCCACTGGGAGGCTGGGTGGCCGGGTTTGGTCATGGCATGCAGAGGTAGCAATCTGAGTCAAGGGCTGGAACCTGGAAAGGCCTTCATCTGTTCAGGAAAATAGTTCAGCCCACAGCTGGGGAGAGGAGAAAGAAAGCCAGAGTGAAGAGCAGGGTCAAGTTGTCAGGGTTTAAATAAGAGCACACCCCTGAATAAATTCAAATTTGCTCTTAGTAAGTTCATGCCAGCAGAAAGGGAAATGGGAAGTTGGAAAGCATTTGTTTCAAATGTAGAAAGTGGAGAGACGCAGAGAGAAGTCCCAGAGGGAGACCAGCTGGCTGCCCAAACAGAGCCTCCCAGAGTCACCATATCTTGAAATGCTTGTGCTCAAAACTCTGATTTTATTAGGGCATCTGTAGAAATTAGGGCCAGCTCATGACAAAGAAACCCTTCTGACATGTATAGCCAGGATTACATCTGCCATACTGTGGCGGTTAAACTCTTTGTTCAAAGCAAGTCCAAGGTAACTGAGGCAGGATGTTGGGGGCTGTGGAATGAAGGAGGCCTCCAGGGAGGGTGAAGACAAGGGAATTCTGTCCTCCCATGACAGAGGGCAGCCTCTAGGGACTAGGACCTCCTGATTGCCCAGCACTGTGAACACCAGCACCCACACCAGCCTCTTGCTCCACACTCCTCCGACCTCTCCTACTAAGACTTCTTCTCTCAGATGGACTGCAGTGTAATGATGAGGTCAAAACTCATATGCAGTACGGACTCAGGAGGGTTTCCCCAACCTCAACTTCCCCAGAAAGACCGAAATTAGCCTTCAGTGTCCCTGATTCTCCCTGGATGCCCAGTGGCTGTGACTATGCTTGAGATGAGCTGTCCGGGAGGTGACTTTCTTCACTACCTGATGACATGTCCCCTGACTCCACCTGCGGGTGCTACCTTAACTCATTCCGTGGGCTTCATATTTTCCATCTACAGGTAACAACTAGCAGGTTGAACTAGAAAAGAGATGATTAGGACTCAAACCAAGCTGGATGAGGGATGGGAATGGAGTGACGCATGTCAATGTAGGGAACTGTTATGTTTGATTTGGGACTGAGGGGAGGGGCCGAAGGTGATTCTCAGGTTGGAAGTAGGTACAACACTGGCTGTGCCTTTAGGGGCTCCCCTGTCTGGTTGTCCCTGAAGAAGCAGCACCATTTCTGGGCCCATGTATCCATCTCATCCTGTACCACACACTGTGCTGGGGATGGAACAACAGCAGAACAGAAAAGCAGAAAAGCCTGACCTCAATGAGTTTATACTCTGGCAGCAAGTAAATCAAGAAACAAAAATTGGTAATAATTATAAGCTGTGATGGGCTCCTCTGGTAGCTCAGGTGGTACAGAATTCGCTGCAATGCAGGAGACCCCAGTTCAATTCCGAGGTTGGGAAGATCTCCTGGAGAAGGGATAGGCTACCCACTCCAGCATTCATGGGCCTCCCTGGTGGCTCAGACAGTAAAGCATCTGTCTGCAGTGCAGGAGACTTGGGTTCAATCCCTGAGTTGGGAAGATCCCCTGGAGGAGGGCATGGCAACCCACTCCAGTATTCTCCTGGAGAATTCCCATGGACAGAGGAGCCTAGTGGGCTGTGGTTAATGGGGTCACAAGGAGCCGGACATGACTGAGGAACTAAGCACATATAGCTGGGATAAGTGTTTCAAAGAAAGGGAACAAGGCAGAGAGAGGAAGAGTGGAAGAAGATCCTGCCTTAGGAGAGGAGATCACGAGAATGGAGCCACCCACACAAAGAGGAGAGAGCAGTCCAGGCTGAGGAGTCACTGCCCACCAAGGACTCAAGGCAGGAGGGAGGCCCGCATGGCCCACAAGCTTTAACCTGTGAGCAGTGGGAAGACCGTCACACCTGCAGGGCCTTGAGGGCTGCTGTCAGGAGTTTGGGTTTTATTCTAACCAAAAGAAACACTGCAGAAGAGTTTTTATTTAATCACAGCAACATGATCTGATGTGAAGGGTTGAAGAAAATCTCCCTGGAAGCAGGATGCAGCACGGACTCAAGGAGAGGAGGACACATGGATTAGGAGGATGGTGTCTTGGGGTCAGACAGCATGACGGGATGTACACCAGGGTGCGGGTGGAAATGTGAGATGCAGATGGATTTGAGGTACACTGGGGCAGGAGTGGGCGTAAAGCTGACTAACCTTGGTGTTGGATTAGATGTGGCAGATGAGAGAAAATGTGATGTCAAGACTCTGGTCTTTGGGTAGGTGTTGGTACTGTTTACTGGCATGGAGAAGTGGGGGGGCGGTATTTGAGGGAAAAGAAATTCCGTTTTAGTCAAGTTAAGTTTGTTAAGTGGAGAAGATGTCAAGGGGAGAATGGTACACAAGCCTGGAATAGAAAGGAACGTTCTGGGCTAGAGACAAAAATACAGAAGTCGTCGCATATACATTTCAATCCATGCAAATGAATCAGATCACTTATGACTATAAAGAACAAACCCAAAGACCCAATCCTGAGAAACTCTAGCATTTAGAGGTCAGAGAAGAGAGAAAGATTTCACAAAGGAAAAAGTCAAAAGCTGGCCAAAAAGTAGAAGGAAGAGTGGGGGAGAGTGGCTCATGGGAGCCAAGAGAGGAAAGCATGTCTTGTGACAAACGCAATAGGCAGGTCAGGATGAGCACAGAGATGCATCTGTTTGGCTTGGAGATATGGTGGCCTTCGCCATCTTGATGAAATTGCAGTAAGAGTTGGGTGTAGGGACACATGATGATTTCTTGTTCATTTATTGCTGAAAACAAGTCATTGTTGCTGTTGTTCAGTCACTAGGTCTTGTCTGACTCATGATCCCATGGACTGGAGCACAACAGGCTCCTCTGTCCCCCATTATCTCACAGAATTTGTTCGAATTCATGTCCACTGAGTCAGTAATGCCATCTAACCATCTCATCCTCTGTCGTCCCCTTCTCCTTTTGTCTTCAGTCTTTCCCGGAATCAGGTTCTTTTCCAGCGAGTCAGCTCTTCACAGCAGGTGGCCAAAATATTGGAGTTTCAGCTTCAGCATCACTCCTTCCAATGAATATTCAGGGTTGGTTTCCTTTAGTGTCAACTGGTTTGATCTCCTTGCTGTCTAAGGGACTCTCAAGAGTCTTCTCCAGCACCACACTTTGAAAGCATCAATTCTTAGGCTCTCAGCCAACTCACATCCATACATGACTACTACAAAAACCATAGCTCTGACTCTGTAGACCTTTGTCAGCAAAGTGATGTCTCTGCTTTTTAATAACGCTGTCTAGGTTTGTCATAGCTTTCCTTCCAAGGAGCAAGGTCTTTTAATTTTATGGCTGCAGTCACTATACACAGTGATTTTGGAGCCCAAGAAAATAAAATACGTAACTGCTTCCACTTTTCCCCCAGCTATTTGCCATGAAGTGGTGGGACTGGATGCCATGATCTGAGTTTTTTAATGTTGACTTACAAGTCAGCTTTTTCACTCTCCTCTTTCACCCTCATCAAGGGGCTCTTTAGTTCCTCTTCACTTTCTGCCTTTAGAGTGGTATTATCTGCATATCCGAGGTTGTTGATATTTCTCCCAGCAATCTTGATTCCAGCTTGTGACCAACCCTGACATTTCACATGATCTACTCTGCATAGAAGTTAAATAAGCAGGGTGACAATATACAGCCTCGTCATACTCCTTTCCCAATTTTGAACTAGTCAGTTGTTCCATGTCCGGTTCTAACTGTTGCTTCTTGACCCACATACAGGTTTCTCAGGAGACAGGTGAGCATTTATTCTAAACTTGAAAGTCAAACAAATGTGAGAAGTGTTTCCAGGGTTCTTACATCTGCCAGTGTACCAGCTGAGTCTCATTTCCCAGAGCCCAGTCTTACCCACTTCCTCCCCTTCTGCAGCTCTGTCTGCTGGGATGTCAATATCATTAACTCCGAATAAAGCATTCATTATACCCTTGAGCCAAAACAATAAACCCTTTTGAAAATGCTGCTCATCCTTGCCCTTTTTGAAACACAGTGATAGTCAAATCCCTCACCTGCCCTGCTTCACATGCATCAGCTCACGTGATTCTCACAGCTACCCCAGGAGGCAGAGCATGGCATTATCCACATTTAATGGATGAGGAAACTGAATCTTAGATAACTTATCCCAGCAACTGGCCCAAACTGGTGAGGGAGGAGCTGGGGTCAAGAATAGGCCAACATGTTCATTGCCTACACACCATTTACACTGTGTGGAGAGTTGCAGATGTGGTCACCAGAGAGGTGGGGAAGGGGATTGACTTAGATGTAGGATAACCCAAGGAGGAAGGAAGGGAGGCATCAAGGGCCAGTTTGTTTTTTTGTTTGTTTGTTTTTTGTTAGTCGCTCAGTCATGTCCAACTCTTTATGATCCCATGGACTGTAGCCTGCCAGGCTCCTCTGTCCATGGAATTCTCCAGGCAAGAATACTGGAGTGGGTAGCCATTCCCTTCCCCAGGGGGATCTTCCTGACACAGGAATTGAGCCTGGGTCTCCTACATTGCAGGCAGATTCTTTACTGTCTGAGCCACCAGGGAAGCCCCCAGTGGCTCCACCTGAAAGCCTAGGGTTCGTCCTTAATTCCGCTCTCTCATGTCCCCTGAAACTGCTCCATCCCCACCTCCTCCCTAGTCAAAGCACCATCACCTCTCCTGGGTGAATGCAGAAGCCCTTCAGCTGGGCCCTCGGCATGGCCCCCAGTGTCCTACAGCTTCCTTCCTGCAGGAGTCAGAGGGGTCCACTTACCATGGGGGTCACCCCTGTGCCTGTTCACAAGCTTCCAGTGACTTCCCAGCAGAGGCCATCTCCTTTCCACTCTTCCCAAGACCTTGACCCTGAGGTCTGTCCTCTGCCTGCCTTTCTAACCATGTCTCCTACCATACCTGCTAATTCCCCAAAACCAGCTCATAGCCAGCACAGAGGAAATCATCATCACCTGCTGGAGACATGGAGGCAGGAATGAGTGAGTGAATAAAGCAGCTTCATAGACAAAGCCATGTTCAAGATGAGCGCTAAAGTGGGGAAGACTTTCTCAGGTGGCCAGGTTCGGGATAGAAGACCAAGTGTTCTAGGCAGAGACCACAGTGTGGGCCAGGAAGCAAGGAGGGCCAGGAGCAGCTTGGGGGCAGCCTGAGAAGGACTGGAGGCAGGTCTGTGCAAAGCAGAGGCTCTTAAAGTCCAACGTGCATTGTAATCCCCTGGAAAGCTGGTTAAAACAGAGATCATTAGGACCCACTCCAGAGATTCTGACTCAGACGTGGGAGGTAGGGTCTGAGAATTTGCATTCTCTCAAGTTTCAGGTGATGCTGATCCTGCTGGTCCAGAGGGACCAACCACACTTTGAGAACCACTGGGGGAAAGTCCGCTAAGGAAGCCTCCACGTGGAGGCACGGATGAAGATAGGTCCAGGGATGTCAGATGAGACAACTGCAGGCCACCCCCGGAGCAGCTTGAACTCACACAGCCAGTGGGCAGCCCCTCCCACCAGTACCACCCCCCACAGAACACACCCCTGCCCACCTGGATCTCTGACTGCCATTTCCCTGCTAGTCAACCCCAGCTACTCTCATCCACAGCATTTTAGGCTTTGCAGGTGACTTTTGTTTTTGCTTCTAGCAAAACCAATGGGTCCTAATCCCTCAAAACCAGCTAATCTCACATAGCAATTTGTCCTATTGCTGCTATGACGGTGTTTCTTTTTAACAGAAGTGGTATTAAGTTACATGGCCTTGATGGTAGGGGCAGCTCTGGGCAGCTCTGGCCAGTGGGACAGAGAGAAGGATGTCACCTGCTGGTGTCTCCAGCATACCTGGGGACAAGCTGCCAGCCTGCCCTCCCTTAAGTCTGTCCTTGAGAGCAACTGTTACATCAGTTTATGTTATACTTTTCTCCTACTAGAAAAGTGCACGGGTGTGGCCCCAGGGTCATGAATAAGCATGTTTGCATTCCCAGCATCAGTCAGGGACTGCACATCTTAGTGTGTGGTATTTTTATTGCCTTCTCCCCAGAAAAAAAAGGTGATTGGAGAAGTGAGGTCAATTTGCATCCACTCTAGCCATAAATCCAGATAGCTAACACATGCCTCTTGCAGTCTTAAATACAAATGACCTCTGCTGTCTAGGGCCTGACAGCAAAGCATGCAGCCGCACGAGCCCTCTGATCCTTCAGAGTCGGACCACAGATCTGCCTCAGCTCTTCCCAGCTTACAGAGCTCAGAAATGAAAGCTCGGGGACTTAAAGTGGGAGATGGCTTGGGCTGATGGTTAGCATTCTCACACACAGTAGGGAAGATGTCTCTTTGTCTTCATGATGGAGTCCAAATAGGAACCGGGAATCCTGACTCTTCTGTGTTACAGCAAAGACAGAAAACAGTCCTCCACAACACAGTCTCTCTTGATTCTGATGTGTCTTTTGGTTTCCAAAACTGATGACAAAGATTTGCACACTTTCAAGTCACATTAACCTGGCTTAGCCTTCTGGCTCTGCCACATTCCTGCTGTGGCATTGCTAAGGTTAATTGCTAAGGCAATTAACATATGCCTTAGCATCCTCATCCGTAAAATGGGTGTATTGATATCAGTATAGGGGGGATTGGAGGAGGGCATGAGCATTTAGTGAAGTTGTGGATGTAAGTACTAAGTGGGAGATGGGGTACTGTTGGTAAGCTGAGATCTGTTTAACAGCTGGCTCTCCATGGATAAAAGGTTCTGTGGTACAATATTTGCCAGTCTCCCTAGTGGAGCTACTCTCACCCAGTGACATCAAGCTACCCACACAGATGCATAGCTGGGAAGAGATGCATGCAGGACAGTGGTACACAGTTTCACCTGTCTATTAAAGAAAAATGCACAACCTAAGAGTTGAGAATTAAGTTTTATTTGGGGTCCTACTGAGGACTAGAGCCCAGAAGACTGCCTCTCGGATAGCTCTGAGGAACTGCTTGGAAGAGGTAGGGTAAGCTGCAGGATATAGGAGCTTTATGCTAGAAAACAAACATCAAAAGATTACTGCTAATCATAAGAAACTGACATCTCAAGCTGATGATTTCAGTGCTTTTATATATAAAGGGAGATGAAGAGTCTGAGCTCATTGAAATTATTCCTTCAATATGCATCTTAACTATCTAAGGCCAGTATCCAAAGCACAGAATGCTTCCTATTTTCCTCCATCCTAGGTTCTTAGGGTGCACCATGGGGGTAGGGGGCAGCTGCAGTGGCTAATGGCTTGGTCTTTTTAGAACTATTAATAGAATGGCAGGCAACATTCTTTGTTTACTGGAATGGCAAGCAATGTTCCCTGTCCACACATCACTATAGATATAATAGAAACAAATAACCTCAAAAGCAGAGATGACAGTCAAATATAGTAAAACAATTTGGAACTGATGAGTATTCATTACTTTTTTATTCTGAGTATTTATTACTTTTGCTTTTAATATAATTTATGTAATTGCAGGGCTTCCCTGGTGGCCTAGATGGTAAAGAATCTGCCTGCAATGCAGGAGACCTGGATTCAACCCCTGGGTGGGGAAGATCCCCTAGAGGAGGGCATGGCAATCCACTCCAGTATTCTTGCCTGGAGAATCCCCATGGCAGAGAAGCTGGGGGGCTACAGTCCATGGGGTTTCAAAGAGTTGGACATGACTGAGTGACTAAGCACAACACAGCATATGTAATTGTAAGTTCACATAATTAAAATTTTCGTGATGGCTATGTTTAACAACCAGCTCACAAAACTCCTGAAATAGTTAACAGTCTGCCCTGGCAAGCCAGTACAAGCCAGTCCAAGCCAGCGCCAGCACAGGGGGCGGGCAGCACACGTGTGGATGGGCAGTAAGTCCGACTTCCCTTCCTCTTCCTTTTCTGTCCTCAGCCCCAGAGAAGATGGTTTTCCCAGATATAGAGACAAAGATGGTCCCTGTTCCACTGCAGGCTCTGTGCTTACTTTTGGCCTCGGCCACAATCCCAGTCCTCAGCCTGTGCTAAACCTCATCTGAGTCCCAGCCCTGGACCGGCCTCCCGGCCCTTTCCTGGCTGCGGGCGCTGAGCCACCACTGACATCCAGAGGCCGTGGCCTCTGCGGGGCTGAGGGACCACAGGAGGACAGAGGAAGGCTTTCCATGGCTCAGCCCTGGCTGGAGGTCTATTTTAGGATCCCATCTGTGGACATGGGGTAGTACCGCCAGCCAATTGTGCTTTGGCAAGTTGGGACCTATAATTAGCCTCTGCCTGAGGCTCGAATAAACCCCTTGTTGTTACTAAACAACAGTGAAAGCAGGAAGGTCCCCAGCTTCCAGGAGCCCAGCGCTGCCCAGCCTCCTCAGACAGAACCACTTCATCTGCTGGGCAGCGTCCAAACGGTCCCAGGCCGCCTCCAGTCCTCATCCGGGGTGAGGAGGAGAAGCAAGGGCAGGGTCCCAGCCTTGCCTCCCATCAGCCGGCATCTTCTACCGACTCCTGCGCCGGGGCTCCTGGCAGTGTCCTACTTAGAGTCTGCAGTCCACCGGGTAGATGTCACTGATTCCCACAAGCCACACCCCAGCTGTAACGCAGCACATGTAAGCACTAGTGTGTTTATTCTGGACAACCAGACATAGGTGACTGCATCCCCAAGCATCTTTCTGCTTTTCCAGATTTGTGTGCCTCTGAACATGGTACACACATACTGCCACTCATGCCCCAGGGCTGGGTTTTGTTTTTAACTTTTTCTGTCCAACCCCTCGGTCCCCAGTTTTAAAAGCAGACACAAAATGGAGCTGTACCCAAGAGAATAGTTTAAACCTGGAGCTCCCTCACTGGCTCGCCCCACCTTAGTCTTTATATATATATATACTTATTTATTTATGGCTGCACTGGGTCTCCCTTGCTGCCCAAGGGCTTCAGTAGTTGCACATCCGCCCTAGAGCATGTGGGCTTCAGCAGTTGTGGTGCACAGGCCCAGTTTCCCTACAGCACGTAGGATTTTCCCAGACCAGGGATCGAACAAGTGTCCCTTGCATTGGCAGGTGGATGCTTAACCACTGGACCACCAGGGAAGTCCTGCAGTAGTCATTGTTTTATTCCTTGTCTTAAAGGTGGTCTTCCAGATGGTACAAGCTACAGCCTGTTCTGCCCACATCGGCCCCACATGGCCATATAGTTTAGAGCACTTCTGAAGCCATCTTCTCTGTATCAGGGCTTCTGAGCCCACAATCTGGACACCTTCTATGCCTCGAGGTCCCATACCAGGGTGTAATATTTGCCAGGGGTACAATTGTGAGAAAATGAGCAGAGTGAGTGCCCTGAGCTTCAAATTCATCATCTGCAAGGTGGCATCACTGAGCACCCAGAGACAAGGAAAGGGGCTCCTGATGTGGGAGTGGCAGTGTGTGAAGAGGACGAAGAGAGGGCTGGGTCAGAGCTGCCAGAGATAGTGCTCAGAGGCCTCACTTAGCCAGAGCCCTTGAATGAACTATATTCAACAACATAATTATGTCTTCTTATTGTCTGTATTCTTGATGCTCTGACATCTGGGGCCTCATTAACAGGCACAGACTGCGCTTTCACGGGGCTAGCAAATCCTAGAGATAGTAACCACTTACCTGGGACAATGCCTTTGAGATGCAAATCAGCCCTTTCTGAGTCAGTACCCCAACCTGATTCCCATTGCTGGCTCGCACCTTCCAGGAGGCAATATTCCTCTGCTCCGACCACCCAGGGCTAGGTACCAGAAAACTGGGGACCACCACTATAGCATAGAGACCACTGAAATTATTTAAACCAGCCAGTCCCAGCTGCTTACCTTGCCATGCCCATTTCTTCCCATGAAAACCACAATAAAACCTTTACCCATGCTTTCCCCTCACCCCTTCCTGACCAACCCTGGTGCTTCTCCAGATGTTGATGGAATGGCCACCACAAGCCAGAGCTTAGGGACACAGCAATGAACAAGGGGCTGACCTGGGGAGGGCCACTTCAGCACGATGAGATGAGACTTTGCTGGGGAAACAGGAAACACAGTGTGGACCAAGTCCCAGCTCCAGGTGGAAAGAATGGTGCTCTTCTGATCCAGTAGGGCCGTCCTGTGTGGTTTGTCCACTCCATTGATTTTCCCAACAGCAACCTCATCTTCTCGCTGCTCCAGCCCCACCCTGACACACACAGGGGAGAAGGAACCTGGGGTCTCCTTCTCCCCATTCTTTCTCATCTCACTCTAGTCTCTGACCTCTGGTGCTGGAAGTCCTCCACCAAGTCAGCAAAGAACTCATTAATTGCAACTCATTAATTTTTAAGAGCAAAGGACTGATAAGAGCTTAAAACAGTCGTTTGCATCATTTTATTTTTTCAATTTTACATATTTTTATTAAAGATAACTTGTGCCGTGCTTAGTCGCTCAGCCATGTCCAACTCTTTGTGACCCCATGGACTGTATCCCTCCAGGCTCCTCTGTCCGTGGGATTCTCCAGGCAAGAATACTGGAATGGGTTGTCATGCCCTCCTCCAGGGGATCTTCCCAACCCAGGGATTGAACCCATGTCTCCTGCATTGCAGGCAGATTCTTTACTATCTAAGCCACCAGGGAAGCCGAAAACATAACTTACATATAATAAAATACACAAATCTGTTAGGTACAACTTAACAAATCTTTACCTATTATGTGTGTTAATCACTCAGTTGTGTTCAGACACAACTCTTCATGACTCCATGAAGTCAAGAACACTAGTATTCTAGTTAAGAATACTGGAGTGGGTAGCCATTCCCTTCTCCAGGGTATCTTCCCAACCCTCGGATCAAACTCAGGTCTCCTGCATTGCAGGCAGGTTCTTTACCATCTGAGCCACCAGGGAAGTCCCTTTACTTACTATATATCTGTGTAATCATCAGATCCAGATATGGGACTTCTGGTTTCTTTACATTTTATTTACTTATTTTTGGCTACGCTGGGTCTTTGATGCTTTGCGCAGGCTTTCTCTAGTTGTGGCGAGTGGGGGCTACTGCTCACTGCAGTGCAAGGGCTTCTCGCTGTAGTGGCTCCTCTTGTTGTGGAGCACAGGCTCTAGACACTCTGGCTTTGGTATTTGTAGCACACAGGCTCAGTAGTTGTGACATGTGGGCTCTGCAAAGTGCAGGCTCAGTAGTCGTGGTGCACGGGCTTAGTTGTTCCGTAACGTGCGGAGTCTTCCCGGATCAGGGATCAAACTCACGTCCCCTGCATTGGCAGGTGGGTTCTTTACCGCTGGGCCATCAGAGAAGTCCCTGGAACATCTTCATCACTCCAGAAAGTTTTCTCAGGTTTGCTTCCATTTTTAAAAAATTTTATTATTTATTTATTTTTTTGGCTGTGCTGGGTCTTCATTGCTGTGTGAGCTTTTCTCTAGTTGTGGCAAGCAGGGGCTTCTCTATTGCAGTGTACAGGCTTCTCATTGTGAGGGCGTTCTTGTTTCAGAGCACGGGGCTCTAGGGCATACAGATTTCAGTAATTGCAGCTCCCTTGCTGTAGAGCATGGGCTCAGTAATTGTGGCACATGGGCTTAATTGCTCCGGGACATGTGGATCTTCCTGACTTAGGAATCAAACCTGTGTCTCCTGAACTGGCAGGCAGATTCTTTACCACTGAGTCACCAAGAGAGCCTCTTGCCTCCTTCTTAACATGTGTACACCCGTAGCGGATTCATGTTGATGTATGGCAAAACCAATACAATATTGTAAAGTAATTAGCCTCTAATTAAAATAAATAAATTTATATTAAAAAAATAAAATACCAGTTAGTTTGTCCCCCAGCCCAAACTGAAGATTATATAGAAGTCAATATGTAAAAAATATATATGTTTTTTAAAAGAAGCTTCTCAGGTTAAAAAGAGGACCATCCCCCCTAATTCCCACCTATGGGGATCTTGAGAGGTGTTATGGTCCAAGTGTGGAAAACCATTCTTCTCCATGAAACCTCTGAACTGTATGTGCAGTGTTTATGTTCACATGTATGTTTTCAGAGTGGACAGAATTCTAGTGCTGTCCAGCATAAATTTAAATGTAAATAGTTAACCTTAAATAAAATTGAATGCTCCCCCTCTGCAGTTGCCTTTACCACATTTTGAGTGTTCCATAGCCACGTGGGGCCACTTGTTGGCCCGCGCAGTATACGACAGTTCCATCATCACAGAAAATTCTGTTGGACAGCACTGGTCTGGAGAGTTTATCAGCTTCTCAAGACGTCCATGACCAGAAAATGTTAAGAGACACTAGGCTGAACCAGTGAAACTTTGTTTAAGGAGCCAGAAATTTCTCTGGAGAGCCAAAAGCTCATCGTTGTGAAAGAGGCTATGGACAAGTCTGCCTTAAGTAATCTTTTTGCTCCAAAATCCAACCCTAAAAGCCCTTAAAATACATCCAGATTTTATACTTTAGTGTCTATCTCCTCCTCTCTTAAAGAGGGACACTTGAATTCTAAAAATACTTGGCGTGAGAAAAGTTCTCGCAGTGCCCCAAAGCCTCTGTGCCCAGCATGAGGGCCCAGTGGGAAGTGGGAAGACGTGACAGTGACCTTGTCCTTTGGTGTGTGGTCGTTCTAGGTGGGCGAGGCGGTCCTGGAAAATGCACGGCTCATGCTCCAGACAGAGAATATCCAGGCGGGCGCGGACGACTTTAAGGAGAGGTAACATTCTGCAGCAGAGGGGACTGTCCCTCCACACCCAGGACTCCTGGGCCACTTGGGTAATGTGTCTGCAGCAGGCACCTCAGTGTCACAGAAGGCTGGGTGGAATAACAGTGGTCCTGGGAGAATCCAGAGCCAAGACCACCCTGCTCAAGCGCTCCTTGTAGACACAAATAGGTCTAAGACCTCAGAGATTTCACGAGTGTCACTTGGTTCAGAGCAGGGTTCTCAAAACTCATTGTACATTAGAATCACCTGAGAGGCTGATAGAACACACAGATGGCTGTGCCCACACTCAGAATTTCTGATTCAGTAGGTGGTACCTAAAATTCACATTTCTAACAAGGTCCCAATGATGCTGATACTCTGGTCCTGGGAACACACTGTGAGAACTACTGGTTTGGATCTATGCTTCTCAATTCCAGCTGCATATGAGAATTACCTGGACACTTGAAAGTGCCAGTACACAAGCCCCACAGGCTAATTAAACAGAGTCCCAGGGATGGGGCCAGGCCTCTGTATCTTTAAAGTTCCCCAGCCTTTCTTGATGTCCATCCAGCCTTGAGAACCACCTCTTTGGAGTCTAATACAGTATTTCCTAAAATGTGGCTGATGAATATCATTTTAAGTGGTATGAAGATTAACATTTTGTTTTTAGTGCTCATTGATCTTTATGTTACCTTCTGTTTAGGGCCCATGAAACTGTCTTTCCACTATAGTACTACCATTTATAGTATCAATTTAAAATTTATTTAATATAAAGAGCTTTTAAAGTTTGTTGATTTAATGTTTGCTCTTTAAGTAGACAAATTTGAGGAACAATAAAAAGTAAATAATGATAAAGGAGATAAACATTTAGGGCAAAATCCTGAAGGAGAGTGAGTTTTGCAAAACACTGGCCTAATGGAAAAGCAAAATGAAGATGCCCTTTTATGGATGAGCACAGTGATTTTGAGACTATTTTGTGGGGAAGGTGTCCTGGGAGTTGAGCAAATGGGTGAGTCATGGGCTTGTTATTCCCTAAACTGTCAAAGATGAAGAAGAAAGGCATATAGTTGGGAGACTGTAGGGAAGACCGTGATCCCACAGTCATTCTTATCTTAAGGAATGAGAAGGGTATTGTGATGAAACTCCAATACTTTGACCATCTGATGTGAAGAACTGACTCCTTGGAAAAGACCCTGATGGTGGGAAAGATTGAAGGCAGAAGGAGAAGGGGATGACAGAGGCTGAGATGGTTGGATGACATCACCAATTTGATGGACATGAGTTTGAGCAAGCTCTGGGGGTTGGTGATGGACAGGGAAGCCTGGCATGCTGCAGTCCATGGGGTCGAAAAGAGTTGGACATGACTGAGGGACTGAACTGAACTGTGATGAAAAAGGGAATCCCCACCATCTCCTCAGATCCCTAGTCTTTTCCTTTCTCTGACACCAAGCTATTCTACCTGCTAAAAGGCCTCCATTAGTGGCACTCTGGAGTCAAAGAGACTCTCAATCAGCCAGGGTTGCCGTTTACCCAACACAGTAGCCAATGTTACAGGTACACAAGGAAGCAGATCCATCATCCAGTCATGACAGCTCAGTGCACAATTAAAGACGAACACCAGTAAATAGCAAACCATTCACACTAAATTTAAGGTGGAATTTAATTAAGTGTGATGAAACAGGATCTGACTGAAATGTCTTTCATTCATTTATTCCTTTTGGCATTAATTCATACATTCATACATACCTTTGTCCTGCCATTCAACAGAATAGAATGTAAACTCACTGAAAGCAGAGATTTGATCTATTTTGTACCCCATTGTATCACCAGCTCCTAAAATAGAGAACATGAGACAGATGCTCAACAAACATTTGTTGAATGAGTGAATAAATGAGTTCAACATGTGTTTGAATGTCTGCTTATCCCAGGCCCCTTGCCAGATGCTGGGAGTGAAGTGAATCGGGCATGGTTCCTGACCTCAATGAGCCCACAGTTTAATGTCAAAGACAGAGGAGTGAGCAGACAGTGGTCTCACCGAGCATAGATGCCATCACTGAGATGAGCCCAAATGAGGGAGTGTTGGCAAAAGAGGTGATACCTGATTTGGATCCTGAACTTATGTAGAAGTTGACCAGGCAAATAAAGGACGCATGACTTCCCAGGCAGAATAAGCAGCATGTGGCAAGTTGGGAGGACATGAGAAGACATGGTGTGTTATTGCAATTCCAAGCAGCTTGGGAGACTGGGGCATGTAGAGCAAATGATCCTGGAGGACCACGTCAGCCATTCCAAAGGGCTCAGACATTATCTGAGAGCAGAGGAGACCCTCAGAAGGGGTCTGAGCAGTGGCTCATCATGACCAGACTTGAGCTTTAAAGGAAGCTTTGTAGTGGTAGAGAGAAGAGGCAGGCAAATGAGTAGGAAACAATGGGAGTTAAGGGTCTGGATTGGGACAGTGGTTGGAAAGTCAGTTTATCAGATTATTGAGGAGCCAGAGGATGTGACAAGACATCAGAGCAGAGAGATGACTCAGTGTGGTTAAGTGCAGTCACTCTGCAGGAAATACTGTGAGTCTGGGAAGACACTAGAAGGCAAGTGTAGTTTAGGGCTGGCCTGGGATGGTAGTAGTGGGCAGACTTGAGGGCTGGGTTGAAGAACTAACTGGCTGGATTTGAAAATTATCTACTTAGACAACCTGAAGAGAGAAGGTTAAAGGTAAATCCCAGGCTTTGAACTTGAGTAATTTAGAACACTGGTGATTCTTTGAATGAAATGGGAAATTGGGGAGGGAAAGCTTGTCTAAAATTCAGGCATTGATAATGAGTTTGGTTTTGAGGAAGCTGAGTTGAGTTGATGGTAGAGCAGTCAAGCAGAAGTGATGAGATGCCATGGACACCGTCATGTCAGGGAGGCCTGCAGGTCAAGGCAAGACGGTTCTGGGTGCCATGAGCACCCAGGGGTTCTAACTGAAGCACCACTCAAAGAAGGGTGGTAAAAAAAAAAAAAAAAAGGCTAAAAGTTTAACAGCAGCCTTGGGGGATGTCATGGAGATATTTCAAATCCTCAGAGGACTTCCCAAAAAATGGTCCTTAGGGAACCAAAACATCCAGTAATGCTGAATGGATCATGTGCTGGAAGGGACCAGGCTCCCTGGACAGGTGAGCAAAACACTGCAGAGGCAGTGAAGGAGTCTTCCAACCTGGGTCAAAAGGGAACAATCCCCATTATATGAGTGGCTTTCCATTTCAGCTGGAGGGACAGGATTTGTCTCCAAAGGGACTAAATGTCAATAAGAATAAATCCTTCAGAAAAGAATACATTTGGGTAGAAAATGTGATCCCACATATAGAACACAGAAATAATGCTTCAGAAACCACCCTTGAGTGCTGATCCAAAGACACAGGTCCAGCTCTCAGGGAAGTCTCTGGTGGTATGTCACAGGGCTCTGTCCTCAGTCTCCTCATTTACTGTTTTTAACTGCAAGGTGCTTGAAAGCAGATGTGACCAAATGACCCATGATCCAAAGCCAGTGGGGGTGGTGAAGAGTAGACTGACAGAATCATGATTCTGCTCCCAACACATTGGAATAATAGGCCAATGAAACTGTAAGAGGATAAGCATGAACTCCTATTTTGGGATTCAAATAATAGGTACACTTAGAGAAGACAGGAAAACTGGGTTTCAAGCAGTTCTTATGAAAAATGTTCAGGGGTTCTCCTTGATTAGTCCAGCAAATACAGCTGGTCAAACTGAAACAAACAAACACAAACAAAAACTCACAATGCAAATCTTAGGGTTTGTGATGAATAGAATTAAAGGGTTTAAACAAAGGGGCAGACATTCCCACAGGACTGTGAACTGATCAGGCAATATCTGGAGTTTTACATTTTGTTCTCTGTATCACATTTTAAGAAGGATGTAGACCAGTGAGTATTTCTAATCATTCCACAAATATATCTTAAACCTGGTGCTGGGAAAACAAAACGGAAAGGGTCATAGACCCTGCCCTCAATAATGATGGATATGAAAACTGATTTACGTGAAGAATGGAGGAAGGGAGGGGAATGTTTAACCTGAAGAAGAAAGGTCTTGGAGGGGTCGAGGGGATGGAGACGGGATGAGAGAGTGAGTAAGGGAATATCTCCAAATATTTGGGGACAGCCAGTGAAGGATTTGGGGGCAGCCAGTGAAGGATTTAGACTGACTTCAGGTGTTGCAGAGGATGGAATTCAGACTCTTACAGGAATGGAAACTAAAGCTCTTGAAGGAGGCAATTTGCAATAGTTAGAATCATTCAAAAATGGCCTGGTGGCCTTGGGCAATGAGGTCCCATTGCTGGAAGTTTTGAAGCCGAGCCTGCATGATCACCTATCAATAACACCATCAGGGGATTGTCACCTGCAATCAGTTCAGTTCAGTTTAGTTCAGTCGCTCAGTCGTGTCCGACTCTTTGCGACCCCATGAATCGCAGCATGCCAGGCCTCCCTGTCCATCACCAACTCAAGGAGTTCACCCAGACTCACGTCCATTGAGTCAGTGATGCCATCCAGCCATCTCATCCTCTGTCGTCCCCTTCTCCTCCTGCCCCCAATCCCTCCCAGCATCAGAGTCTTTTCCAATGAGTCAACTCTTCGCATGAGGTGGCTGGAGTTTCAGCTTTAGCATCATTCCTTCCAAAGAAATCCCAGGGCTGATCTCCTTCAGAATGGACTGGTTGGATCTCCTTGCAGTCCAAGGGACTCTCAAGAGTCTTCTCCAACACCACAGTTCAAAAGCATCAATTCTTCAGCGCTCAGCCTTCTTCACAGTCCAACTCTCACATCCATACATGACCACTGGAAAAACCATAGCCTTGACTAGATGGACCTTTGTTGGCAAAGTAATGTCTCTGCTTTTCAATATGCTGTCTAGGTTGGTCATAACTTTTCTTCCACTGCAATAGTCAAATGCTAAAGTTCCTTAAAATTCTAAGACCTTAAGATGCTTTCTGGAATGAGAGGTATGAGACATCTCCCTTCTGTGGATAGATGAAGGTAACATGTGAAATGTGACTGAGTGGATGGTGGTGGAAGAGAGGAGCGACACTGGAAGAAATTGGAAAAAATGTTGGATAGTTGTTAGGAAAAAAGGCCTGTGCAAAGCAGTGATTGAAGTGACTCAGAGGTGATGGTTTCACACGTGTCTGTGCACGTATGTGTGTCTGTGTTAGTCACTCAGTAGTGTCTGACTCTTTTTGACCCCATGGACTGTAGCCCACCAAGCTCCTTTATCCATGAAATTCTCCAGGCAAGAATACTGGAGTGGGTAGCCATGCCCTCCTCCAGTGGATCTTCCTGACCCAGTTATCAAACCTGGGTCTCCTGCAGGCAGATTCTTTACCATCTGAGCTGCCAGATAAGCCCTGTGTTATTGCATAGTTCACATATAAATCCAGGTCTCCAGTTGCTATAGAAGAGAAAGGCACACCCCTTCTGATGCTGCAGTGCTGGGAGGGGATGGGCACCAGGGCCCCTGTTGCTGAAGCATGTGTGTTCCTAGGCGCGTCAATCCCCACCTCTCAGTTTGGCCCGGACCTGGCCCTCATCACTTGTCTATATCCCCCTCTTGGCTTCTGAAGACATCTGGGTTTGCAGCCACAGTCCTGAAATTTTACCTGGGCTCTTTGGAGAGAGGAACACGTTCTTCATTTTGAGATTATTAACACACAGCCTGGTAATTAGCAGATTCTCAGTAGTGTTTGTTAAAGCATCCTCAGGTTAAAAGGATGACAAATTAGAACAATGATGACAGTACTGGTCCCCTTACCTGGATATGGTCTCTTGGAGAAGCTTTCTCTAGAGCTCCTTGCTTCCAGTGCTCCATGAGGCTCATACTTTGTTAGCCCAGGTGCCCTGTTTTCAGCAGTTGGCTGCAATCATTTTCATTTTAATAAATCAATATGTAACAATTGCATTAACAGTGTCCTCAAACCCACTGAGGTGAAGGAAATGATAACCCACTCCAGTACTCTTGTCTGGAAAATCCTGTGGACAGAGGAGTATGGTAGGCTACAGACCATGGGGTTGCAGAGAGTCAGACATGACTGAGTGACTTCACTTTCTTTTCTTTCTTTCAAACCCACTGAAACACTGAATTCTAATATTCATTTCCTGACTATCCCATAATTAGCCTGTTGGTCACATTTATAATCTGCTTGTTTTGCTTTGAGGTTATCCAGTCTTGCTGATTGGGTTCTTTTACCTACAGGTACGAAAATGAGCAGCCATTTAGGAAGGCAGCAGAAGAGGAAATTAACTCTCTGTATAAAGTCATTGATGAAGCGAATTCATCAAAAATGGATCTGGAGAGTCAAATAAAAAGCCTGAAAGAAGAACTCGGCTTTCTGTCCAGGAGCTATGAAGAGGTAGGTGGGGACTGGGCTGTCTGCAGGTCCAGAAGCCCGCACCTGCCTGGCTGAGCTTCACAACATAAGTGACAACAGCCTTTCTGTGTCAATTGCTCTGGGCTGTGGGTAAAACACCAATTAAATATGATCAGATTCTTATAGTGGGTGAGGTTATCTGGAGTCTCAAACTCCAATTGCTTCAGGGACCAGGCAGGTACAAAAATGGGGAGGCAGCAGTGTATGATGGAATGTGCATTGAATTAAATGGAGCATCTTCCAAGGTTTCTAGCTCGGACCTTCATTCAACACTGGACAGAACAAACGAAATAACTCTGAGAGTAGATCCAGGCTGTGGCTTAGTCACACTTTATAATAAAATTAGGTCAGATCGGAGTGACAAGACCAAAGGGGCCCCCCAACGGTGATGTGGTCCAGTGTCCTGCAGAACTGTGCTGATTCTAAACTACATTGCACCTGTCACTGGTCCAAGATCTAAAATGCTTGCAGTTGAAAAAGTGAAAACCCACTTTACCATGTTCACATTGGGAAGTTACTTCTTTTGTCCAACCTTGAGCTAACCACTTCCTCCTG
This sequence comes from Bison bison bison, assembly GCF_000754665.1. Classification (NCBI taxonomy): domain Eukaryota; kingdom Metazoa; phylum Chordata; class Mammalia; order Artiodactyla; family Bovidae; genus Bison; species Bison bison. Next base: position 237,387 of record NW_011494691.1, on the reverse strand, counting down.
TTCTTAGTTCCATATTTGTCACCCTTTTTAAAAGGTACCCCTTTTTAAAAACGTCACAGCCATCTTTAACTTTCTTTCCGCCTACTCTGACTTGATGAAATTCATAAGTTTCATCTTGCTTTTGTTGCTTACTCTGTGTTGTGATTTATTTTGAGTTTTGCTTTGGGTGGGTCTGGGATTGTGAAGACCAACTTAAGAAACGCATCCTAGGGAAAAGAGAATATGGTGCCCAAGCTGCCTTTCTCTGTGAAGCCCCACGATTGGCAGCAGCAGACTGAGAAGCCAAGTTTCGCTTATGGAGCTGGGCTTTGGCCGCCAGAACGTCATGTCTTTTCTTTCTCCTCTTGAACTCACTGAGGTGTATGTTGTCATTTTCAGGATGTGAAAATGCTGTACAAACAGCTGGCAGGGTCTGAGCTGGAACAACTGAACGTTCCCATTGGCACTGGGCTGGATGACATCCTTGAGACGATCAGAATTCACTGGGAAAGAGATGTTGAAAAGAACCGGCTGCAGGCAGGAGCCTTGCTCCAAGCTAAGGTGAGAGGCAAGATCAGCACCCTCACTCTGCCCTCTGCAGAAGGAGGCCAAGCAAAGATGAATAGCAGCCAACATGTGAAAGAAGAAAAGCAACCATTTCAATCTCACTAGACAGAAAAAGACATGCAATTTACAGCAATAGTTTTTTGTTCACCTGTCTAAATGCAGAAAATGTTTAAAATGTTAATACTCAATGTTGGCAAGCATGTGGGTGCTCCCCTGAGTTCTTGGGAAGCACAAACCAGTCTGACGTCTTTGAGGAAGGGATTTGATGGTATGTATTGAGAGTCTTAAAATGCCCATACCTACCAATTGAATAATCTAGACTCCATTAAAGATATAATTGAAAATATAGATAAAGTTTACATCCATATATACCCAATGAAGCATTTATTATTACAAGGGTGAAAAAAAGCATTTATTATTACAAGGGTGAAAAGGGAGGAAAAACAGATAAATGTTTAACAGCAGGAGAAAGAGTAAGCCACAACCTGAGCATGCAATAGAATATCAGGCAATTATTAGAAATTAGATTTATGAAGCATTGACAGAAGTATGGGGACTGCTCAGGCAATAAGGTAAAATGGGGGTAATAAGGAGAGTAGAGAATGGTACGTACCAGGGGCCAGCAAACTTGCTCTAGAACAAGATAGTAAATACTGAGGCTTCCCGGGCCAGAGGTCCTCTGTTGCAGTACTCAGCTCTGCCACTGGTGTGAAAACTGCTGTGGACAAAGCACCAGTGAGCATGGCTGTGTTCCAATAACACTTTATTTTCAGAAACAGGAAGTGAGTGGGCCTGATTTGGCCTTTGGACTGTAATCGCTGACCCCTGCTATACACAGTGGGTAAAGCATTCAAACAAAGAAGCTAAGCCTCAAGAAAAAGTCAGAAGGAAGTTTATTATACTTCAATTATACCTTTATAATTATATAATTTAGGCCTTCCTTGGTAGTTCAACTGGTAAAGAATCCACCTGCAATGCAGGAGACCCTGGTTCAATTCCTGGGTCGGGAAGATCCCCTGGAGAAGGGATAGGCTACCCACTCCAATATTCCTGGGCTTCCCTGGTGGCTCAGATGCTAAAGAATCCTCCTGCAATGTGGGACACCTGAGTTCAATCCCTGGATTGGGAAGATCCCATGGAGGAGGGCATGACAACCCACTCCAGTATTCCTGCCTGGCAAATCCCCGTGGACAGAGGAGCAAGGTGGGCTACAGTCCATGGGGTTGCAAAGAGTTGGACATGACTGAGTGACTTAAGCACAATTATACCTTAATTAAGCTATAAAGAAAAGGTCTCCCTTTTTAAAAAAAATCAGAAAGAAAAAACCCTGTAATGTAAAGGTATTAGTGTTAGCGGTGGTTGTCTTTAAGCGAGGGACCCATTTCACGTTGTGGTGTGTTTTCTTTCTTGTTTTTTCATATTTCTCAAACTTTTCTTAAATAGTATGATTTATATTTGTGGAGGGAAAGCATCTTTTCTTAGACCTCAGAAATAAGGAAGGACTTAACCAGAAAATAGAGAGCCCAGGGTGTGCTCTCCCCTTCTGCATCTCCCACCAATTCATGACTCTAGAATTCTGAGCCAGAGGATGAAAGAGCAGAAGAGGAAGGGAAGCAGAAAGGAAGTGAGAAAAATTAGAATTTGAAAGAAGTCAAGAGGGTTGCTCTGAAGTCTTGGTGACCATTGAGTGGGTCTCAATCCTGACTGCACAGCAAAATTATTTCAGGGCACTTTCAAAAATACCCAGGCCAGAGACCAATTAAATCAGAAGGAGGAGAGGGACTTCCTGGCTTTTAAGCTCACTGATGGTTCTAACACATAGCCAAGGTTGGGGACCATGGGTTGATCAAATCGACCAAAAGAAAATGAGGAAGGCCTTTTCTGTTCTTTCTTTTCTCAGCCCTCCTCAACCCCTGCCCCATCCCACCT
>NW_011494691.1:220704-234812 GCF_000754665.1 Bison bison bison | reverse complement strand
TTCTCCAGTCCAGAAAGTGTCTTCCACTCCCCAATTCTCTACCCTCTACCCCTTTCCAACACCTCTTCTTTCAATTCTTTGGGCCGGGTCACTACAAACAATTTCCACAGCAAATAGTGCCTAGTAACTCCATTGAAATACAGCCTCCACAACCGCGAGAAGTGAAACAGCACAGAGAGAAAGTGAAACCAAAACATAGATTTGGTTTGGGTCCATTGTTTCTTAGGGGACTCATGAATATTTACAGTGAATGACCCATCTGTCCCATACCCTCATTTTAGAGGTGAGGAAATTAAGACCCACAGAGGGTAGTTGATGTCCTGAGGTCACACAGCTGGATGTAACACCACTGTTAAGCTCTCCTGACTCTGGGTCCAGGGACCCTTTTTCTGCGCTGGGCTGTCACTTCTCTTTGGCCCTGTTCCCAAAGCTAAATCATACTGACCCAGCAGTCTGCAAACTTGCTTCTGTCCTAACACCCGCAGGGTCCTTACCACACCATAGTGATTATCTCTCTGGGAAAGGGTGGAGGGGCTCTGTAATTAACAGAAATAAATTGTGCATCGCATGAAAAAGAAAAAATTTGTTAGTTATTATTCTTCCCTTACCCTCTTGAGAATCATCATCAGCCCAACAGTCATTCAAACGTTAATTCTAAACAGATCCATTAGAGTTGTTGTTGTTGTTGTTGTTTTAATTTTAAATAGAGTAATCTGAAAGCTCCATCTCAGAGAATACAGACAGTATTTGTTTCAATTTGGCCAATGCTTCCAGTGGGCCTCTTGCAGAGAGGCGGAGCTCAGAAAATATTTGCAGAATGAGTGAATTCTTCTAATCATCCACAGCAATCAGAACTGACAGCCAAAAGTCCTCCAATAAATAGTTTTGTCAGTTGCCATCATGCCCTCGGGGGCTGACTTTTGTCCAGCCGGAACATCTCTTGTCTGTTTCTTGGCAGCAAAGCATAAATGTGAAATAGCTTAGCACACACTGCTTTCAAAACCTTTTGCAGAGAGAATATAGACATGTGTTTAATTACCTCTCAGTCTGGAGAGGCTAAAAATTAATTGACATGATTAATTTGTCTTCATTTACATTCCCCCAGAAACTGATCCTGAGACAAATGTTGAAGTGTAGGTAGTTTCTTTGGAAGTTGCAGGAAGCAGAGAAGTGAACCAACGAACACACTATCCAGCCAGCTCCCACTGTGAGAGACTGGAGCATCCCCACGGTGGATCTGGGGGACAGTAAAGAATATAAGAGAGATCAGGAAGCTGGGGTAGTAATACCCTCTCCTGACAGTCATCTGACATCTGCTAGCTGAGTGACCTTTCAGAGTCTTCAGAGAGAGCTCCCAGCTGCAGAATCTGGCAGTGGGAAGGAAGCTGGGGAGAACTAACGGGTCACCTAGGAGTCAAGGTGGACGCTGTCTACCTTGTTCCGTGGCTAACCAGGTAGTCTGGAGGGTGGTGTAGCATCTGCTACACTTTCCTGCCAACTCTTAATCGGTAAAAGCTTGTAAAGAAGTTCCCGATAGGTTCTCTCTAGTCATGGTGTTATAGATGTTGGGAACCTCAGCGGCCCAGTTTTTTTTTATTTACTTTTAATTGAAGAATAATTACAATATTGTGTTGGTTTCTGCCATACATCAACATGGATCAGCCATAGGTATTCATATGTCCCTCCCTCTTGAGCTTCCCTCCCACTTCCCACCCCCTCTAGATTATCACAGAGCCCCAGTTTCAGTTCTTTGAGTCATACAGCAAATTCCCACTGGCTATCTGTTTTACATATGTTAGTGTATTTGTTTCCATGCTACACCCTCCATTCATCCCCACTCTCCCCTTCCTACCCACCCCCCAGCCCCACGTCATAAGTCTGTCATAAGCAATGGAGATGCTGCCCTGCAAATAGGCTCATCGGTACCATCTTTCTAGATTCCATATATATGCGTTAATATACCATATTTGTTTTTCTCTTTGTGACTTGTTTCACTCTGTTTAATAGGCTCTAGGTTTATCCACCTCATTGGAACTGACTCAAATGTGTTCCTTTCTATGGCTGAGTAATATTCCACTGCATTTATGTACCACAGCTTCTTTTTCCATTCATCTGTTGATGGACATCTAGGTTGCTTCCATGTCCTGGCTATTGTAAATAGTGCTGCAATGAACATTGGGGTACATGTGTCTTTTTCAATTATGGTTTCTCAGGATATATGCCCAGTGGTGGCATTTCTGGGTCATAAGGTAGTTTTATTCCTAGTTTTTTAGTAAATCTCCATCCTGTCTACCATAGTGGATGTATCAATTTACATTCCCACCTTGGTCCAGTTTTTGGAGTTTCTCAAGTTGCAGGATTCAGTGACTGGGGCATCAGGTTGGTCCAGAGAAGTTCTAGAGTGTTTTAAAGTCTGGCCCTTTCTTTTCTGTTTGATGTTGTTACCCAACTCAGGATATCTGGGTATACTTTGAGAACCTCCAACAGCATGCCATACCACCCTCCAGACCACCTGGTTAGCCATGGAACACATTACCCAACTGCTGCTGCTGCTGCTAAGTTGCTTCAGTCGTGTCCGACTCTATGCAACCCCATAGACGGCAGCCCAGCAGGCTCCTCCATCCCTGAGATTCTCCAGGCAAGAACACTGGAGTGGGTTGCCATTTCCTTCTCCAATGCATGAAAGTGAAAAGTGAAAATGAAGTCACTCAATCATGTCCAACTCGTAGCGACCCCATGGACTGCAGCCCACCAGGCTCCTCCATCCATGGGATTTTCCAGGCAAGAGTACTAGAGTGGGGTGCCATTGCCTTCTCCGACTCAGTCTGCAACTACCACCTTAAAAGACCACCTTGGGAAATCCAGTAGAGTCGCTATTATTTGCCTGTTTCCTAGATTCATGTGCTGAGATATTTCCACTCTGTAGAGTAACAAACAAAACAGAGAGTCCTAAGTGCAAATACCTTGGCTAGGTTAAGATCTTAAGTGCTCTTCTTCCTAAAACTTTTGCAGAACTTACGGGTGCATTGAAGTCATCTGTCCATCATTGTTAGAAGACTATTAATAGAATTCAAAAATTAAACCGATAACCATGTGAGGCCATTTGTGCTGGCTAGACCTCTGACATCCTTTCTGTTCATTCAAACAGCCTCAAAAGTAGGAACTATTGTTATTCCCACTTCACAGATGTGTTTTCTGCAACCAGGAAGGAAGAAAGGAAAGCAAGTAGAAAGGGAGAAAAGGAGGAGAAAGAGCAGGGAGCTTCTAGTTTCCCTGCAACCAGGCTGTTTCTACTAAGTTTTTCTTTCACAGGTGCAAAAATTCAAGCATCATATCATCAACAGGAGAATGATGTTCTGGGTACCCAAAAAGACACTTTCAGGAATGTAATCCTAAATGCCTGTTACAGTCTTTTGTGGGCTTTCCCTGTGGCTCAGTGATAAAGAATCTACCTGCAGTGCAGGAGACGGGGGTTCGGTCCCTGGGTCAGGAAGGTCTTCTGGAGGAGAGCATGGCAATCCACTCCAGTATTCTTGCCCGGAGAATCCCATGGACAGAGGAACCTGGCAGGCTACAGTCCATAGTATCACAAAGAGTCGGACACAACTGAAGAGATTTAGCACACACCCATCCATAGCCTTTTATGTCAGTGTCAGTCCATCATGATATATATAATCCCATGTTTCTTCCACCTGATCTTTTCCTTACCAGTGTGCGGTTCTCCTAGAAATGGGGCCACTCTGCAGACTAAGGGCTCCCAAAGTTTCTGAATCAGGCTGCTTAGGGACTGAAAGGTTGGCCTTAACCACTTCAGTTTGCCCTTGGTGGGGTTGGAGGCCCTCCCCCCAGTTCCTAGAAGTTGCATCTCTGTCCTTGTTCACTGCAGGTGGGTGATGTGCACAATAATCAAAGGCTTGTTTAATGTTGGGCAGGGGGTGGCGCTCTGATGAATCTCTCAGGGGCAGGGGCTCCCCAACAAATAGATTGCTCCCATGCCTCCTGCCCTGACAATAGGCCACACTTGCCTCAGATCAGTTTAAGGCATTTGTGGTCAGAAACTTTGTCTGTGCTGTAACCATCATGTCTCAAATAGTCAGGATGACAGATTGTGGAGACGGTTAAGAATGAAGAAAGCTGAACAGATGGAGATGAATTGTGAGGTTTCTGGTTGTTGCTAACTTAGAGCTGGAGAAGACACTGAGACTGACTGGAGTGGTGCCCTCTGATGAAAGTGTGCGTGGGCAGGTGGGGGGAGGGGCTGTTCTGTGACCTGTGCAGCAGTCCAGTGAGGCAGCTCAGTCGTGGTTATTGAGCACCAGAAATGTGCCTGATACGACTGAGAACTTGAACTCTTGATTTATTTTTTATAACTTCTTACATAATCACTATGTGTTGGCTAGTTGGCTACCATACTGGACAGCATGGATCTAGATCTACCCGTGAGCAACTAGAAGCTTTGGATAACATGTCACCATGTCATCTATATTCACAAACAGTAGCTTGCCCTGTGGGGTATATATTTTATACAGGCTGCTGTGTCTGTGCCTTTTCTTTACTTGCTTTTACCTGGAAGAGTCAATTTTTTCTAGGGTATATGAACTTGGATTAAATGCATTTCTGGCACTCAACTGTAAGATGGGAAATTAGAAGCTCCATATGGTCCTGCCATGATAGTCAACTGGGGGAGTTCCTTTGGGAAAGCAGACTCCGAGAGTATCTGTAATCTGGGGGTCCCTGTGTGCTGATGAGTTGGCTATACTCTCAATGGCTCTTCCGTGAAATAAGTCCTCACAGCAAGCACTGAAGAGGAATCATGTAGCATTTCTAAACCTCATAAAAACACCACAGAGTCAGCTTTGAAAAGAGCCCCAGCTTACTTTTATTTCTTATTTTATTTATTCATTTTAATATCTAGTACCTTCACTTGGTTCAAAATTCAAGATGTACAAAATAACAAACAGTGAAAAGTGTCACCTCACCCATGTCCCAGGCACCCAGGCTTTGTTGTTGGGTCAATAAATGTTACTCTTTTCCTATGTCCCCTTTCAGAGACATTTTTTATGCATATACAAGAAAATATGTACATATTTTCTCTCTTCTTACACAAATAGTATTATTTGGAACATACTGCTTCTTAGCTGCACAATATTGTACTCCAGAGGGCAACAAAGCTAAATCTGGCCCACAAGCAATATCTGACCTGCTGCCTGTTTTTCCGCAAATAAAGTTTTATTGGAATGTAGCCATGCTCATCATTTACATATTGTCTACAGCTGTATTTGCATTGTACCAGCAGAGTTGAGTAGTTGAAACAGAGACCATATGGTCTGCCAAGCCTAAAACATTTACTATCTGGCTCTTTACAGAAAAGTTGCCAACCTTTGTTCCAGCTAATGTGTATCCTAGGGTTTATTTAACCTGTACCCTGTTGATGAATGGTGGCTTCCAATCTTTCCTATAATATTATAAATGATTAGTCACTAACTGTGTATGTCCCCCCTTTCCCAATATAAAAATGTATCTGTTGGATAAATTTATAGACATGGAATTGCTGGAGCAAAAATTATGTCCAATCAGTAATTTTGATAAACATTGCCAAATTACCTTCCGTAAAGGTTGTAACAATTCTCATTAGAAATGTTTGAGAATATATATTCCCTGCATCCTCATTGAGACTGAGTTCTCACACTGTGATCTCTTTGTGATCTTTGCCAATATTATAGGTAAAAATGGTTTTTCAGTATATTTTTATTTTGCCTTTGTCGTATTATGAGGAAGGTGGAACATCATGGCTGAATTTCATCCGTATTTGCTTTTGTGTATTCTATCAGATCGTATCTTTTGCCCATTTTTATTAGGTCTTGGACTCTATTACTGGTTTGTAGTGGCTGTTTGTACGTTAGAGAAATAATTAATTCTCCATGATATCTTCCTAGCTTGTCACTTCTTTTTTTTTTTTTTTTTTTTTTTTAGCCACACTGCATGGCTTGTGGGATCCTAATTTCCTGACCGGGGAATAAACCAAGCCTTGGCAGTGAAAGCACAGAGTCCTAACCACTGGACCACCAGGGACCTCCCTGTCACTGGTCTTTTTACTTACTTTATGATGGTTCCAGCTAGCTTTCAAAAGTTGTTATTAGCCTGTAAGGAAGTGTTAGTATAGGAGCCAAGGGCCAGAATTTGGTTCCTGTAGCTGTGTGCTGCGGTGGTGTGACCCAACTGGTGCAGCTGGGGGCAGGTGTGGAGAGTCAAGAGTAGGAAATATGAAGAGGCTGTCACATCCTCTTCTTTATCTGACTACCCAGCACAATCACAGGTGTTGTAAGGGCGCACCCAGGTCCTCACCTCCTATATTGGGTTTTCAACCCCACGACTGGTCAACACCCAGTTGGCTATCAGGGGATCACTCACCATTGCCACCTTGTCCTCACACCTTCTACCAAGAAATCTTCACTCGCTCACTCATTCAGACTCAGCCTGTCAAGGACAAACCAGGCTCCAGGCCCTGAGCTTGGTGCTGTGGACACAAAGTCCTTGGCTTCAATTCTTGGTCATTCCTGGCACCTGATTCTGCTGATCTCAAATCTGTCTTGGATATTTCTTAACAGTAGCTCTTTCCCAAGAAAAGCATAGGAATCTTACTTCTAAACCAAGAGATCTGAAAAACAAGACAACACAAGTCTCTGAGACATTAAGGTAGGGTGGCTTGTATTCAACATTTGGTCTCCTGGCAGGGGCAGAGCAGAGGTGAGCCTTCTTAGAAATGGGGTGATCTCCATGAACCAGAGCAAAAATGCTGTCATTTCAACTTTTTCAATAATTACTTTAGGAAGAAAAATCTATTTTTATCCTCAGAATACTCCTCCTTCCTGAGCTTCTTCTGCTTCTTTCATCAGCGGGCACACTTGCACACTACCAAGAAGGCAGGGGTCTGCCAGACCACGTGCTCCCATGGGTTTCCTTTGGCAGCTTCAACTGAGGCTGTGAATTGCTCCTATACCCTAAAGAAAACACCTTCAGCAGCCAAACAGCTCTCGTGTAAATTCAAGAAGAGACTTGGCTCAGCCAGGCCAGGCCAGCTCTTCTGCCAGTGTTGATGTTTCACTGAGGGAGACAAGAACTTCTTTTTAATTCCCACTAAGGCGAACCCAAATCCTCCTGGGTGGCATCCAGCCTTCTCCCTACTAAATCCTACATCTGGCTGGGGTAGCTGCCTGGCAAAAGCTTTCCTCAGCTAAATAGCATTTATATGACACTTGTGACTATGAAGTACCTTATAATCATAATAATGACAGCTAGTCCTCCTAATGAAAAGGAGATTTGATTTAATTCCATGGTAGATGTTCCTCTACTGTAGTCCCAAACCTGTGCCTGGGATACTTTGTTGACCTTAAATAAAGGTCGTTGGGTATGTTCTAGGGGTAAAAACCAGTTTAGGTGCCTGGGATGGAAGTTGAGGGGTGAGTACGAAGTTGTTCCTGCACACAAGGTGCCACACCCTAGTGTGAGGTTAGGTGGGGAGCAGGTGGGAGGCAGCGGACAGAAAGACCACTCTTTCTCAGGACAGAGTGAACCGAGCCAGGAAAGCAGGAGCTTATTAAGGGTTTACCAAGTGCCAAACAGTGTCCAGAGCACTTGACAGGCCTGTTCTTAGTTCATCTTCCTAACCTGAGATAGCTACTGTGATTTCAACCATCATATAGAGAAGGAAACTAAGGCACAGACAGGTTAGATAAATTACCCAAGATCACAAAGTTAGGACATGGCAGAGCTAGGATTCAAACCATGTGTTCTAACTATAGAATCAACAGTCTTCACTGCTAGGCTGACCCAGACAGATCACGTGGAGTGGGTGGGGAGCTGGGGATCAGGGAGACCTTGATTCATCCTCTTTCCTAAGGATGAGCACAAGTGACGTCATGTGTGAGGCTGGGAGGGCTTTGTCTTGAGGAACCAAAAGGTTATGCCAGGCTTCTGTCAGGATCTTTCCAGACCACAATTCTGTGCCTTCTATGTGGATGTGAAAATGAAAGTGTTTGTTGCTCAGTCATGTCCGACTCTTTGAGAGCCCCATGGAGTGTAGCCCAACAGGCGTAAGATTCCTCTGTGAAGCAAGATCAGAAACCCCTGCTTCTCCAAGGAACCCATTGCTTTCCCTTTCTCCATGAATGTGACCATAATGAGGTCAGTGTAATCCTGCGAGATCTGAGAAGCTTAAGAGCAAGGACGTGAGCAAGGACGTTGGCAGAGCGATGCTCTGGTAAAGCTGTTCCCCAGCTGCAAAACCCAGAGAGCTTGTGAGACTCTGGAGCCCATGCAGCAACTGCTCAGGGAAAGGCAGACTGCACATGTCCACCCCTGAGTGCTCAGCTTGGACTCATGTTCAGTGCTCAGCTTGGACCCACGTCACTGCTGTCCATACTCTGCCTCCTCTTAAACTCTCACTCTCCCCTCACACCACACAATCACCACTTCCAAGTCACCTTTCCAAGTGCCCAGGGTGTTTGGAGGAATGGCTGCGCTAATCAGCAAAGTGGGTGGGGTGTGGAGATGGCTCTTTTCCCCTCCAATTGGATGGCTCTTTACCATCCAATTCTTCATTCTGACTTCCTTGAGAGTCTGCTGCTCTTTTTCTCTCACCATCCATCCTTCATGTGCAACACCATGCCAATTTGTAAAAATTAATTTGAAAATGTTTACCATATTTCAAAATGCCAATATGCTCTCCTGCCCCAGAAATATTACTGGAGTGCAAACCTGAGTAGCCCAGCTCCTGCACAGTGGAGCCAAGGTTTCAAGCTGATCTGCAAGCCTAGGGACCAACATATTTGAATCTCAGCACACATCCCAGCAATGGCACTGAACCGCAGATCAAGGTCCTCCCTTTCCATGCTCAGGGGCTAGAAACACATAGCTGCTGTTTGGTGTATGAGGAGAAATCTGGAGGTGTTGGGTCAACATAAATCTAAAAGCCACTGGAGAAGAACATGTTATACTTTTAGGTGAGTTAAAACAATTGACTGTCTCCATATGAAGGGCAAGTATCATTTGTGGCAAGCTGATTTAAGAAGGTTGTCATTATTGTCCAGTCACCAAGTCGTGTCCAACTCTTTGTGACCCCATGGAGTGCAGCACAGCAGGCTTCCCTGTCCTTCACTGTTTCCTGGGGTTTGTTCAAACTCATGTCCTTTGAGTCAGTGATGCCATCCAACCATCTCATCCTCTGTCACCGCCTTCTCCTCTTGAAAATGTTGGAGATGTCATATAAAACAATATTTACACCCATAGGGATCAAATTAGTTTCTTTTTCTTTCCACCTTAATTTAAAAAATGGTGCAAGAAAGTTTCCATTTAATGATGGGACGTCACTAACACTTCTCTTATATTTATTAACTCCACCTTTCAACAAAGAGAAAGCCAACTTTGAGATTCAGCAGCTTGACAAGCAGCATGTGTTAAAATACAATACAGTGGCTTGTTTTCATTTTATTGACTTTTCAGTTATCTTTTATCTTTGGCAAGTAACACAGTTTTATCAGTTTTCGTAACAACCTAGAACTTCGCTTCCATGGACCAGGCGTCACATGGAAGTTTTAAATGCACATTCCTGGGCCCCACTCAGGATCTCTTGACTCAGAATCTGCATTTTCACAAGGTCTCCCAGATGATGCGGCCACACGTTAATATTTGAGAACTTAACTGCAGATTTTTAAAGACATTTATTTACAAAGAAAAAGTGAATTGATTCAAATAAAAACAGTTTGAATAAGTATTCATATATGCAACAAACCATGCTCGTTGTCTAAGAATACTTGGAAAATATTTGGGTACAGCATTTTGCTAATAAAACTGAGACATGGAGATTCATCTCTCTGGAGACCAGTGTGTACCACTGAACCACAGACTACATTATCTGAATGCAGTAGAGGGACAGTTCATTCCTTGGCCAGCAGCTTTACCCCAGGCCTGCCCACCAAGGAACTGAAGTGTGCCTCCATGGGACTGGACTTCCCCTCGTGCCCAGCTCTAACTCATGCTGTGCTGGTGACATTCTCTCTGCAGGGAAATGTAAACACATGTATTTATGTGCCAATCATATTCATATTACTACTTCAGTTCAGTTCAGTCGCTCAGTCGTGTCCGACTCTGCAACCCCATGAATCGCAGCACTCCAGGCCTCCCTGTCCATCACCAACTCCCAGAGTTTACCCAAACTCATATCCATCGAGTTGGTGATGCCATCCAGCCATCTCATCCTCTGTCATCCTCTTCTCCTCCTGCCCCCAATCCCTCCCAGCATCAGGGTCTTTTCCAATGAGTCAACTCTTTGCATGAGGTGGCCAAAGTATTGGAGTTTCAGCTTCAACATCAGTCCTTCCAATGAACACCCAGGACTGATTTCCTTTAGGATGGACTGGTTGGATCTCCTTGCAGTCCAAAGGACTCTCAAGAGTCTTCTCCAATACCACAGTTCAAAAGCATCAATTCTTGGACACTCAGCTTTCTTCACAGTCCAACTCTCACATCCATACATGACCACTGGAAAAACCATAGCCTTGACTAGACGGACCTTTGTTGGCAAAGAATGTCTCTGTTTTTCAATATGCTGTCTAGGTTGGTCATAACTTTCCTTCCAAGGAGTAACCATATTTTAATTTCATGGCTGCAGTCACCATCTGCAGTGATTTTGGAGCCCAAAAACATAAAGTCAGCCACTGTTTCCACTGTTTCCCCATCTATTTCCCATGAAGTGATGGGACCAGATGACATGATCTTCATTTTCTCAATGTTGAGCTTTAAGCCAACTTTTTCACTCTCCTCTTTCACTTTCATCAAGAGACTTTTTAGTTGCTCTTCACTTTCTGCCATAAGGGTGGTGTCGTCTGCATATCTGAGGTTATTGATATTTCTCCTGGCAATCTTGATTCCAGCTTGTGCTTCTTCCAGTCCAGCGTTTCCCATGATGTACTCTGCCTATACTACTTAGAGGTAACATAAAAGTTTCTGTTTATATTTTCTTATGTTATTTTAGAAATAGCAAAATTTAAGATAAAACACTTTGTTTTTCCATTAGAACCTATAGCTTCAGTGTGACTTGCTATTTCTTACAAAATCTGCCAGCCATTTTAATAATTCTGTCATCAACTGTAGTGTCACAAAATCAGAAAAGTGCTTGATTATTAATATCAAATTAAACAAAAAGTCACTCACATCATAGGAATGAGGACAACTCTGCTGTGAATTTTGGTTGATATTTTCGTTGACTTTAATGAGTTCATTCATCAGTGCTATGAGTGACTTCTTTGTGAATCACATAGTAATTTTCAAATACTTGAAGAATAACCCCTCTAACTTTTGTGACATTATCAATGCAATAGCTATAGACATGACCCACTTTTAAGTTTAATCTGCATTATTAACACTTTCTGCATCCCTTTCTTAAGTCTGCACAATCAACAAAACAATAATTCAGTCCCTGATTTGTAGTGTTTGCCAGTTTCCATGGTGTAAGTACTCTCACCTGGGCTGATTTAAAACTACTGTATAGCTCAGTCATGTCTGACTCTTTGTGACCCCATGGACTGTAGCCCACAAGGCTCCTCTGTACATGGAATTTTCCGGGCAAGTATACTGCATTGAATTACCATTTCCTCCTCCAGGGAAGCTTCCCAATCTAAGGATCGAACCCACATCTCTTGTGTCTTCTGCATTGGCAGGTAGATTCTTTACCACTGAGCCACCTGGGAAGCCCATTAGTTATCATTAGGAGTATTCAACTATAGTGAGTTTTGCAAACTCATTTGTTAGCTACTATTCCTTGTTACATATAGAAAATATACAGAGCCAATATTTGCACACTTTTAAGGTTCCTAAAGCCTCCACATGCATAACTGATGGGAGCCTCACAGTGACCCCAGAAGGCAGTCATCATATGATTATCATTCCCCACTCAACATCATCTAAGGGTACAGACTGGAACTCAGAGAGGCTGAATAATGGGCCAGAGACACACAGCCATGGGCCAACCAGTCAGAGCTGAGCCCATGGGTTCTGCTGTCCTTCAGCTGCTCCCTGGCATTTAATGGACATTTTAGTTGAGCTCTTAATAGACCTCAAACAGCAAGAATTGGCAGAACTGATACTGAGATGTGAGGCTTTTGATTTGGGATTTTTTTAGCCAGTCAATTAGGTGGACTATTTGGGCGTAATTCTATAAATAAGTATTCATATGTGGTAAAGATGGGAAACTCAGAAAGCCAGTAACCTAGGAGAGAAAGCAGTTTATTTTCTCCTACATCATTGACTTGGAGACCTTTCATCGGGCTGCACTGAAGAAACACGAGGGAGAACTCTGGTGTTTTCCCTTTTCTCCAGCAAAGAGGAGTAGCAGTGACCCGCTCTCGTGAATGTAGGAGGAATCAGAATATGTCCATCTTGCTCTGGGGAGAAGCACAGATCTTCCCCTTGTATTCACAGTGGTGGTCAGATGGATCTTTACAGGAAAACAGCAGCTTTCAGGTCGAGCTGGTTCACCCCTTGTTGGAGGAAGATGTGGGACAATTGCAACGCTGGAGGGAGTTCAAATTTCCAAAGTTTATCATGGTTACAACGCCTACTTTTTTTTTATAATCCTTCCTGATGACCCCTTAGCACTGGGTTTTTTATTATTAATTAATTAATTTTGGGGGGTTGCACTGGATCTTCATTGCTGCACACAGGCTTTCTCTAATTGTGGCAAGTTGCGGCTACTCTTTGCTGCGGTGCATGACCTTATCTTTGCAGTGGCATCTCTTGTTGCTAAGCATGGGCTCTAGGCACACAGACCTCAGCAGTTGCAGCATGTGGACTCAGTAGTTGTGACTCGCAGGCCCTAGAGCACAAGGGCTCCAGTAGTTACGGTACATAGGCTTGGCTGCTCCCCAGCATGTGGAATCTTCCCAGACCAGGAACTGAACCTGTGTCCCCTGCACTGGCAGGCGGATTGTTAATCACTGAGCCACCAGAGAAGTCTGAAATGCCTATGTTTTTGACTCAGCAGTTTCACTACAGCAATTTACCCCTCAGAGATCCCCCCATGTATGGAAATTGAGGGATTGCGTCATTGTTCATAACAGGCCAAGACTGGAAACAAGGTAAGTGTCAATCATTGGGAAACTTCCAAATAATCACAGTACCTCCAAGCAAGGTAATATCATGCAACACTTAAAAAGAATGTAATTGATCTACATGTACTGCTATAGAATAGTTTCTAAAAATGTATTAAGTACCAAAGCAAGGAGGGATGTTCATACACATCTGTTAATTGATGCTTTTGAACTGTGGTGTTGGAAAGACTCTTGAGAGTCCCTTGGACTGCAAGGAGATCCAACCAGTCCATTCTGAAGGAGATCAGCCCTGGGATTTCTTTGGAAGGAATGATGCTGAAGCTGAAACTCCAGTACTTTGGCCACCTCATGCAAAGAGTTGACTCATTGGAAAAGACTCTGATGCTGGGAGGGATTGGGGGCAGAAGGAGAAGGGGACGACACAGGATGAGATGGCTGGATGGCATCACTGACTCGATGGACGTGAGTCTGAGTGAACTCCAGGAGTTGGTGATGGACAGGGAGGCCTGGCGTGCTGCGATTCATGGGGTTGCAAAGAGTCGGACACGACTGAGCTACTGATCTGATCTGATAAATGAATGAAATAGCTCTGGTAGGAGATAAAAGAAACTAGAAACAGAATGAAGTAATTAGGGCACAGGAAGAAAAGGTGACTTTATACTATATATCCTTTAGAAGATCTTTTGTATTTTATTCTATTTGCATGCATTATATGTTCAGATTACTTAAGTGTTGGAATACAGGTTCATGTGCTGCTGCTACTGCTAAGTCGCTTCAGTCGTGTCCGACTCTGTGTGACCCCAGAGACGGCAGCCCACCAGGCTCCCCCGTCCCTGGGATTCTCCAGGCAAGAACACTGGAGTGGGTTGCCATTTCCTTCTCCAAAGCATGAAAGTGAAAAGTGAAAGGGAAGTCGTTCAGTCATGTCCAACTCTTCGAAACCCCATGGACTGCAGCCTACCAGGCTCCTCCGTCCAGGCAAGAGTGCTGGAGTGGGGTGCC